>NC_085997.1:17386731-17986731 GCF_030014385.1 Trichomycterus rosablanca
CATGATAATGACCCCAAACACACCTCTAAGACGACCACTGCTTTATTGAAGAGGCTGAGGGTAAAGGTGATGGACTGGCCAAGCATGTCTCCAGACCTAAACCCAATAGAACATCTTTGGGGCATCCTCAAGCGGAAGGTGGAGGAGCGCAAAGTCTCGAATATCCGCCAGCTCCGTGATGTCGTCATGGAGGAGTGGAAAAGCATTCCAGTGGCAACCTGTGAAGCTCTGGTAAACTCCATGCCCAGGAGAGTTAAGGCAGTTCTGGGAAATAATGGTGGCCACACAAAATATTGACACTTCAGGAACTTTCACTAAGGGGTGTACTCACTTTTGTTGCCGGTGGTTTAGACATTAATGGCTGTATATTGAGTTATTTTGAGGGAAGAATAAATTTACACTGTTATATAAGCTGCACACAGACTACTTTTCATTGTGTCAAAGTGTCATTTTGTCAGTGTTGTCCCATGAAAAGATATACTTAAATATCTGCAGAAATGTGAGGGGTGTACTCACTTTTGTGATACACTGTATATATATACAGTATATGTATACACAAAATCAATATACAAATACGTACAATAAAACTTGCACTTTACCTTTACTTCCCAGTTCAGTAAAGGCACATTCACATTAGTAGTGACAAAATAGCATTTGTCCCTTTTTCCCCTTGTTTTTATTGTTTGTGCACCACCTATGAATGTGCCTTTACTGAACGGAATTCGGTATTCCAAGACAAAGCATCTCCATGATTAAGAAGCGAGCAGCATCCTATGACCACTGATGAAGGTCTAAAAGATGACCAACTCAAACAGCAGCAATAGATGAGCAATAGATATACAAGGTGAACCAACTAGGTAGGAGTGTAATAGAGTGGACAGTGAGTGAACACGGTATTTAAAAACTCCAGCAGTGCCGCTGTGTCTGATCCACTCATACCAGCACAACACACACTAACACACCACCACCATGTCAGTGTCACTGCAGTGCTGAGAATGATCCACCACATAAATAATACCTGCTCTGTGGTGGTCCTTTGAGAGTCCTGACCATTGAAGAATAGCTTGAAAGAGGGCTAACAAAGAATGTAGGGAAATAGATGGACTACAGTCAGTAATTGTAGAGCTTCAAAGTGCTTCTATATGGTAAGTGGAGCTGATAAATGGACAGTGAGTGTAGAAACAAGGAAGTGGTTTTAATGTTATGGCTGATCAGTGTAGATGCAATTTTAATAGAAGTTGTCAATTTCCGTAGAAATACATATAAAATGTCCACCTAAAGTATGTCAATTTTAAATTATACATACAATACATTAAAATTATTTCCAGACCAACCACATGATCACAGATTTTTCAAATGAACATGGACACCCAAGCTTCTCAGATCCAAGATTAATAACATTGTAAAATCATGGGCATTAATATATAGTTAATTTAAAAGAGCATTTGTAAGGTTAGGCACTGATCTTGTTAAGGCCTGGCTCACAATCAACATTCTAGTTTATGCCAAAGGTGTTTAACAGGCTTGATGGCAGGGATCTGTGCAGACCACACTCATCAAACCATGTCTTTACAAACCTATACTGGAGCAGGAAGATGCATTAGCCACACTGTTACCACAAAGTTAAGAAGCGTAGAATTGATTGTATATATTTGATTTTACACACCTGTTAGCACTGCGTGTGGCTGAAACACCTCAAATCAATAGGTAGGTGAGGTGCGCACACACACACACACTTTGGTCATATAGTGTATTTCTGACGAGAAAGAATTCAGGGGAGAGTATTTTAAACCTTGACCAAATATCTTCCAGCACAGTAGCTAGTCCTTTATTATTAATAATTCATGGCTTTGTATAGGGCGGGCGATGGCTCTAACACGACATATTTCAAATGGAAGAACATAAAGAAACTCACAGTTGTGGGTTATGCAGCCTGTTCTCAAAGTAGCCATATCTATAATCAGAAATATATTATTTATAGCAGGACATGACCAGATATATTTTATTCAGTTAAAAAAAAGTGGAAGTAGTGCAGGTTAGAAAAGTCGGGCAGCTGGAAGGAACATGTGTCCTTTTTTTTCTCCTGCATTTAAAAGGAAAGCTCAAAGCACGAGTGGTATAGCAAGCACTTCCTCTTAGCAACCTGTGAAGAAAGGGGAAAAGGAAGAGCAGGGGTATGTACAAAAGCATGACTGAAATACAAACTACGCAATGAAACAATAGTTTGACCCACAAATGCTGGTAAAGGATATATTACACCAGCCTTTTTTTAACATGGGAAAAAACACCATTTCCCCTCAGTCAAGGGCATCTGTTTCATTATAAAGGCAGTGGCGCCAAAACAAATATTATTTTCTGAATCTTTCATTATCTTTCTCGCTGAAAAAAGGGGCTAAAGCAGCATGTGTTGGTATTAGATGTGGTGGAGCCAGCTGCTGCGACTGACTGCACAGTCGCTCAATGTCACCGGTTCAAAGCTGGCCAGCAACTGGATAGGTCAGTGCAGCCTAAAGGACAGACTATCTCTGTAAATCATGTATCTATTTCTCTTCTTTCTTTATATCAATCCCTCTCTATCTCATGGTGTAGTAAGGGAGAAGTACCCAGGCGGTCGGAGAATGGCCCAGCCAGGCGGGGGGCTAAGAGGCCAACATGAGGTGACCATCAAAGGCAAAGGCACAAAGCACTTGTCGTGGCACTTGCACAGACATGAGAATGGGGTAGGAAGAACGATTCACTGCCATTTTATCAGCACTGTAAGCATAGCACAGTGCTGCTCCGGTGATTTAACTGTTAAATTCATGTCACCATGATCATCTGATAAATCATTATGAGCAGCACTATAGCTGTGATTTTCTTTCTCACCAAGATATTATTCCTACATTTATCACTGAAAATGGTGCAGGAGTAAAATTAAAATGTGCCCGTTTTATCAATTATACACACTAAATGACCAAAAGTATGTGGACATCTGACCATAAGCTTGTTAAACTTCCAGGCTTGTTAAAATAACAGGCATTAACATTTGGTTGCTATTATCCCCTTTGCAACACCAACATTCTCCACTTTTTTCAAAAGGCTGTTTATGACATTTTGGAGTGGGTATCTAGGAATTCATGCCCATTTGGACAACAAAGCATGTGTGGGGTCAGACACTGAATTGTGATGTGTTCCAATTCATCCTAAACTATAATAGGGTTGAGGGTAGAACTCCATTGTGCAGGCCAATGACAGGCCAAAAACACTGGGCAGAATTTGGGAGCAGATCCTAAAAGGGCACCAATTCCTTGCAGGTCAACACAAATTACAAATGTATTTAATTTAGAACAGCCAATTAACATTCACATTCAACCCAGAGGAAACACACACAGCCACAAAGAGTATGCTCCAACTGAGTACTTGTTTATTTTAATTAATTAATATTCTCTCTCTTTGCCTCTCTCTCTCAACCCCATTGGTTTGGGGATCAACCAGGAGGTTCAAATGTCAGATGAGTCATTTTAATCTTGATCTTGATTAGTAGTGGTTTCTTCCTTGCTACCCTGCTTAACACATACCTGAGCTAACCTTAAAGAAGGTGCAGTTCTTTAAAAGTTCTAAAGTTTCAGTGTCTTTTTTTTTTTTTTTTTAAGTTCTAGACTTCTTGTGCCTTGGCATATACCAGAATTCATTAATGTATTTACTTTAGAGAGAAAGAGAAAGAGAGAGAGAGTTTATACAATCTCACTCTATCTGCATCTACATTTCACTCTCTCTATCTCAGCTGTGTTGAGCAGAGTAATAGTCCTCACTTATAAGCTAATAAGATCTGAACAAACAAACATTTCAACACCAACAGCTCCCTAACTTTCTAATATTGGGAAAGCTTTAAAACAGCTCTAGATAAACATGTAGCAAAGCCCTCATACATTTGATAAATTACCCTATGCCCTTCTCCCCTTGACCTGGTGTGGTTGTTTTGACTCCAAGTTCAATTTGGGCAATTATTAGTTTTACTTACACCAATCAGGCATAACATTATGAGCACTGGGAGGTAAAGTGAATAACACTAATTATCTCTTCATCACGGCACCTGTAGGTGCGTGGGACATATTAGGCAGCAAGTGAACATTTTATCCTCAAAGTTTGTGTGTTAGAAGCAGGAAGGCAAGCGTAAGGATTTGATCGAGTTTGACAAGGGCCAAATTTTGATGGCCAGAGCATCTCCAAAACTGCAGCTCTTGTGGGCCGTTTCCAATCTTCAGTGGTCAGTATCTATTAAAAGTGGTCCAAGGAAGGAACAGTGGTAAGATGGTGACAGGGTCATGGGCGGCCAAGGCTCATTGATGCACGTGGGGAGCGAAGGCTAGCCCGTATGGTCCGATCCAACAGACGAGCTACTGTAGCTCAAATTACTGAAGAAGTTAATGCTGGTTCTGATAGAAAGGTGTCAGAATACACAGTGCATCACAGTTTGTTGTGTATGAGGCAGCAAAAGGGGGACTAACACAATATTAGGAAGGTGGTCATAATGTTATGCCTAATCGGTGTATACTACTACTACTACTGCTACAACTACTACTATTTCTCATAATAATAATAATAATAATAATAATTACAACAGTAATAACAATAATAAAAATAATTACAGTTTACAATAATAATAATAATAATAATAATAATAATAATAAGTGTATTATTAATTGTTATTTATTATTATTATTATTATTATTATTATTATTATTATTATTATAAACTGTAATTATTTTTTATTTATTTATTTTATAATTTGGTATGTTATTACGTATAGAAATATTTGCCCCTCAAAGCAATATGGGTGAAAATATGCAATGCAACTCTTTACATGTTTTATCGTGCCCTAACCAGGATGTGTTCCTGCCTTGAGATTTTGCTGAGCACACTGTGACCCTGACCAGAATAAAGCAACTCATGAAACTCATGAGTTATTAATTTATAAATACGTGTATAACATTTTGAAATCTGGTGCTGACCAGTTCTCATGATCACATTTGCACAATGCCAGCTGGCTCTAACATGCCACTTATTATTGGCCATATTGCTATTTTGGAGCATAATCACATAATATTGTGTGGCACAAACAATAGCTAAAGATAGGGTGTCTGATTAAGATCTCAACACCCTGTTAATGCAGATACAGCAAGTAGACAGTTTAAAAATATGTCCTGCTTTTCCTGTGACACCCCCCTGTAGAATATCATTTCAGGTTCCTTCTACTAAATGAAAGGATGAAATAAAGGGGTGAAAAAAAGAAGGAGAGTGTAGAGCCTGCAATGGTAACCCTCTCTCTCACACGCTCTCTTTTAAATAGAACCCCTTGAGGTTCAGGAGTTGCAGCACCTTTCATTAGTGCTGGCTCCAGTCCTACTGTCCGGGCATCATTAGCAATCTCAGAAAATCAGCAGCACACATCGAGTCATTCTTCATCTACTGTACCTGTCCAGCAGCGCCTCTCTCACTGCTCTCCCCTCTATTCCTCCACCTATACTCATATCCACCGATGTTCCCATCCAAATACCCTCATACCCACTATCTATGCTCCCACTGTGTGTACTCTCAGAGCACACCAGGGCTTACAGGAGGAGGGCACGGTCACAGATGGGCATTATTTCTCTCTCTTATTTCCCTGTGCACTCCTATAAACTGTCCAACTATGTCCATATTCATAGAGCTTTGTATTCACACTGTGCTCACTGCACCCACTGTCTATTTTAGTGTGAAATATTTACCAATGTTGTGTGTGTGTGTGTGTGTGTGTGTGTGTGTGTGTGTGTGTGTGTGTGTGTGTGTGTGTGTGTGTGTGTGTATTTCCTCTAAACTGCACTGCCCTCTGTTGGATATCAAGCACATAAATGAACTGCTTAAAGATATACAGATTCACCTTATGATGATTCTGACTCCATCGACTCAGTAATTATTTTATTTCTGTTTAAATTATGCAATTCTTTTCATGACCAGGTGTACATGTTCTCCTTGCAACTGCAGTTTTAATGTGTTAATGTGTAATTTAAAGCCACATCATTAGTTGAACAGATTAATTAGGTGAACAAACCAATGAACATTTATTGATGCATTTTAATCTGCAAAAATAAATGAAACTATTAAATTAAAAGGGACTAAATTAATTTTTTTTAATGAATTTAACACAAATGTTACATTTCTCTCTGTTTATTGGACATCTTATTCCAAAACCAAAAGCATGGTTTCCATTAATAAAGTTCACAAGCACCACCCTTTTTTGTACCTTTAAAAGTCAAGTCAAATTTATTTATATTGCGCTTTTTACAATGGACATCGTCTCAAAGCAACTTTACAGAATCCAGGACCAACAGACCAAAAACCCCTATTGAGCAGGCCGAGGGCGACAGTGGCAAGGAAAAACTTGAGAGGAACCAGACTGAAAGAATTTAACTGAAAGTTTTAACTGGAGTTTTCCATTGTTCAGTCTAGTCTGTGATAAAGTTTGTTGTAAGTTCTGAACATTTTTGGAACACGCCAGGTTACCATCCCATCTAGTAGGAGCAGCATTGTTGGCACTGCAGTCTTGACTTGTAGTCTTTAACCTTGAGAGGGTAAACAGGATTCTGTCAGAAGCACCTCAGGGTAAAACAACAGAAGATGTAGTTACAGTGTGAAGTCGTTAAAAGTAAAATGTCAGTTTTACACTCCTAATTATTACAGCATAACTAAGTTTGCTGTTTAGTTTGAAAAGACTAATCAAAAGCCTGAATAAATAAATATGTTAAAGCCTTTGGTTTTCTAAAGTCCCTTCACTCCAAACTTGTCAAACCATGTCTTTATGAAACTTGCCATGTACACAAAAGACAGTTATGAAAACTCTCCCAAAGTTGGAACCATAATTGTTTTTAAATCTATTTTGTTTTAGAGCTTGGGTGGTGCAGCTGTCAATCACGCTAATTCACCTCCGCTGAGAAACCGGGTTATCTACACAAACATGATGTCTGAGTAGGGAAAGGCTGGAGCCTTGTGATTGCCACCATGTCCAAGTTTTCCCTGCTTGTGCCAAGTGTCTCCCAGTGAAACCAGACATGCAATGGTCTGACCAAGATAAAGCGTTTGCTTTACCACCGCTTTGTCCTGGTCAGGATCACAGTGGGACTGATTTAATAGACAAAAATCATGAAACATCCTGGACAGATCACAAATCCATCACAGGGCACACACACACAGGGCATTTTTTAGCAGCTCTAGGTGACCAGACTTGTCCAGAAGTCTTTGGACTTGTGGAAGGAAACCTACACGATCACAGGTACAACATGCAAACACCACACAAGAAGACCCTTGACGGCTTGCTGAGGAATCAAACCCAGACCTTTCTTTCTAAGAGGCAAAACCACTACCCAGTAAACCACTGTACCATCATGGCTAGAACACCTAAAACACCTAAAGTCAATCATAGTAGAGTTCTTCACATATTTTGTAGCTATACAGTGTAATTAGTCAACATGTGGACATTCATTTTTATCAAGCATTTCATCCTTGTCAGGGTCAATAGGGGTCTGGTTTTATTCTATGACGCAAGTTTCTGTCACATATTCAGCCTGTATGTGCTCCTGAGTGCCACACCCATCTCTCCAGGAGCACATGTTTGTATTCAGTGGCAAGCCAACGCCACCTTACTATGACTGGTCTTCTGCTAACGGATCCACAGCTGCACCCTTATATGCCATGAGCAATGTAACTAGGATGAGGTGCAGCTGTGGTTAATCAGCAGAAGACCAATCATAACAGGGAGTGTAGTACAAACATTACAAACATGTGCTTCTATCTATCTATCTATCTATCTATCTATCTATCTATCTATCTATCTATCTATCTATCTATCTATCTATCTATCTGTCTATCTGTCTATCTGTCTATCTATCTATCTGTCTACATATATATATATATATACTGTATATATATATATATATATATATATATATATATATATATATATATATATATATATATATATATATTAGGGCTGTTAAACGATTACAAATTTTAATCGCGATTAATCTCAGAATTTCATATAGTTAATCGCGATTAATCACATTAAAAAAAATCTGTGTAAATGTTATAGAAAACAAGGATTTTTAAGTGAAATGTTACAATTAAAATGATGAACACATTTTATGCTAAATGTACTTATGTTAAAAATTGCTGGGACAAGCGAAAACTGTAAGGGAGTTTTATTCACTCACATACTAGGCAGTAATACTATCCAGCAGAGACCCTTGACTTCGTATAAATGTCAGATTGTAGGTTAGAATTTCTCCATCAGCAAACATTGTAGATCAGCGGTGCTTCAGGTGGGATAAGGCATAGTTATTGTAACAGACTTTTCTGTGGTTGTATTGTGACAATGGTTTGATAGACGTTTCTACACAAAGTGAGTGTGTTTTGACCCTTTGGGGCTTCCATAGTTCATGGAATAGCATGCTTGGCTAACGACTCTAGCTGTCCGCTATTCGGTACCGTAACAGAAAAAGTAATAAAAGTGTTCTGCTCCCGACAACTTGTGAATATACCGTGTATGTTATGAGGTGGGGAGGAAGGACCCAAGGATGCGGAGGTTTAACTAAAAAAGGGTTTTATTTATTAAATCATAAACATAATATACATAAAATAAAAGGAATAGTAATAACAAAAAACACTTCGGGGAATCCCGAAGGCAGCCGGACGTCGGGGGCTGAAAAGGAACAAAAAAAGCATACAAAAGAAAAGGGGAAGCGCGAGGCGCGAACCCAGGACTCTTGCCTCCCGACCGGGAGCTTTAACAGCCTGCCACAGCGACGCTAGTGGCAGACTCGCTCCCGGCGCTATTGAAGCAAAGAGTGGGTTCGCGAGATGGAACACCTCGCGCTGTTGGCCGAAGAAGGGGGGGTAACACCGACAATAGCTGCGTGGCATGGCGCTTTCCAGCAACTTATGCTGGCTAGAGCCATGCCAGCTACCGGGTGTGCTTGATTTGCGGGTTTCAAAAGTTAAAGGCAAAGGCGCTGTCACCAGCCAGGGTGGCTGGGAAGTGGCCATTTGCTCATGCGCTCCAGAGGGCGGAACGTGACGCTGTCACCAGCGGTAGCTGGGAGGGGGTCACGTTCCTCTGGGCGCAATAATGGGGTCTCTAGGTGGCGGCGGCACGGCGGCTCGACGGCTCGGCGGCAGCGGCCCGACGGCGACCTGAGGGCGGCAACCAGGCGGCGGCGGCGGCACGACAGCGGCGGCACTATGGCGGCAGCTTGGCGGCGGCGGCGGCGTGGTGGCGCCCACTAGCGGTGGCCCGGCGGCAGCGGCACGGCGGCGGCGGCACAGTGCGGCGGCACAACCTAAAGATAAAAAACAATAAACATAAAAGGACACCGCAGTGTCAAACAAACTCAAAGAAAGGAAAAAGAATCAGCCAACAAGAGCAGAAGGTGCGACGGCTACAGCTCTGCACCTATCCCTTAAATAAGGGAAGGCACAGGTGCAGCCACTTCGCCCTAACGAGCTGGCCAGGTACTTAAAGGCACAGCTCGTTTCTGCTCTGTAAGGCCTGTGGCGTCAGGGAGAGATGGTACATTCCCCTGATGCCACAGAGCCTAACAGTGTATTTATTTCTTTATTAAGAAAGTGCATCACTACGTTACATTTGAGAAACGCTGTCTTAATGAGAGATGCCGTGCACGGTCAAGTCTGAACATGAACTACGGATGACTTGCAGGGCCAAATAGAATTTGCGTTAACGGCACTATTTTTTTTAATCGCGTTAAATTGAGATCGCGTTAATGCGTTACTATCGCGTTAACTTCGACAGCCCTTATATATATACAGTATATATACTGTATATATACACACACACACACACACACACACACACACACACACACACACAAATTCTATATGTCTGTGCTTTCTTTTTAAAGTGGGGTAGGAACAGAACAGAAATGGTTGTGGTGTTTTTTTTTTGTTTTTGCTTATTGCTTACTTTGTTGTTCCTGCTGCTTTCAGTTAATCCTGCAACTTTTCAAATGACTGCTTTTTACTGTCTTAACTTTCTGATCTTTATTCTGAAAGTGCATTGTAAAATCTCATGGTGCAGTTCTCTGATGATAATCATTACAGGACACTTGTGATATATTGAACCGGTTATAGTGACAGGGATGGTATGGCTCTGTAGCTTTCAAGTGATGCTTAGTCATTAGTTCTTTATTGATTTTCATGTATTACCTTTACTATGATTGCTAGTCTCTGCATGGACGTTTCTCATAGAATAAGTTAAATAATAAAAACCAGGTGTTCTGAATAAATGAATAAAGAATTTCGTAACAATAGCAATAATAAACCAACATCTAGAATACATATATTTTCTTTATAAAAATTAAGGAGCTCTGATTACTTTGGCCGTTTACAAAACACTGGAACTTTTATCCACTTCATGCTTTTCTCTGCCTGTGCGTCAGCTGTTCTAGATAAAACAGTGTTTTTCCACACCTCATTATCTCATCGCCTTTCTACTCAAATATTTGTTTTTGAATTGGGTTGTGTCAGTTGGTCTTAATTTGTCATTTCCTCTCTCGGTTTTCCATTGAATGATCTCTGGTCCGTAACGTGTAAACATATGTCTTCCCACATTATTTTGGAAGAAAATCTGGTACTGTCTCGTAAAGGAGAAGCATGGGAGAGTGGGGCTGAAACTAATAAATTAGTAGAGCACTATGTCATATTTACAGTTACATTACTAAACTTAATTCCAGAAAATTAAGGGTATGTCAGATCAAAACAGAAAGCAGTGATTTATAAATCTACTTTAAACATAATTTAAATATAACAGCATGATGGTCAGCTTTGAATGTTTAACTTCGTTGTAAATGCACTATATAGCCAAAAGTATGTGGACACCCATCCTTGCAATTAGGTTAAGATGTTTTATCCACACCGATAGCCAACGAGTGACAACATTTATTTTTATAAAACAAAGTGATTTTCTAAACAATTGTGGGAGAACCCTTTGTGTGGTGGGTCTTGAATCAGTGACCTTTCGATTACTAGTCCAGTACTTAACCACTAGGCTACAACTGCCCAAACTTGTGGATAGCCTTCCCAGAAGAGAGGATACTGTTAAAGCTATAAAGGACAGGGAACTGTATATTAATGCTTGTGGTTTTAGAATGGAATTGCAATCTAGGTCATGGTCAGGTGTCCAAACACTGTCATAAAAAGTATGTAGTGTGATGTAATAACTGATAACATGGTCACATTTTAGTTTTATCCAGATATTTATGGACAAAACAAAGTAACACATTACATATTGCCTTTTGTTTCACTCACTCACTTCCTTAACCGCTTATCCAATCAGGTTTGTTGTGGGTGGGGGGTGCTGGAGCCTATCCCAGCTTTTCACTGGTCACAAGGAACACAGTAACACCCTGGACGGGCCGCCAGTCCATTGCAGGGCAGACACACATACACACGCATACTCATACACACACCCATTCACCTTTAGGGCAATTCAGTGTCTCCAATTAACCTGACTGCATGTTCTTGGACTGTGAGAAGAAACAGGAGCTCCTGGAGGAAACCCACACAGACACAGGGAGAACATGCAAACACACAGGAAGAACCAGGACAGTGTTACCCACCGAGCCACCATGCTGCCCGCCTTTTGTTTCATGTTTTTAATGTAATATGTATAATATAATATATATATTACTAAAATATGATTATAAATGAACCAATCTAATCGCATTTTGATGTTCTTATTAAATTACCAACAAATATTCTGCATAACTGCATTGATTTGATGTCGCATTAACTACACGACTAATGACAAATCTATTAATGTGTAATCAGTTCTTTCCCGTAGAGACTAAATTAACTGCGATTTGATTTATACAAACAAATATTTGAAAAGCTTCAGCGATCTGCCTTTGCTTTAGTAATTATTGGTTGCAGGCCAGCCTTACTACGTGTTTTACAAGTGCGGCTTTGCTAAACTTGTTTCTACATTTTTACAAGGTCATTAACTCCTATAATGAACCTTAAACGCACCACACACAACATTTCATTACAAGCATAAGCACACACTCAGTTTCTGTATTTAATATCTGCATTATGCCACTCTGCTTGCACTTGTGTGTATGTACAGAGCTTTAAAAGAGCTTTTTTGTTGTTTTTACTCACATTAATAACTCCATTATCGAGGAAGTATGGAAATGTTTTTAATTTGTGTAGTATTTTAAATGTTTTCCATAACACATTGTCTTTAATGTACAACCCAAAATCAGAAAAGGTTGGGACAGCATGGAAAATGCAAATTCAATAAAATAAAATAAAAAAACAGGAGTTTCTTACATTTACTTGGACTTTTATTTGATTGCAGACAGAATGAACCTGAGATATTTCATGTTTCGTCCGGTCAACTTTATTTCATTTATTAATAAACATTCATTCCTTCATTTCAGGCCTGCAACACATTCAAAAAAAAAAGTTGGGACAGTAAAGCATTTACCACTTTGTAATGTTGCTATTTCTTTCCATCACACTTAAAAAGACGTTTTGGCACCGAGGATACCAAGTGATTTAGTATTTCAGCTTTTATTTTGTCCCATTCTTCCTGCAAACACGTCTTAAGATGTGCAACAGTACGGGGTCGTCGTTGTCGCATTTTTCGTTTCAAAATTCTCCACACATTCTCTATTGGGGACAGGTCAGGATTGCAGGCAGGCCAGTCCAGTACCTGTACCCTCTTCTTCCACAGTCATGCCTTTGTAATGTGTGCAGCATGTGGTTTTGCATTGTCTTGTTGAAAAATGCTGGACATCCCTGGAAAAGATGACGTCTTGAAGGCAGCACATGTTGCTCTAAGATCTCAATGTACTTTTCTGCAATAATGCTGCCATCACCGAAGTGTAAATGACCTTTGTCAAGGGCACTGATACAGCCCCATACCATGACAGACCCTGGCTTTTGGACTTGTTGCTGAAAACAGTCTGGATGGTCCTTTTCATCTTTAGTCCAGAGCACTAAGTCTTTACAAATTTTGTAATGTAATTAAGTAAATTGGGCTTATTCCTCTTTCCAAAATTCTAAGTTATTTTTAGTTATGAAGTGGTGGTGTTGAGATCTAATCCTGTCCAGAGTCACGGCAAAAGGGCAGGAAACACCCCGGATAGGTCACCAGTCCAACACAGGGCACACATACATACTTATGGCAATTTTAGTAACTCCAGTTGGCCTGACTGCATGTTTTTGGACTTGTAGGAAGAGAACATGCAAAGGACCCTGGTCACCAACTGGGGAATCGAACACAGGTCTTTCTCATTGTAAAGCAACAGCACTACCCACTGCGCCACAGTGCCGCCCTAGCACGATTGTGTGTTGCATAAACACTTGTATTGTGTGTGTAGGTGTGTATGCCATGCTTACATAGTGAGTGACTAGCTTTCTCTTCATCTCAAAACACATTAACTCGCTGGACTGGATATTGTCCTTCAACACAACAGATGCTTCCTTAAAGGGGTGGCTCTTTAGGGGTAGAACTTGGCCCTGCTACAACCCCTTCCCCCACCTCCCCTTTAAATCCTGCTTCCATAGACATTAAAAATAGAACAAACCTGGACAGAGGACAAAAAGCACAACGAAGATAGCGACAGCAGAGAATGCTGGAATCGTTCTATGGTAAAAGCCTCTAAAAACACACGCAAGGGTCATACAATGCAGTTCCCTGAGGATATGTAGCCATTTTCCTTTTCTTTTCCTTTTTTAATAAAGCTCGCCACCACATATTTCATTTTTGTTGTTGTGTTGGGGGCTTGTGGCACTTAAATATTTACAGGTTAGCTCAGTGCCATAACATCTGCTGCACCAATGTAATGTGGATCTGTTTTATAATATACAGAGATTTAGGGAAGCAGACATACCAGTGTATGTCTGTATGGGAATAGAGAGCGGTTAACATCGCTCCTATTCTTTTCAATAAGGTTGCTAACTGCCTTAGTGTCCCTCAGGAAGTTCATGTCCTGGACACTGTCATGTTTAGTTTAGCTTTGTTAATCAAGAACATAAGTCTCAATAGTTATTCAATTTTATCAATAGGTGAATCTAAACTGGCAAATAGTTATTCTTAGTTATGAAGTGGTGGTGTTGAGATCTAAGGCACACATGTTTATTGGGGGTAAGGAACGATAGTGAGTCACTTTGGTTAAAAAGCATCTCAATATGCTACCACAATCATACTTTTAGGATTACAGTAGTGTTGGCCGGCTAATGTGTCAATAGTCAAATAAACAGAGGAAAATCACACATTACATTTACAGCAGTTTATCCAAAGCGCCATACAATCGTATCACTAGTCAGGACCTACAAGTGTCCTACAAACACAGTGGCATAATCAGTGACCCAAGCAGTTCATTCAGATTCTGGAAATTACCAGTAATACCAGTATTACACTAGTAGCACTTTTCTACAAAAAAAACAAAACAACTCCTCGATTTTGAACCGGTGGAAACTGGTTCAAGAACCAAAGTTTGCAAACCGGAATGGAGCCCATTCTGTATCAGTGGAAAAAGGGGAATAGTAGTACTTTTTAAGTTGCCTAAGTTGCCAGGTTTTATCTGAGGAGAGATCATACAGCATTTACACAGTTGACTTAATAGTTTAATTTGAATATAAATTGGCTTACAAAATATGATGAAAGCTTTATGGATTTTTGCTTTATAGTATTTCCAGGTAACTACATATTCTATATGACCAAAAGTATGCTTTTCGGACTTATTATTGCAACACCATGGGCATTTATATGGCACTGACCCCTCCTTTCTGTCTTAACAAGTTTATGGAGTGTGTTTGTGAAAATGTTGTGCCTATCAATGAGACTATCTACACATAAAATACTTATAAAGAAATAGTCTTTTAATCTCAACTTTAATCAGAAGAAACTAAACAAACACTAAAGTGTTTCTGCTGTATCTAAATGTAATCTGAGTGCAGAACAAAAACATACTGATGTAAGGATAATATTTTTCAACAGATTTGATTAATACAATGCTGAATGTTTTTATTGTATCTGTATTGGAGTATTTTAGATTGAAACATTTATTAAATTGGAGAGAAACTGTATCTAAAAGAATCCAATACATAAGATGGTAAGAGAAAAACAGTAAGTCTAGTTTTTCTGTCAGGTTCATTCTGCTTTTTTTGTCATCAGCAACAAACTTCAGGAACAGAAACCCATAGCAATGAAGCCATGTTCCTGAAACTTGCAATTAATTATCTGATTATTATTTTTTTTTAAATGAGATAGATCTAGACTGCAGACAGGCCAGGCAAGCACATGCACTCTGTGTCTACAAAGCCATGCTGTTGTAGTATGTAGAGAATGTGCTAAAATAGAATTGTGACATTGCCTTGATAACATACACAATGAATTAATCTGTATCAGTGGTACCTTCCATCTGTTTCTCTGCATGCTTTGTTAGCCCCCTTTCATGCTGTTCTTTAATGGTCAGGACTCTCACAGGACCACCACAGAGCAGGTATTATTTGAGTGGTGGATCATTCTCAGCACTGCAGTGACACTGACATGGTGGTGGTGTGTTAGTGTGTGTTGTGCTGGTATGAGTGGATCAGACACAGCAGCGCTGCTGGAGTTTTTAAACACCTCACTGTCACTGCTGGGCTGAGAATAGTTCACCAAGCAAAAATATCCAGCCAACAGCACCCTGTGGGCAGCGTCCTGTGACCACTGATGGTCTAGAAGATGACCAACTCAAACAGCAGCAATAGATGAGCGATCGTCTCTGACTTTACATCTACAAGGTGGACCAACTAGGTAGGAGTGTCTAATAGAGTGGACAGTGAGTGGACACGGTATTTAAAAACTTCAGCAGCGCTGCTGTGTCTGATCCACTCATACCAGCACAACACACACTAACACACCACCACCATGTCAATGTCACTGCAGTGCTGAGAATCATCCACCACCTAAATAATACCTGCTCTGTGGTGGTCCTGTTGAGGGTCCTGACCATTGAAGAACAGAGTAAAAGCAGGTTTGAAAAGTATGTAGAGAAACAGATTGACTACAGTCAGTAATTGTAGAACTACAAAGTGCTTCTATATGGTAAGTGGAGCTTATAAAATGGACAGTGAGTGTAGAAATAAGGAGGTGGTTTTAAATGTTATGGCTGATCAGTGAGCATAAGTTATTTCTTTGTACGTTTGCCAGTTAAATAACAAAGTCCAATTTTCTTTTTCTGGTTTGTATAAACACTGCAAGTGTAAAATTTAGTTTAAACACTTGTTTATGTAAAGTAACACACTTTAACATTGTTTAACCTTTTGAACCACAAATCAAAAGCTCATAATGGACCAACCACTACACTCTTATTAAACAAGCTCCTGACAGCAAAATGACACAGTAAAAGGACTCACACACATACCTCCCAATTTGATTATCGTTATTAATTCTGCCGGCAATGGCAGTCCTGACAGCTTCCAACTGAAGCAATGACTGTGGAATCTAATTTCTCTCATGCACAAATCCATCATTTACAGCGAGTACCATTTCTAATGGCGAATAATGCGCCCAAACCCCTCAGATTTGTCTCCCTGACAAAGAACGAGGAAGAGTAAACGACATGAAGGTGCATTCCAATCAATACAGGAATCCCATGGATTGGGACTAAGCCTGAATATTTCTCCCCTAACTTTGCATTTTTTACTCTTCTTAGCCAGTCGGGGCCACAGGGGACTGAGCTTGTTTTCACTCTCAGCCTCATCAATAGCTAAATCCTGGCGAACAAGTGACATGGAGAAGCTGGAATCAATAGTCCCTCCTGCATTCTCCTCTCCTTCTGGTCAAATGGTTGAACATGGCTGACAGGCATGACAAGCCGAACATGATGCAAAATCATTATCAGCAGGCCATGGTGATGAGTGCAGAAAAACATGACACGGGCATTAACGGCAGCGGCCAGTTTCAAATAAAGTAGCTCGCCGCTAAAGGATTTGTCAAGTAGAAAAAAAAGATATGTGGGGGGCCCAAATTCAGCTAGTGCATTGATCCTTAGTTGGTATTGAACCACTAGTAGCAAAATCACGGTCAATATGATGGCATGGTGAGTCGGCTGTGGAAATGTTTTAATTTGCTAGATACACTTTGCTAGTTGTAGTGCTATTGCATTTCACATAGTCAAACACCACACCACAGCATACAATGGTAAAAACAAACAGTAAGGGACAGCAAGCAATCAGAGGTGGCATTTCAATTTTATTTTAGGGAAAAATGAATAAAAAAAACAAAGTTTTACATACATTTACATAAATGTAATTCGTATAATGAACAGCTTATCCAAGGTGGACCAGTCATAAACTTTTATAATCAGAATAAAGCAGTCAGTAAAAATAAATAAATAAATATTACATAAAGTAATATACTAACAAAAAGTAAGTGGCACCATGTAAGGGAAATTTAAAATCAAATTTCAAAGTTGGTCAATTTGACCTCAGTTTATGAATGTATGTAAAACTGTAAAATTCCCTCCATTCTGTGACCAGTAATACATTTTATTATTATTTTAAACAAAAATGCATTTTTAGAAAGCAGTTTTTAATAAACTGTTAGTGCAGTATTTATAGAAACATACAATATTACTCTTGTATGACAATAACACAAGTCAGAACCTTGTTACTTCCCCTATATTGCTACAGAAGTTGTAAAGTTGATCATGGGACAGCTTTCATTTAAATGGATCATGTCTGTCCCTGCACTAGATTACAATTTTCTCTGACAATTCACGTTTGCAGATGATTTGTATTGATTAAGACAGTCTTGGTCTGGAAAATTTTATGAGTTTTTCAGGAAACGTTTTTGGCTTAAACGGCACAGAATCTATCAAAAGTGGTCAAAGGAAGGAACAGTGGTAAACCGGTGACAGGGTCATGGGCGAACAAGGCTCATTGATGCACGTGGGGAGCAAAGGCTGGCCCATGTGGTCAGATCCAAAATACGAGCTACTGTCGCTCAAATTGCTAAAGAAGCTAATGCTGGTTCTGATAGAAAGGTGTCAGAATATACAGTGCATCACACTTTGTTGCATATGGGGCAGCAAAAGGGGGACCAACACCATATTAACACATAAAAGCACGAAAAAGTTTCCACATTTTATATATTTTTTCTATTTATTTAGAAATTTAAACAAATTACATCACTTTTCTTCATAGTTACCTGATTCACCTGATTCACCTAGATGCACCTGATTCACATCATCATCATGACATAAAAATCTTCTAACCCTTAAAGCTTCTTTGAGCGTACAAAAAGGTGGAAATCAGATGGTGCTAAATCCGGACTGTAAGCTCTCTCTCAGTCTCTCAGACACGACCAATTACTACTCCTCCCACCCTCACGCCTTCATATTTGTTATGCTAAGTCTTTTCTTACTGATGCAAGGAAGAGATTTGTGTAATAAGACTGATGTATAAAGCAATGACATTTATTGATGGTGTGTTTCAGCTGTGTTAAATATTACATTAATTAGAATTGGCTGAATTATATTAGATAATAGATTGCCAGTTGTTCCAGATGTTAAGATGGAGCAGAAAAAAATAAATACATAAAATTACACCATAGGCTAAATAAGACACTACGCTGCATACACTCTGAAAACCTCTTTCCTCGTAGTTTCTTGATTTTTCCATGCACATTTAGAGAAATTAAATGTTCTAAAAGATTGCCGACTTCAAACTATTTCTGGGTCACAGGCTGAAGGACGTAGGAGCTAGGAACAAAGGAGACATTTATTAATGTTTTGGGATTCACTCAATGATTCATCTTCACTTCTCTGCTGCTTCTCTATTAAGTTATTCTGTTCCAACTATCTTGATAGAGCTCTTTTATTTAAATACATGAACACACAAGCTGTTAACACAGCCAGTATCAGGTCATGGCAATATGAGTACAAATAGCAAAACATCTTCCTCTCCTCTCTGGTTTTAGAGAATCCATAATGCCAGCCATGCTGTCAGATTGCCAGTTTCTGCCACAGGAAAACATCCCCACATCACCACTGATCTCCATGCTTGACAGTAGGGATGGTATAAGTCTGGTAATAAGCTTGGCTTTTCTTGCACCAAGCAAACCAATGATGGCCAAACAGTTCCAGTTTAGATTCACCACTCTATAGAACTGTGGCCCAAAACTCTACAGACCTATTCAAATTTCTTCTGGCATATGTCAGTCAACTGTTTGTGTAGTGACATACACGTTGAGTCCGGCCATTAAGTCCTTGGTTGTTTAGTGATATTATGGTTGCCAGTGACACAATTGTCCTAGCCTTCCTCAGATCATCCTGTTGGTTTGTTTGTTTATTAGGATTTTTAACGTCATGTTTTACACCCTTTGGTTACATCCACAACAGAAACGGTAGTTACTCATTACACAAGGTTCATCAATTCACAAGGTTATATCCAACACTGTCATGGACAATTGTTTCTCCAATTTACCTCACTTGCATGTCTTTGGCGCACCCGGAGTAAACCCACACAGACACGGGGAGAACATGCAAACTCCACATAGAAAGGACCTGGACCACCCCCACCTGGGGATTGAACCCAGGGCCTTCTTGCTCTGAGCTCATCCTGTAAGTCTTTTGCGGTAACACAGGGGTATTTTTTATTGTCTTTAAAAGATTACTAAGACCTCAAGACAACCTTTTGAGATTTCTTCAAATGGCCAGGAATATTATGTTGAGGTTGATTACCAAATATCAAAATATCCTGCTACTCTTAAACACTACATCATTAACTTTGTTTTATTTCTGTATCAGTCAACTACTAAAGACTTAATTTTAAGCTAAATCTAGATTAGCAAATCCTTATTTTCTTTGAGTGGTTTAATATTTCCGATTGTATATATTGCAGTAAAATAGGACGTTTCTAGATGCTGTGATCAACTTTAAAAAACATAATAATAATAATAATAAAATACATTACATCAATTCAGTAAGTGTTTATTATTATTATTATATTATTATTATTATTATTATATTATTATTATTATTATTATTATTATTATTATTCCATTTTATTTATTACTTAAATATTGGATTTATTTATTTATTTTTTTTATTTTTTTTGCGTGATATTAGGTAATTCCACAAAAGGGGGATTCTCTTATAACCATTTTTACCAATCCTTACCAATAATTGTGGAGGAGACTATAAAAATATATAGGAGAGAAGATAGTTTTGAAATCTAAGGTTAACTAGATCGTAAAGTCATCTCTCAGTTATAAGAAAGTCTTGATTAGTGCTTAACACAGTGACCAGAGCTACATTAGGCCCCTGCATAATCCAGGTTAGAGTGCAGTCGGGTCATCACAGAAATTAACTTTTTGTTCATTAATTTGTCTGGATTAGTGGAGGGCAAAAAGACAGAAAATCTGCTCCAGTTTTTCTTATGGAAATCATTTAAAAGTGTACATCAATTGTGGCTGGTGGGTGACTTTGGGGTTAATCAGGCTGATGTGTCCTTTTAATTGCTTTCTATTCAGAGTAAATTCATTAGATAATGTTCTCTTCAAAATTCATGAATCAATTTAACTGAGGAAAACCACATTAACAGCTTTGGTTCCATTACCACGCGCCTCTATGTAGGCATACAGAAAAGCTCGCTCTTCCTTTAGGCAAACACCTTTTTATGTCCCGTGATTGCTTTAAAGAGGGATTTATTTCAAATCCATTTATTTTGCCTATTACCGATTTACCCAAATTCAATGCCAAATTCGAACAAAGAAATAATCCCGGCACCGCTTTTAATCACGCCAGTCGAGCTGATAGACTCAAAGGCCTGGATCGTGGTGCTGGTTGTTATTTGCGCTTAATTTGGACTGATTACATTGTGGCTAGACTTTGGCCTCAGGCAGAGCATGCCGGTGAAGAACAGCTATACCTCTTTGCTAATCTGTGCTCTGCTGCAGTAATATAAAGGAGAACACTTGGCATTGTGTGACGTGAGAATTTCACAGGCCTAAATATGTCAATCACAGAAATCTAGCACTTTGTTTGACTCATTAAAGACTTAGCGATCTTTGCGGTTGTCTCCGAGTGATTTTCTAATGACAGAGCGAATTTGGCTGCTGGGTGTAAAATGATGAGTAGTGCTGATTTATCACCCTGGTGGAGAATTGGCTGGTGGTGATGTATCTATCGGAATGGATGGACTATGCAAGAATGAATATAGAAAGATATTTAATTTACATAATTGGGACAACGTTTGTTCTGTTATTGAACAATCACTCAGAGACATTCACAGATACAGATCAATGTGAGCGGCACCCTGGCACCTTCCTCTACTTACTGTGTGTATGGGTTATCTCTAAGTACTGGGATTTTCTCCTGCCCTCCAAAACATGTCAGTAGACAGATTAGCTCATTTAAATGTCCTCTTATTGAGTAAATGGTTAAGTGTGGGATGCTCCACAATGGATTAGCACCTTTATATATTTATTTTACATAAGACTTGGTATATAATGTGTGGTTCAGTAGATATTTTCAAAAATAAACAATGTGGGTATATATAAACCAAAAGTATATCTGAGCTTGGTAAACATCCCATTCCAAATCATTGAACATTAATACAGATCCACCACTCTTTTTGACTTAGTTTTAGGAGTTGGGATGTTGTTAACAGAGATGATAATGTACAGTAGTGCAATAAAATGAATATTTCATAGAGTATTTAAGTTGCACTATTTTATAACATTTTAAAATAAACAAGTGAACTGGTAACATGACTGGATATGAAGAAGGCTGCAAATAATATGTCTTTCGCTATATAACAATACATAATATCATAAAGATACAGGGGATCTGGAGAAATCTCTGTCCATGTACGGCAAGGCCAGGAGAAAAAAAAAAAAAATTAAAAAAAAAAAATTAAAAAAAAAAACCCTGTAAAAAAAATACCAAACTAAAACAAAAACATAAATAAAAAATAAATAAATTCTGATTCCTGATTGCATTAATTGTGTTGCATTATAGATTTTTTTTAAATTATTTTACTTATTTATAAAAAAAAAACAAAAAAAAAACATAAATCTTGGTTGCTAGAATCGTGTTGCATTATACATTTTTTTAAATTATTTTATTTATTTAAAAAAAAAAACAAATCTTGGTTGCTATAATCGTGTTGCATTATACATTTCTTTGTTTATTTATAAAAAAAAAAAAAATCTTGATTCCTGATTGCATTATTGTGTTGCATTATACATTTTATTCTATTTATTTATAAAAATAAATCTTGATTGCATATTATTTATTTATTTATCTCATTTATTTATTTATGAGTTTCTACATAATTTGAACAAAAATTGTGCAGTCAATGAGTGTACCTGCGGTTCAGATCTGTTTTCCTGTTTCCAGATCTGTTTAGTGTTTTCAGTTATCAAACCATTACAAAGTATCATTAATAGGACAGGTGATGGAGCACAGCGCTAAACACACCTCTGTCTCAACTTGTTTTAAGTGTGTTACAGGCATCAAATTCTATAAGTGTGTATATTTACAAAACACAATGAAGATCTTAAAAATATTGCAAATCTTATCTTTCTACTTGTCAGTTAAATAAAGATTCAAGACAATTAACAAATTACACATTCTACTTTTTATGCTTTTGCATTTTACAAAATGTCCCAACTTTTCTGAAAATGGGGTTGTATATTATTTATAAGTGCTAATGTTGAATGTTACCTAGCTGGTAGTGAAGTTTACAGATTAGAGATTTACTTGGTTTATGATATAGTACAGCTTATATAGTTTCTGCAATTACTAAGGACTCATTATCTAAGTACAGTAGTTTAACTCAATCAACATTTATTTATCAGTCACTCGTAATCATAAATCAGTATGTTTAAGGTGCCAATTTTCTTTTCAAACTTCTCAAAGTTGGCAACTTTTTAAAGCTGCAAAACCTTAATATATAAAAGTGGTGGCAAAAGGAATACAACTGTCAGTGCTGCAGTCTCATGGCAATCGACACTCGCTGTGCTTGGATTTTGTTTTCATTCTAATTAATTCTCCCGAACTGTCATCTTTGTGCAGTTAAAAACAACCCCTGTCCTCCTCCTCCACTTTCCCCCCTTCATGAAGTCTATCCCCTACCCTACAGCTACCCAGCCCCATGCCGAGCCTCCACATAATCAAGGTAATTTGCCTGAACTTGGGGGAATATTTACCAAATCCAGGGTGCCCTGGCTTGATTGATATCCACCCATGTGACTTATTAAGCTTCGTCAGAGCGTAGGCCCTGCGGTGGTGTTAAATAATTTTTCATTGATAATCACCCTGTCATCACTATCAAGACAACTTTTTGAAGACTGAGCTGACAAAGAGGGATTGTAATCATACTGATGGGGGAGTGTAGAGGGGGTTAAGATGAGGCCTCTTAATTTGTTAATAAATGCTTCTTTGGTGTAGGACAGGGATTAGGACAGAGAGAGAGCTGTCAGAGGGACAGGTGAGAGAAGAGCTGGCAGCCTTTAATTTTTCATCTAGGAAAGACAAAGCTCTTTAGGGACTAATCTCCTTATCAACACTGAGCTTTAGCCTCTCACCATTCACACCAAATTGTGACAATTTTTTTCTTTAATCTCGCCACTTCTCTCATCGTGCCTCCTCCTCTGTACACCCCTTCTTAGTTTGAGTGACAGAATCAAGCTAGAGCTAGAGTTTTAGCCTTTCAGCTATTCAAATAAAAGATGAGCAATAAGGACATGTTTACTAGAGGCAATAAAGAGTGTCCAGTGAGAGAATACTGGAGTTAACTTTTCACTTTACCAGTGGCAGTAGAGTTCTGGTCTTACATTCTTCTGTGCTCTGCTGTGAAATACGTTGTGATGATTAAGGTCAAGGTCAACAGTGTTTGTTTTGTGTCTGCTGATGTTGAATTTAGCTCATTGACTTGCCTTTCGTGCCTCATTTTCTGGAGTTCCTAGAATAAACACAATAGGGCATTAATTAAGGACAGTCTGGTGACGCAACTGGTAGAGTGGGTGTTGCACAGAAACATGGTACTGCCATCCTAAATGTGAATGTGAATTTTGTGCTGCAGTGAATTGCTGCCCTGTCTGGAATTAGTACATACACTTTTCAAAACCATTTTATATTCAGGCCATTTGACAAGTTATAAAAGTGACTTTTTTACATATTAAACATCATTATAAATAAATAAATTGTATATAAATAAAACTATGTATACTGCTGTTGTACTTAAACCATAGACATTTTATTTCTTAATTATTTTTGAAAATATATTTATTTATTCATTCACAAACCCTATTTCCAAAAAGTTGAGACCTATTGACAAATGGTTTAAATGCTTATCAACTAATTATCACATTTTAATACCATTTTATCCTGATCAAGGTTGGCTAGTGCAGTAACACACCCTGGTCAGTCCATCGCTGGGTCTCCACCCGAAATAGCAAACCATGTCTATATGCAGCGCCCGACCACTGTGCCACCCAGGCACACTCAAAGTAGAGCTTTACAAATGTTTTAAAAATGTAATTGTACTTTGAAAAATATAAATAACTTTTTTTCTAAAACAAGGTACAGATTTACCACAGCCATTTTTACTAAGATTTTTCTGGCCCTGAGAACTCTGCAACATTTCTGTGTAGAATTCATATAGGGCTTTTTCTTTGTCTAGTAAATTATGTGTTGCATTTTTGTTTATACAGAGGCTATGTGTGTTAAGTGCCAACAGTTTTCCAAAGTACGTACTACCAAGCCCATGTTGCTATACGTAGGTGAAGCAGCTTGACAGTTTTTATCTTATACCCTCTGTCATTGCAGAACATGAAGATTTTTCCAGATTCACTGAAGAGACCCATGTAGCTTGACCTTGACTTATGAATCTGACTTATCAAATGGTAATGTGTGGTAATGTTAATGTCTAGTACAGGACTAGTAACTGGAAGGGCACTGGTTCAAGCCCCACATCTCCCAGGTTGCCACTGTTGGGGCCCTGAGCTAGGCCCTTAACCCTCATGTGCTTGCAATGTATACAGTCTCAGTTGTACGTTGCTTTGGATAAAGGCATCTGCTAAATGCTGAAAATGTAAAGGTCTAATGTATGTAGTATAGAAACAAAACAATGTTACATTCATGTACTGTCAGTATAGTGTGTTTACACATTTGTTTTATATAGCATATCAGTATTTATTTATTTCACCTTACTGTGCATTTAGCCTTTTGAATAGCACATTAATTTTTAGTAAGGTCTCTAAAAGGTTCACTATGAAAAGCAAATAGCAGACATTTAAAACAGAGTTATATTACTTTTTAAAGCTTTACCTTTACAACATTTAAAACTTGAGCTAATTCCGCTGACTGTCACCAATATGTAGAGTGAAAAAAAAAACAGCAAAGAATTGTCAGGAATCCAAAGTTTACATCATTTGTTCTTTTCAATAATGACTGATATAAACAATTTTTCATCTACAGATTGGAACTACACTACAAATGGCTGCTGCAAGGGATCTCATTTTGAATTAGGTGACCTCCAAGTTTGGCTTTCACTTTGCTTTGCCATGGACCAGTTAGTCTGTTTACATTATGCAGTGTGGACTTATTAGCTTTACTTTATATAGCCTATATTTTTACATGGTCTTAATCAAAGTATTGACCATTAGGGTGTTCCTGTTTGTGTACCCATTTCCTTTCCTGTCTAATGTGGATGTAATGTTTTGGGGGGACTGTCTGACTGGCTCAACATAAATACAGCTCGTAAGTATAGAATAATTACTTTTGATTTAATATTTATGATAAATACATTTATAATGACCAGGAGGCCGATTATCTGATAAGATGAGACATTCTCCAAAATCTTCTGCCAAACTTTCCAAAAGAGAGGTCTACTTTTAGAATCCTTTTACAGGCTCTGTACTGCAGACCTGCATACAGGTACTTTGGTTGTACTGAATGATCCCCACAGGTCTGCGTTTGTCTCCTGGGGTTAAAACAATTTCTCCACTCAGCTAAGCTCCAATCACCTCTTATTTAGGCTGTTTTGCAGCTGAACAGGCCGCAGTAATCTTCCATACTTAATGAAAAGTTTAAAGCACGCGGTGAGGGGTCAGGACCTCACAGCAAGCCCGAGCACTGGTGTAAATTGTTTAACTAAAGTGCGAGTCGACCCTTTGAAATGATATCCCTGCTAGGAGATGCAGTACATGTCGTAAAGACGCTACAGCTCATTAAACTCCTTTTCAAAACAGATTACACTGCTAGTGGCCACAGGGGAATTGAAGGCGTCCCATTGGCCGGGGCTGCATTTGTCCGTATTGATCAGGCAAAACCAATCGCCTGGGTTTATGTTCACTATTGTGGCAAGTATTTATGAAGGAGGCATTAGCCAGTCATTGAGCTCATGTAATAGGAGAACCCAGCTGGGGCCACTTTAAAATCATGTTTTTATTGGACAAAAATAAAGCAAAGCACATTAACTGCTCTTAAATCAGTAGAGTGCATGGCACATGCTCACTGTCCATTATTTAGCCTTATTTTCACCAAACTTAGATAATGTTCATTAAATGTTGTGAATTTTCCATATATTTAAGCACATAATTATTACACTGCCTTGAAATGTGTTTATTTACTTATTCTTACAAATTAATTAATCCAGATCAGGGTCAGGGTGGGTCTGGTGACAACTACCGTGGGTACCAGGCTGATTAATTGTAAGACATCACAATAGTATACTGATCAGCTATAACATTAAAACCACCTCCTTGTTTCTACACTCACTGTCCATTTTATCAGCTCCACTTACCTTATACAAGCACTTTGTAGTTCTACAATTACTGAATGTAGTCCATCAATTTCTCTGCATGCTTTGTTAGCCCCCTTTCATGCTGTTCTTCAAATGGTCAGGACTCTCCCAGGACCACTACAGAGCAGGTATTATTTAGGTGGTGGATCATTCTCAGCACTGCAGTGACAATGACGTGGTGGTGGTGTGTTAGTGTGTGTTGTGCTGGTATGAGTGGATCAAACACAGCAATGCAGCAATACTTAGCAATGCAGCATGACATTCTTATCTAATACAGTTTGAGGGTCATGCACATTCAATATTGGGTTCTGACATTGCAGTATATGAAGATTTATCCAGAACAGATTACCTGCTTTACCACTCGTTACAGGATGGGGGGCAGAGCTCCTGATTTATTTATTTTAGGGTAAACAGTGAAAGTGTGCTTTTACTGTTAAGGGCTTGAGGCTGGATTTGAACCAGCAACTCAATGAACCAAAGAGCAGAGCCTTACCACTGACAAACAGGTGGAAACAGCACTCCAAAAGGTGGTAGTAAAAAAAAGGCGGGAACGGCAAACAAAGGAGACGCTGAAAATGGCATACTCAAACAAAGGGAGACGATAGTAATCAGATAAACTCTAGCACAAAAGGTAACTTCAGCCTTGGGGGCTGAAAACACTCCTATAACTAAAAGTTTGCTTTCAGAGATTAATAAACTTAAAGCAAATGAGCTGAACCCTTTAAGTCCAGCTCACTGTTTTCACCCAGAGCCTCTTCCTAAGTTCAGACCTCAGTTAGGCTATCTGCTGGGATTTGTAACCTTTTATATATAATTTCTCTTTTCTTTCTTTTCACTTCCCTTTGTTTTAGCGTTTGTTCTTCTCTCTCTTTTCGTTCTTCTTTTCTTTTCACCTTTTCGCTACATACCATACCGTCTGCCCCTCTACAAAGGTGCAGCACTGAGCAATGGTTTGAGTGAGCTTTTATGCAGAGCCCTGCAGGTGTGTCAGCAGTAATCAGTGCTGGGGCTTCTGGAAACTGGAGTTCTGAGAGCTGATCCCAGCTGCTCTCTTACTGTGCCGCCCAAGACCCCTTTCACCACTGTGTTGTCCTTAATCTGAATTATTAAAAGGTAATTTGTTGGCTGGGCTAAAGTTAATGTCTAATTTATATAATATAGGAACAAATCAAGTACATTAATGTACTGTCAATATACATATTATATAACAGTAATATAGAATATAATTATATTAAATAAGTATAATATAATAATAAGTATAATTATAATTTTAACAGTTAATTAGGGGTGAAATCTACATGGTTAAATTATTTGCTTATCATTAAGTTAAATTAGAAATGAATTACAAATATATTATTATTATTATTATTATTATATAACAACAATATAGAATATTATTATATTAAATAAGTATAATATAATAATAAGTATAATTATAATTTTAACAGTGAATTAGGGGTGAAATCTACATGGTTAAATTATTTGCTTATCATTAAGTTAAATTAGAAATGAATTGCAAATATATTATTATTATTATTATTATTATGATTACTATTATTATTATTATTATTGTTAAATAAATAAATATTATTATATTAAATAAGTATAATATAATAATAAGTATAATTATAATTTTATATATTAGGGGTGAAATCTACAGGGTTAAATTATTTGCTTATCATTAAGGTCATCCTTTACCTGTGGTGAGAGGAGAAGAATTCCTTCCTTACCAGAAATCCCCCATTTAATTGAAGTGATGGCATGTTATTAACCTCCTTCCTTTACTGTCCATTTTGATTTTTTTCAGATGCTGAAGACTCAGCACATCAGTCCTTTGAAATATATGAGCTTTAAGGCAGTGTGCCCCCCTAATGATTAGCCCAAGAGGGGAGCTTTTATTTCCACCTTTCCTTTAAGATCACAGCAGAGGAATCACAGCACCTGTTCGCTTATCAGCTGAAAGAATGTAATTAAAAACATAAGAGGGAATAGCACAATTATAGACCCTTAAAATCCCTTCTTTCCTTCTTTTATAGAGGTCCTACTTACCCCCATTACTGCAGGATACATCACTGATGAGATTAAGAGAGGCATAATTTACATAGTTACCCTTAAACTACTGTCCTCATTCCACAGCTCTACATCAGTCCAGCCCCACTCAGTGTCTCAGTGCAACATTCTGATCTGCAGTATATAGCTTTTTTAAGATCCTATAGTATCAAATTGATGGTTCTATATACAGTTTATATAGTTATTGGACACATGACCTGACCATAAGCTTTTTGACAACATATCCCAAAGCTATGGTAATTAATACAGAGTCTCTCACTGTAGGAGCAATAGTAAACAGCCTTTAATACTATGGAAAGACTTTCCTAAAGATGTAGTCTTAATTAATTAAAGGAACATTTGTGAGGTCAAGCAATCCAGTCAAATTAGAAGGCTTACCTCACATTTAACATTTCAATTAAAGATAAAAGTGTCAATCTCTACACACCTAGTGTCACACCATGTCTTTATAGAGCTCATGTGCACAGGGGTACAGTAATGATTATATATTTTGTATATCTTTTATGTCTTTTGCCTTGTGCATAGAGGGTTATGCTACAAATAGCTTTGATGTTTATGCAATACTCTGGAGTTCAAAAGAGTTGAGAAACTGCTATTTAATGCATTTGTTTTATCTTTATTTTTAAACAGTAATTGAACTGTATTAGATACAATTAGTGTTCTCATTTCCAAACCATTAAAAGGTCTATTAATAGGAAAGGTGGTGGAACACAGTACCAAACAAGCATCTGTCCCAACTTCTTTTGTGTGTTGCAGACATCAGATTCTAAATGTGTTTATACACCGATCAGCCCTAACATTAAAACCACCTCCTTGTTTCTACACATATTGTCTATTTTATCGGCTTCACTTACCTTATAGAAGCACTTAGATGGACTACAGTCAGTAATTGTAGAACTACAGTTTCTCTGCATGATTTGTTAGCCCCATTTCATGCTGTTCTTCAATGGTCAGGACTTTCCAAGGACCACTACAGAGTAGGTATTATGTGGGTGGTGGATCATTCTCAGCACTGCAGTGACACTGACATGGTGGTGGTGTGTTAGTGTGTGTTGTGCTGATATGAGTGGATAAGACACAGCAGTGCTGCTGGAGTTTTTAAACACCTCACTGTCACTGCTGGACTGAGAATAGTCCACCAACCAAAAATATCCAGCCAAGAGCACCCTGTGGGCAGCATCCTGTGACCACTGATGAAGGTCTAGAAGATGACCAACTCAAACAGCAGCAATAGATGACTTTACATCTACAAGGTGGACCAATTAGGTAGGAGTGTCTAATAGAGTGGACAGTGAGTAGACACAAAACTCCAGCAGCGCTGCTGTGTCTGATCCTCTCATACCAGCACAACACACACTAACACACCACCACCATGTCAGTGTCACTGCAGTGCTGAGAATGATCAGCCACCCAAATAATACCTGCTCTGTGGTGGTCCTGAGGGGGTCCTGACCATTGAAGAACAGGGTGAAAGCAGGCTAAAAATGTATGTAGAGAAACAGATGGACTACAGTCAGTAATTGTAGAACTACAAAGTGCTTCTATATGGTAAGTGGAGCTGATAAAATGGACAGTGAAAAATGGTTTTAATGTTATGGCTGATCAGTGTACAGTGTATCACAAAAGTGAGTACACCCCTCACATTTCTGCAAATATTTTATTATATCTTTTCATGGGACAACACTATAGAAATAAAACTTGGATATAACTTAGAGTAGTCAGTGTACAACTTGTATAGCAGTGTAGATTTACTGTCTTCTGAAAATAACTCAACACACAGCCATTAATGTCTAAATGGCTGGCAACATAAGTGAGTACACCCCACAGTGAACATGTCCAAATTGTGCCCAAAGTGTCAATATTTTGTGTGACCACCATTATTAGCACTGCCTTAACCCTCCTGGGCATGGAATTCACCAGAGCTGCACAGGTTGCTACTGGAATCCTCTTCCACTCCTCCATGATGACATCACTAAGCTGGTGGATGTTAGACACCTTGAACTCCTCCACCTTCCACTTGAGGATGCGCCACAGGTGCTCAATTGGGTTTAGTTCATCACCTTTACCTTCAGCTTCCTCAGCAAGGCAGTTGTCATCTTGGAGGTTGTGTTTGGGGTCGTTATCCTGTTGGAAAACTGCCATGAGGCCCAGTTTTCGAAGGGAGGGGATCATGCTGTGTTTCAGAATGTCACAGTACATGTTGGAATTCATGTTTCCCTCAATGAACTGCAGCTCCCCAGTGCCAGCAACACTCATGCAGCCCAAGACCATGATGCTACCACCACCATGCTTGACTGTAGGCAAGATACAGTTGTGTTGGTACTTCTCACCAGGGCGCTGCCACACATGCTGGACACCATCTGAGCCAAACAAGTTTATCTTGGTCTCATCAGACCACAGGGCATTCCAGTAATCCATGTTCTTAGACTGATGTCTTCAGCAAACTGTTTGCGGGCTTTCTTGTGCGTCAGCTTCCTTCTGGGATGACGACCATGCAGACCGAGTTGATGCAGTATGCGGCGTATGGTCTGAGCACTGACAGGCTGACCTCCCACGTCTTCAACCTCTGCAGCAATGCTGGCAGCACTCATGTGTCTATTTTTTAAAGCCAACCTCTGGATATGACGCCGAACACGTGGACTCAACTTCTTTGGTCGACCCTGGTGAAGCCTGTTCCGAGTGGAACCTGTCCTGGAAAACCGCTGTATGACCTTGGCCACCATGCTGTAGCTCAGTTTCAGGGTGTTAGCAATCTTCTTATAGCCCAGGCCATCTTTGTGGAGAGCAACAATTCTATTTCTCACATCCTCAGAGAGTTCTTTGCCATGAGGTGCCATGTTGAATATCCAGTGGCCAGTATGAGAGAATTGTACCCAAAACACCAAATTTAACAGCCCTGCTCCCCATTTACACCTGGGACCTTGACACATGACACCAGGGAGGGACAACGACACATTTGGGCACAATTTGGACATGTTCACTGTGGGGTGTACTCACTTATGTTGCCAGCTATTTAGACATTAATGGCTGTGTGTTGAGTTATTTTCAGAAGACAGTAAATCTACACTGCTATACAAGCTGTACACTGACTACTCTAAGTTATATTCAAGTTTCATGTCTATAGTGTTGTTCCATGAAAAGATATAATGAAATATTTGCAGAAATGTGAGGGGTGTACTCACTTTTGTGATACACTGTATGTACTAACTACAATAAATCTTTTTTGGAAATGGGGTTTGTATATTTTACCATAAGTGTTATTTTTACAAAACATACCCCCCCACACACACACACTTTAATGATTTTCATAACACATCAATTCCCAGATACTCCAGTGCTTAAAATATTCTTACTAATAGTGGTGTCAACTCAAAGTAGCTAAATCTGCAGTATCTAATAACTAAGAACCTTGTCCTCACTAACGAACAGCAGAAGACCTGTTTCTCCTCCTGTAAATTCCAAGTGTCAAAATTATGCTCGTTATTAGGAGGGACATTTTTGGAATCAGGTGGCCTGATGTGCAGGATGATGCAATCTGTAGCAAAATGTGGCCCTGCTAGAAACCGAGGAACAAAAAGTGACATCTTCATGTTCTGCGACTAAGAAAAGCCATTTTTGCTCACAGAATAACTGACTGATGGACTGATCCATGTGGCTGAATCGGTGGTCCCTTGCCAAGGTCGGGCAAAAAAAAAGTGTCAACTAATGATGTGGGACAAAAAAATGTCTAGATGGTCAGATGTAATCAAAGAACCATTAATAAAAACAGGTCTGTCAGTCAGAAATTGCTAGGGCATGGGGGATACTGTCCACAGCCAAGTGAGGTTTATATCCCCATGGGCTTAATGCCTGCCACCCAGGAGAGAAGCCGCTGCTTAAAACTAATCAATGTGCTCAACAGCGTATAAGCCAGCAGTGATGTGAGGACTGTTTGACTGTAGAAAGTGTCATCCAAGTTTCAGTATCTTTGAATTCATGGCAGCCCTGCTTATAGTGGTTTTTGGATTAAACTTGAACATTTTTTATAGTCTAAGGCAGTGGTTCTCAAACTTTTTAGACCAAGTACCACCCATTATCAAACCAAAACTTCCAAGTACCACCTGTGTTTCTCATCTCAGAACCACATATGGCACACATTAATTAGGTGTGTGTGTATATATTAGTGATGGGAATTATGGCTTCTTGAAGGGAGTCGGATCTTTTGGCTCGGTTCCTTTTAAAGAGCCGTTCAAAAAAATGGCTCTTCGTTCTTCGGGAGGCGCTACTAGGTAAACTATAAGACACCCCCGATATTAATATAAAATTTTGCTACTTTGCCTTAAATGTAGGCCTAATTCAAACAACACTTACATGAGAAAAAAAGATTTATTTTAAAAGGAATAAAACTACAGAGAAGAGACAGACTGTGGTTACATTGCATTAAGTTTCAGAAAAATCCTCTCTTGTATTTAACACAATTAAACAAGTTTATAGTTTATTTCTCAATTATTTGTCATTATACTACTAGCTCTCTGTGTGTGTGTGTGTGTGTGTGTGTCTGTGTGTCTCGCTTGCTCTCCGCGATACTGAAAGTGATTACGGATTTGAATTTCGACAATAAACAGCTCTTATTACGAGTTATGATTAATTCCCTCTACTAATGCGAAGCAGAATGGGTGGATTACAGCCGATAAGAACTGCTCAGAAATAAAAGACTCGGTTCCTTTCGTTCATTTCAAAGATCCGTTCAATAGAATCGGATCGTTCGCGAACGACCCATCACTAGTATATATGCAGTTACCACTGACCATTTCAGTCAGTGCGCCTGTTTAGCGGAGTAGCCTTGTGATGTCAGGAACGAGATCAGTGAGCTTCAAATGCAGATCTGTCTCTGATAAAAGTGAGAGACCTACTGATAACTTTACTGATAACGTTTCGAAAATTCCGAGACTGAAACCGCGAACGTGAAGTATAGACGTAATGAAGTACGGTGGCTGCGTAGCCCAGAATATTTTTAAAAACACATTAGTTTTAATACAATTTGTTTTCATTAAACTGATTTTATTAAAACAGAATTATAAGAACTTTGAAACAGACTTTATTAGTAATTTACACAATTTGTTTCATATGATTTTTTTTAATTCATAATTATTAAATTATTTATTTTTTCGGTGCATGTAATTACTTTTCCGAGATTATCTGGCGTACCACCTCGTGCTGCTTCACGTACCACCAGTGGTACGCGTACCACAGTTTGAGAACCACTGGTCTAAGGTGATGATTTGGGTTGCCCACTAAACCAACATGAAAGAGACAGTCAAATTATCTCTATTTATCAATACATTAAATGTACATTTACATTTACGGCATTTAGCAGACGCTTTTTTATCCAAAGCAACTTACAGAACTGTGACAATATACTGTCTGAGTGATTAAGGGTTAAGGGGCTTGCTCAAGGGCCCAACAGTGACAACCTAGCTGTGGTGTGGCTTAAAGCAGTGACTTTTCGAATTACTAGTCCAGTACCTTAACCGCTAAGCTACAACTGCCCTTAAATATATGTAAATATACACAGATCAAGCATAACATTATGACCACCTTCCTAATATTGTGTTGGTCCCCCTTTTGCTTCCAAAACAGACCTGACCTGTCGAGGCATGGATTCCACTAGACCCCTGAAGGTGTGCTGTGGTGTCTGGCACCAAGATGTTAGCAGCAGATCCTTTAACTCCTGTAAGTTGTGAGATGGGGCCTCCATGGATCGGACTTGTTTGTCCAGCACATCCCACAGATGCTCGATTGGATTGAGATCTGAGGAATTTGGAGGCCAAGTCAACACCTCAAACTCATTGTTGTGCTTCTCAAACCATTCCTGAAGCATTTTTGCTTTGTGGCAGGGCGCATCATCCTGCTGAAAGAGGCCACAGCCATCAGGGAATACTGTTTCCATGAAAGGGTTTCCATGGTCTGCAACAATGTTTAGGTAGGTGGTACGTGTCAAAGTAACATCCACATGGATGGCAGGACGCAAGTTTCCCCAGCAGAACATTGCCCAAAGCATCACACTGCCTCCGCCGGCTTGCCTTCTTCCCATAGTGCATCCTGGTGCCATATGTTCCCCAGGTAATCGACGCAGTTCCGATGCTCATGTGTCCATTGTTGGCACTTTCGGCGGTGGACAGGGGTCAGCGTTGGCACCCTGACTGGTCTGCGGCTATGCAGCCCCATACGCAACAAACTGTGATGCACTGTGTATTCTGACACCTTTCTATCAGAACCAGCATTAACTTCTTCAGCAGTTTGAGCTACAATAGCTCGTCTGTTGGATCGGACCACATAGACCAGTCTTTGCTCCCCACGTGTGTCAATGAGCCTTGGCCGCCTATGACCCCGTCGCTGGTTTACCACTGTTCCTTCCTTGGACCACTTTTGATAGATACTGACCACTGTAGACTGGGAACACCCCACAAGAGCTGCAGTTTTGGAGATGCTCTGAGCCAGTCATCTAGCCATCACAATTTGGTCCTTGTCAAACTCGCTCAAATCCTTACTCTTGCTCATTTTTCCTGCTTCTAACACATCAACTTTGAGGATAAAATGTTCACTTGCTGACTAATATATCCCACCCACTAACAGGTGCCGTGATAATGAGATAATCAGTGTTATTCACTTCACCTGTCAGTGGTCATAATGTTATGCCTGATCGGTGTATGTAAACACCATGCAAACTTATATGCAATCGTTGACATTGCATCAGCTTTGAGTGCTTACTAAAGAAGTTTCAATACACTCGTATTCAGTTTGAGTTGGTTTAGCATGTGAGAAAATGTTGACTCTCCCAACAACAGAGACTTGCGTTTCCTGATTGTTGATGAATCTAAGAGGTCAATCGGATCCCTGGTTTACATATGGAAAGTCAATCCACTCCTGACATACTCCCACCTGCTTATGCATACATTTCAGTTTCCAGCACTAAAACCCCATTTTGTTCTCTGGAAACTGTCTTATAAATGGGTTATTTATAGATAATGTTGACCATGTGCATACTGTATAAAACATAGTGAGAATTGCTGTGCAGTACACAAACTTTAAAAAAGAAATGGGTCCGTTTGGACAAAAGTTCCCTATAAGCTATGCAACATTGCTTCTGAATATAAAGAAGGTAAAAACAGATATTTTAACATTTATCCGCTGGGCATGAAGCCGCAAATGACTCACTGTGTCGGCCAGTCTTCATCTTTTTGAGCATAAATTGTGGTTTCTCCCAACACTGAGTTGCTGGCTCCTCTGTTGGCAACCTACTCATTATTATTTTTTTTTTCTATTTTATTCATGCATTTTCTCCCATTTTTTCCCCTCCTAATTCAGTGTATTTAATTTGTCTTCCACTGCTGGGGGATCCCTGATCGCAGCTGAGGTGGGTATATTGCTGCTCACACCTCCTTCGACCCGCGCACAGCCCTTAATGGAACCCTTTTTCACCTATGCACTTTGCACAGGTGCCTCTCTATCTGCTAATCAGGGTCCTTACACAGTGTTTGAAGTCCCCACCCACTCCGGTGTCTGCTGCAAGCACTGGCAATTATGCCCACTAGATGGCGCCCAGCCGACTGGTGGCAACGCCGAGTTTCAAACCAACTCTTTATTTCCTTTTTGTACCCTGACGCCAAGCTCAGTCAAGTCATTTTCTTTTTTCACCTGTACTAATGTACACATGCTGTATATTCCTTCCAGTAAACTTACACAATGGAACCACCATGAACGGATGAGCTGCCTCCAGAGGTGGTGTGATGGTCCATTTACATGAAGTTCTTTTTATTTTATTTATAAAAATTTTTTTATTTTTTTTATTTATTTTATCTTAGAACTTGGTTGGTTATTTGTTTTTTTTGTATTTTTATTATTAGTAGCAGTAGTAGTAGTAATACTAGAGGTGATAGTAATAGTAATATTAACAACAACTAAAATAATATTAATAATAAACAGTAAGTTTTAAAACATAACAGTTTTTTTGCAATGTGTCTTAAAATATAACATGCATTTTTACAAATAACATGTTTCACATGACCTCACCTGTATTTTATGTGCAAAATGTCTGATAAGAAATGGTGAGAAGTGCCCTATTGTATCAGAGAAGTTCCTGAACTACATGTGCTTGTGCAGCTTCACAGCCAGGCAAAGCTTAAGCTGTTGCAGCAGACAGAATGTTGTGATCACAAACCACTCAGGACAACACAGTGCTCCTGCCCCAGGTGGTTCTCCTTCTATCGACTGCAAACTGCCAAAGAGGACAGACGAGTGTGGCTTTGAAATAAGTGGGTTTTTTTTTTTTTAAGCCTTTAAATAGTGTGTTTTTTCATTTCATTATGTAATTCAACAGATATGAGTCAACAGATTTAAACCCTTACCCAACATTTTGACTCTATAATAAAGTCTCCAAAAAAAAGTGTCAAACACTGTTAAGTCATTAAAGTGGTAAGTAAGTTAACTTACTGAAATTAGTCCAGTAATTTTATATCTGCCAGTTGCCACCGGGTAAATACAAGGGATCTTTAATAACTTAAATAACTTTAATAATAGCATTTTATTTTTGTTGGAAACAGTGAGGGCGGGAGGAGTAGTAACTGGTCGTGTCTGAGAGACCCTTATAGTCTGGATTTAGCGCCATCTGATTTTCAGCATTTTGGACCACTCAAAGAAGCTTTAAGACGAAGAAGATTTTCATGTGATGATAATGTGAACAGCAGTGCATTAGTTGTTGTGTGCTCAACCAAAAAGACTTTATTGCTGATGGCATTAAAAAGTTATGAAATGTAGAAATATGATGTTTTTGAACTTCTTAATAAATAGAGTTTTAAAAAAATGCAGAAACATTTAAAAGAATCATTGTACGTATATTAAGGCATTTATAAAAGAATAATAAAATAAAACAATTCTATAACAATATACTATATGGCCAAAAGTATGCAGCCACCTGATTATGAACGTTACACATCCCATTCCAAAACCTCAAGCATTAACATGGAGTTGGCTCCAGTTGTGACTCCATTATAGTGAAATTACACGTAACTTACTGAAATTTTTTGCTTTTTTAATATAAATCCTTTTGAGTTTAAATCCCCACTGGTGATATTTGCTGATCGGGCATCAACAAACAGATATAATTGGTTATGCCTGATGGTGACATATCGTGACAGTGGGTTACTGCACCGCACTGACCAAGGTTCTTGGCTGTACCTTTTTTTCTTGTGATAGTGTGTTAGTGTGTGTTGTGCTGGTATGAGTGGACCAGACACAGCAGCGCTGCTGGAGTTTTTAAATACCATGTCCACTCACTGTTCACTCTATTAGACACTCCTACCTAGTTGGTCCACCTTGTAGATGTGAAGTCAGAGACGATCGTTCATCTATTGCTGCTGTGTGAGTTGGTCATCTTCTAGACCTTCATCAGTGGTCACGGGATGCTGCCGACGGGGCGCTGTTGGCTGGATATATTTTTGATTGGTGGACTATTCTCAGTCCAGCAGTGACAGTGAGGTGTTTAAAAACTCCATCAGCGCTGCTGTGTCTGAATTACTTATACCAGCACAACACGCACTAACACACCACCACCATGTTGGTGTCACTGCAGTGCTAAGAATAATACAACACCATAATACCTGTTCTGTGGTGGTCCTGTAGGGGTCCTGACCATTGAAGAACAGAATAAAAGCAGGTTAAAAAAGTATGCAGATAAATTGATGGACTACAGTCAGTAATTGTAACAAAGTGCTCCTATATGATAAGTGGAGCTGATAAAATGGACAGTGAGTGTAGAAACAAGGAGGTGGTTTTAAAGTTATGGCTGATTAATGTATGTATATATAATGTTTCGCTAGTCTATACCAAATAATAAAAATAACTTATCTTTAAAGGTATGCATTCTTTTAAAAATGTCTCCAGAGTTCCTCTCTCAGTGTGAGTGTGTGTTCCATCTCAGTATTCCTCAACATGTGCAGGGTTACTGGGTGACGGTAGGTGGATGTAATCTCAGGTTGGAAGGCTTTGGCCTGACATGTTCTGGTGTCTGAGCTACAGGACACATTATCAGCCACCAGCTGCACTTTGCATACTAACTGTATGACTGAAGAGACAGGGGAGACTGGAGAGACCTGCAGCTTTCACTTTTTTATACCTAACTGAACTCTTATACAGAATGTGTGAGCGTGTGTCATGCCTGAGGGATTGATGCCCTTATGCAATGCTTACACATGTCATACAATCTGTACATAAACCTTGTAAATGTCTTAATAAATCTACTTAGAGACAGCTGTCTATTTTAATAGCCAACAAAAAGTATCTATACAATGGGAGTATAGATTTAATACATCTATGTGTGTGTGTGTATTTTTAGCGCGGCCAATTGCCCGATTGTGTCACGCTTCCTCTCCACTAATGCTCTGATTTGAGGAGTACGAAGCAAACCCATGCCCCCTTCGACACATGCGCAGCAGCCGTATGCATTTTGTCACCCACACTAGGCGAGTGCATATATGCGAATCAGCCTAGTGTACGGAGAGACACACCCTGATCTGCACTCTTTCCCCGCCTCTGTGCAAGCGCCATCCATCAGCCAGCAGAGGTCGTAGTGCATCAGTTACGAGGAGTCCCTATCCGACTTAATACCCCACCCCTATATGAACAACAGGCCAATCGTTGTTCTTGTGGTTGCTCAGCCCAGCCGATTGTCACAATATTTTTGAGTGTATATAGTAAATTGTAGCAATTAATTTGAAAGAACATTTGGGAGGTCAGGGCACTAATGTTGGATAATAAGGCTCGCAAACAATGTTCCAATTTATCCCAAATGTGTTGAGGTCAAGGCTCTGTGCAGGCCACTGGAGTTTGTTTACACTAAACTTGTCAAATGATGTCTTTATGGACATCTCTTTGTGCTCGGAACATAATTTGAAGGGGTTTCTAAATATCTTTTAGTCATTTTTTTAGGATTTTAATGTCATGTTTGGTAACAACACTCTTTGGTTACATTCATGATAGAAACGGTAGCTACTCATTACACAAGATTCATTTGTTCACAAGGTTATATTGAACACAGTCATCGACAATTTTGTATTTCCAATTCACCTCACTTGCATGTCATTGGACTGTGGAAGGAAACCAGAGCACCCGGAGAAAACCCACGCAGACACAGGGAAAACATGCAAACTCCATACAGAAAGGACCCGGACCGCCCCACCTGGGGATCGAACCCAGGACCTTCTTCTACTGTGAGATGACAGTGCTACCCACTTAGAAATATATGATGTGGTTGGTACAGCTGTAAATATGGATGTTGTATGTAATCAGGGTACTGGACACCCGGGTTTTACCCTTGTCTACAGCCACTATCTGTTCTGTATGTTCTCCTTGTACTTGCATGGGTATTAAAAAATAAAATAAAATAAATTATTTAATAATAAATAAATAAATAAATGGTTTACTGAATAAAACCTTAAAAATAAACTTATAAAATAGCAAAATGACATTCAACAAAATGGGACTTTTACTTTGCTTTAATGATGAGTGTGGGGGAAGGTACTGACTTACAGACAATACTTTAAACCAATTTTATGGTAAATTTAAAAGGTTACTAGTCCCTTGACAAATTATAAATGATAAAAAGCAATATTAAAACACTGATGAGCATGTTATTAATACTCTAATATTTAAATAAACCCAACTTATATATTTCTTAGTCTTTTACTACTCATTTACCCACACACTATTTGCAAAAAAAAAAAAAAAAAAAAAAAAAAACACACACCCCTTACAAGAACAGGGTGTGTTACACAATTACACAAATACAGTCTGGACAGGATGCCAATCTATCCTAAGGCAATACCCACTCACATTTATTTTAGAATTTATACCTAAGGGAAGTTTAAAAGTAGTCAATCTACCTACTGTGGAAGGTACGAGAAAACCAAAATAACTGGTGGAAGTCCATTTGAAAGGGAAGCATGACATTTTCCTTACAGTAGTAAGAGAATTAGGTGAAAATCAAAGGTAAGAATCAAATCCCAGGACAAATGCACCCACTCTACTAACTGAGTCACTGTGCCACCCTAAGACTAGATCAGCCGCACAAAATGTGATTATCATAAGAGTAGCAATTATAAGGGGTTGCTCTTATTATAGCGCTTTCATAGAAATACGCTTGTGTGAAAGGCGACGTTCAAAGTCGCTATGAACAAAATGTCTTTTGTTTGCCATCAGTGTCAGCACAATTAGAGGCTTCCAGCACACTGCTACGTTATAAAAAGGCACATTTGCTCACGGAGTGCTCCATCTTGTAGCACCATAAAATACATCAGACTACATTAATGCCTTCAGAATTTAGCTGCTGCTGGGAATCACTCTATAAAAAGACAGACAAAAATCCTGCTAATAGCTTTCATTTCCATTAAGATAAAAAAAGCTCGGATATGAGTCATAATCAGACAACAGTTTGCAAATCATTAGGAGGAATGGAGGATTTCATTAAAATATGTCGAATCTTAACCCTCCATGGATTTTATTTGATGATATTTAGCATTTCAGAGCTGGGTCTGCTCATTTCGATGGCTTCTGCTGAATCTGCTGCTCAGAAACAACTGTCCCTACACTTTAATGAGAGAGAGAGAGCGAGAAAGAGAGAGAGAGAGAGATCGCATGGAAAATGAGTGCATAATCACACATTCTAAACAGGTACTAATGAAGAATTCCATATATTTTGAAATTTAATTAAAACCCCAAAGATTTCAAATTAGATGCAATTTGAAGTGCCTGGGGCAGGGATACATGCACTTGCATGGCAAGGATATCAGACAAAGTTGATATCGTAATTGGTCTTGATGTATTTTTGTGTTGTCAAGCTGAAGTGAGTGAGCTTATAAGCATAGACTAATCCTCAGTAGAGTACCTGCTCATTGAGGATGCTATCAGTCAGGTAGTTCTCCACTAAATTAGCCTGGCACTGGAGCGCTCGCTGCGAGCCGCAGCTGGCCAGCACAGTTAGTTTTGTATGCGTCACCCACCTCCATTGAATTATGCTTGGCAGAATATTAAAATATAATTGGCATTCATCCTAAGCAGTTTAAACCGTTTTGATATTTTCTTTTAAAACGATTTGGAGCCTCGGCAGTCATTACTTTGAAAAAAAAAACAGTTCATAGTATAATGACAGGGAGGCAATTAAACATAAAAAAGGTATTTACATTCAGACATGCATCAAGCAGGAAAAAGGAATGAAAGATACTTTAGGTTTGTTATTCTATTAAACATCCATAATTTTTATTCAGGATTATTTGACAATAAGTCTCAGATTTAAACATCCATGATTTCCTTTTTTTGTTAGACACGTGCAAGTCACTTTCCCATCATCAAATCTTTTGTAGTACCATCTCATGCCCAAATGGTGCATTTAAAACACCTGAAAAAATCTGATTCATGGAAAGACAGAATCATTTGTTCAAATAGACTAATTTGAGTCAAACAGCTGAATTGTTTGAGCTCTGAATCATTCATACTGTGAAGAGCCATTTAGCTTTGAGGAGATGGAGAATGGGTGGGATGTGTATTTAACTGCATCTGGGAGGGTTTAGAGGTAGAAAGGCACCAATACATTATACAAAAGCACTATAAAATACCAATACCTAGATAAGGCAGTGGTAAAACATACAATAAATTAATAAATTGTTTTATATATGTATACATTTAATAATGTTTAATATACAGTAGTACCTTGAAACTTGACGTCAATTGGTTCTGGGACTGGCTGTTGAGTTTAAGGTATTTTTTTCCCATAAGGATATAGATATTTCCATAGAACTGTATACATTTCTGGCTAATGTAAAATAATAGGGTTGTAAACACTGATATAACATAAATGTAACACAAAAGTACAATTGCAAAAAAAGTTAAAAATGTAAAAATACAATAAAACCTGCTCTAACCCTTAATTTTTTAATGTTTCCTTATGCTTCTTAATCGTAAAGATGCTTGATCTTGGAATACTCCGTTCAGTAAAGGCGCATTCACATGAGAAGAGGCAAAACCGCTTTAGCGCTAACTGTGTCATTATTTCCTAGGGAGTGTGGCAGTGCACAAAGCTTAACATGACTTATTGTACTAAAACGAGCAAGAAATTTAATTAGTGGACAGAACTTATGAGCAGTAATAACTAAGAGAGGTTTTGTGTTCCTGTGTAGTTCTTATGTAGAAAAGCTGATTCTCACAATTTCTCAGCACCTCAAGCTATAACACAAGTTTAAAAGTGAAACAGGAGTGAAATACAGCTAAACACAGATACATGTTGACATTTTCAGAGTGAATTTGACAGTTATTCCACACAAATGCAGATTCCTCTCATATTCGTACTTTGATGACGTTTTACCGCACCACTCAACCCAAGCGCTGAACAAAGCAACAGTCACACACGTCGAGTTTAAGGGTACAAATTTTTCAATGAAGGGCGTCGAGTTTCAAAGATTTAGAGTCTATGGGACGTCAAGTTACAAGGTACCTCTGTACTTACCACATTTCTGAACTAAAACCATAATGCAGCAGATCATTATGCATATTTAAAACACATTGGGGTGATCTGTATACTTATATATAACCTTTCTATCACATTAACCCCACTTTATCACTAATAGACAAAGAAAAAGATAATGAAACCACGTCAGAAAGGAGCCTTCAGGAGAAAACAGAGGAAAAAAATGTCATCCTGAGTGTTCTGGAGGAGCGTACTAACCCCTCACCCTCCCCCTTCGTGCACATTTTCACATGAGATTGTAAAAATGTAGGCCTGCCAATCACACATATTTGAATTTGCTGTTGACAGGCTTGAGTGGAAGAAGGATGGAAATATGATACCTTGTCACCTCATCATGGAGATCCCTGATCCTCATCCGGAAAGCGAGAGAGTAATAATTTAACCAACCCTCACAGTTTCAAAATAACTTTTGATATTAGAGTATGATGTAAAATAAAAAGCCGTTCAATTACGAACGACAGCCACTGTACGGCTCTGACATGGCCATCTGTCTTTTTGATGGAGATGAGAAGACGGGGGTTGAGAGAAGAGGAGATTGGGCTGTAACTAAAGTCCACTAAAGTAAGGCTGCCTGCTCCAGCTTAAGCGGCCATATGGTGCGATAAAGGTGTGTTCTGTGACTGGTTTTCTCATTTTTTCCTCTTTCCCTGTGTGGTCTGTGTGAAATGAAGGCTGTCATATTCACAACCACAATGTGAGCTCTAACTGCATGTCACGTCCCTGTCTGTGTTGGAGAAAGCATAAGGTTGGGGGGAAATTGCTCCAAATTTGTTCTCTCTGTATAGAAAATTGTTAGAGTAATGATGTAAGATTGCTACAAAATGATCAAGTAAGAAGTTTTCTCATGGTGAGTAATTAGCCCCATTTGGAAAATCGGAATGCTAGTAATTGTCCATTATTAAAACTGGCCTGCTTTCTGGAACACCTAGCACTTTATGCAAACAAAAGCCTTATTGAAAAAGTTCTGGATCACTCACGCCAGCTCACTTTTTCACTCCCTGAGCCAAGTCATGTCAAGAGTTGAGCCTGCTTTTGCTTTCGGTACCTGCGCCAAGAATAAAGCGAGGCTCAGCCAAGATTAACATGGACACATGGATTGGCCAACCGCTAACTAACCGCTAACTAACCTTCATAACTGTACAGCGCTAAAAGCCTTGGTTTTAAGGTGTTATGAAGCAACTCTTTGTGGCTTAGAGAAAGAGGGGGCTGGAATATGAATCAAGCTGAAAAGCTAAAGCCGAGATATTGGACGAGATGTTTGCTTTGATACTAAAGTTAGCAGTGTTCAGGTGTGAATGACGCACACTAAAATATTTCCTGTTTTCTTAATGTCTAATCTAATCTGGGACTCTAAGCCACCTTGTAATGCTGAGAGTAGACTCTACAACATTTAAAACAGCAACCCAGGATTCCAAGCAATAATTCAGGAACTCAATAAATTCCACAGAGTATGTTAATACCAACCCAGGGCTCCTGAACAGCAGACTAGGAAAGTATTTGCTTTCTCATGGAAGTTTAAGCCTCAACAATGCTATAATTGTGCATTTCTACTAGTCCTTGAGAGCATAATTGGCCTTGGTTTCTGGGTGGTATGGATGGGATTCAAGTTTTCCACATGGACTAAAGTCATAATATCCTCATGTGTACAGAATTGGTAAATCAATTTCCTTCCACACAAATGCTGATTCGTGGAGTGTTATGCCATGAGCTGCAATTTAAAACGAGGCATAGGCTGACTTTGCATGTCTTTGAGGAAATATGTTAGTCCTTAGTCTACATGCAAATCTACCCATAATATTGGTGCTCTTCTGTAAAAGAACCCAAAATAAATATTGGGAACTGACAATTATTTTTATGCCAGGTGCATAAACACCCCTAGGAACCTAATCTTTACCCTGGCAAAATGTCAAATTCTAGGTTAATTTCAAATCTAATGAAAGGTGCTAGAGAAAGATGTTGCTCAACTGTTTAGAACAGATGAGATAAAGCTTCATTAATCATTGGTGGGGGGGGGGGGGGTATAAAAATCACATAAGAATTATAGGAATTTATATAGGAATCTCATACACAGGATATTTCAGTCAAGGTTGCAGGGTTGCTTTTCTTGTATTACTTAGTATAGATTTTTTTTTCCATTATCAATTATCAGTTGTCACAGAGTTTAAAGGTAAATACATTTTAATAATAATAATAATAATAATAATTGTAGTAAATATGTCTATTTTAAACCATAATAAAAAACAGGTCAGTTGTTCTCTAAGCTTTTTAACCATGTCAGGGCGTGTTCGAAAACCTAGTGAGCTCTCTACATAGACAGCATTTTAGTCATCTTATGGGCGCTCTCGAGAATTAGGCTGTTTAAAATCCTAGATGCCTTAATCGGAATCGGAATCGGAATCGGAATCGGGCTTTATTGGCCAAGTATGCTCACACATACAAGGAATTTGTTTTTGGTTACACAGATGCTTGCAGTGCACGAAAAATACAATACAGACAATCTTATTCACACAGCTCACTCTCTCTCTAACACACACATTCATACCTGTAAACATAGAAAACATTGTAAACATTTAGCATGTGCAATTTACATTGTAATTTTAAAAAGGTGCAGTTTTGTGCAATATAAAAACTATAGAAAATATAAAAATATATAAATATGAAATGTAAGTAAAGGTGAAAATCCTGTGTATGCCATTACATAAATGAAATAGGTAGTTTTTGATGTGCAAGTGTCCCGAGTATTACCAGTTAATATGCTCACTAGTAAGGTTTCTTAAAATTTCAACGGTATTTTGACTTAAGAATGAGTGAGCATCCGATGCTGCCTTAGCGGTGGAGGAAATCCCAGCATTCAGTGTGGCACAACTTTTCTCACAAAAAAATTACAAATATGGCGGACGCTACGAAGAAACGTGTTATTTTCAAACGTAAATAAATGACAGTTGATTTTTAATTTGTATAAACTTGCACAAGTGTCGTTTATTTGCAAATTCGGGCTTGTCAATGAATTTAACCGTTTTCAGTACGCGGAGGGAGATGTTAGTTGACATGCTAGCCTGTTGTGCCACCCCATCCCATTGGTTTGAATGGCATGAGGCTAACTGTGTTAGCTTAGTTAGCGAAAACTGATGGAATCGCTAAGTAGCGCATTCGAATAACCTGACTTATAAGTCAATGACTTATTATAATCCTCTCTACTTATGCCAAGTTCACACTACATGACTTTCCAAGTCGTCAGGTCGCTGTACAGTTCACACTACACAGCTGGATCTATTGTAATCGGGAGTCTTTCAAGTCGGTGTGGCTTTCACACTACACAACTGATCGATAATAGGGGGTCACACACTACATGATCTATCACCAACTGGAATCGCAAGCGAGATTCTCTGGTCTCCCAAACTACGTTTTGTCACGAAAACACACACAAGAAGTGACAGAGGGGTTTAATGATACCACGTCCAAAAATGCACGTCAAGAAGTAGCGAGCGATCAAAGTTTGTGGGCTGATGTGCAGCGTAAAATCAAGGAGAAAAAAATAAATGAATCTGAGTGGATTGGCTGAGTGGATTGAGTGGCTACGTGAACATCGAACATCATGGATTGTTCTATAGTGAGTTGGAGGTTAATAATTTTTTTTTTTCAATGCAGCGTTGGTGTTATGTTTTGTAGAGAATGATAAGGTCAGAAATACTGTACAACTTGCGTGTGTCGATGTATTCTGATATAAACTATATTATGCCCTTGTCACACCTTTTTACAACTCCTCCCATGCGTTTGCCCTCACACAGTATCTTGCGTTCTCATTGGCTGTTCGACATAGCACTCATTGCCAGTTGGGCGACTCAGATCCAGATATTTGACATGCTAGATATCTCCTAGGTCGCCAAGCGCTCGGCGAGCACTCGTATCAAGTTGTTAAGTAGTTCACACATAGTGATTGAGAGCCGAGTTTCAAACACCAAGCAAACACCGAGTTGCTAGTGTGAACTAGACATTATGCAGCTGCCTATGTAGGCAGTAAGACAGCAAGGCAGCTAACTAGATTTTCAAACATACCCTCAATCAATTGTCTATAATTTGCTATACCGGGTAAAGGCCCAAGATGATGTCTTTGCTTGAGCATACAGTAAAGTTTAGGTTTTTCAAGTTTTATTTTATTTATTTTTTTATTTTTTTATTATTGAGTTATTCATTTATTATTGATTTATTCATTAATGTATTAATTTATGTATTATTTTTTGTGGAAATAAAAAGTATTTGCTCTCCAGATGATTTCTTGTAGTATCTATCTAGCTGTCTGTCTGTCTGTCTGTCTGTCTGTCTGTCTGTCTGTCTGTCTGTCTATCTATCTATCTATCTATCTATCTATCTATCTATCTATCTATCTATCCATCCATCCATCCATCCATCCATCCATCCATCCATTCATCTATGGTTTAGAGAAGAACAAAAGTTAACTTTAAAGAAAAAGTTAAAACAGTCCTAAAAATCGTGAAACTGAACTTACACTGAATGTAAATTCATAATTTAGTCCCTTATGATTAAAACAACAATTACAATATGCACATCTAGCAGGTTAAATTTTATTCAGATGCAGTCTGCACTCATTTCCTCCTGATTTTTTCCCTTTTCATATTCTAAACCCTTGAGGTTTGCAGACAATTCATTATGTATGAGTTAACTTACAATAGATGACTTTTGATTAATAGAACGATTTCATCATGTGCAGTAGCACCATGGCTTGCATATAATATAGCTACTTTTTGTTTATGAACTGATTATTTACCCAGCAAATACATTTCATGTCATTTTGTAGATATACAGACATCAAGGCAAGTCTATTCTTAGAGTCAAAATATGCAGTAGAAGAATGGCTGATTATTCAGTAGATTTGATGGTATGCAAATATTATTAATAAAGTCAATTTGATGTCTTTTTTATTCTCACTATCAACCTGAATGTGTGTTACCAGATATATCAATGTACCAATAGGCTTTAATTTACATGCTTACTACTTTAAAATGTCTTTGTTAAATACAAAATCATATAATCACTTCATCATTAACATTCCAAGCTGGAATATGCAGTATAAATATTTTATTTTTATTTTTATCAACTAATTTATTTTGGTCAGGGACATGACGGGTTTGCTGGACAGGACACCAATCCATCGCAGGGCCTTAGCCAATGTCTCTCAGCCATAGCCAATTCATGTCTGGCTAATAACACAGCTGAAATTCAAACCGGATCGCATCAGTGGTGAGTTATTGTAATATAAATACACTATATGACGAAAAGTATGAGGACACCTCTCCTAGTTATTAAGTCAAAGGTGGTTTAGCAATGCCCATTGCTAACAGTTGTATGTAATAAAAAAAAATACATAAAATGAAATAAATGCTTCTAAGTTCATGGCAAAAGTTGGTGACTCAGGTGACAGCGTTAAAACACGATAGCACACCAGAGCTGGGATTTTAAATACATTGTATTGAATCTCAGCTCTGCCATCCGGCAGGCACGGCGCCTACTCCCACCCCGTCTGTTGTTCATACAGGGTGGGAGTCGGACAGGGATTTCTCATAACTGATGCAATTACGACCTCTGCTGGCTGATTGATGGTGCCTGCACAGAGACCGGGGATAATGCATTGAACAGGGTGTGGCTCTCCAAACACAAAGCTGATCCACATATGAACTCGTCTCGTGCAGGTGAAAAGACGCAGTCGGCTACTGCTGACTGTAAGGGCAGTTGCAGCCTAGCAGTTAAGGTACTGAACTAGTAATCAATAGGTTGCTGGTATAAGCCCCACCACTACCAGGTTGCCATTGTTGGACCTTTGAGCAAGGCACTTAACTCTCAATTGCTCAGACAATATACTGTCACAGTACTGTAAGTGGCTTTGGATAAAAGTGTCTGCTAAATGCTGAAAATGTAAATGTACTGCAGATGTGTTAGAGGGGCGTGTGTCAGTCTCAGCTCTCCTCAACCAGGTCAACATCAGTAGAGAGGAAGCATAATGCAATTGGGTAATTGGATACACTAAAGTCGAGAGAAAAAGGAAAGAAAATAGATAAACAAAAAAAAAATACATAAAATAAATAAATAAATATAAAAAGACCTGGTTTGTAATAACCTTTGAGTTGAATTGGAAGGATAATTATGAGCCAGCCCTTCTCAGTGTCTGACTTCACAAATGCTCTTTTGACTGAATGTGCACAAATTCTCACTTTGTGGAAAGCCATTAGCAAATGACCTGTCAGATATTACCTGCACCGCTATTAAATTACCTTTTTTTTTTTCTGTTTGTGTGTTTTCTAGTGACAGTGATACAATAAAAGATCAGCTGAATTGACTGAAAACCAACTTACCTTCTTCTTCTTCTTTGAAAGAGGTTTACAAGCTTTCTTTTGTGTAAGTAAATAAGACTTATTATGTTTATATCTTCATATTGTTATTGATTTTGTACCTCAAATATCAGTCTAAAGTGTGGCGTTGAGAGCACAGAGCTGCGGATCTTGGCGCTCTGTATGTTATTGCTCACGCTGCTCTCTGAAATTGGAAGGCTGAGCTTTGTTCTCAGCCAGACTCTGACACTTCTGCATAGTTTATAGTTTTTAATACCCGTGCACATAGCGGGAGTAAACGCAGGAAGTGGACTTAAAGTGTGTTTAGCCATGGCTAAAGAGACGCTATTAATTGCTGGATTGCTGAAATGGAAACCCCAGAAGTTTTCTTTACCTAGGAAATGTAAACCACACAGCAGTATTTTACAGAGAATGATTGGAGTCACAGATTTAAATGTTTTTATGGACTCTGCAGCAACCGGTGCTGTATACACACGAGCAAAATATGACCATGTTCCAATAATAAAATGTTTACATACAGTGTTTAGACTCATTACATAGAATCAATGTTTTTAATCGCTGTGACTATAAATTTATTTTCATTTTTCCCCTGAATTTTGCTCCCAGTCTAGTCATATCTAATTACCTGATTTGTAGATGTAAAGTCAGAGAAGATTGCTCATCTATTGCTGCTGTCTGAGTTGGTCATCTTCTAGACCTTCATCAGTGGTCACAGAACGCTGTTGGCTGGATATTTTTGGTTGTTGGACTATTCTCAGTCCAGTAGTGACAGTGAGGTGTTTAAAAACTTCATCAGTGCTGCTGTGTCTTATCCACTCATACCAGCACAACACACACTAACACACCACCACCATGTCAGTGTCACTGCAGGGCTGAGAATGACCCATCACCTACATAATACCTGCTCTGTGGTGGTCCTGTGAGAGTCCTGACCATTAAAGAACAGCATGAAAGGGGGCTAACAAAGCATGCAGAGAACAGATGGACTACAGTCAGTAATTGCAGAACTACAAAGTGCTTCTATATGGTAAGTGGAGCTGATAAAATGGACAGTGAGTGTAGAAACAAGGAGGTGGTTTTAATGTTATGGCTGATCGTTGTATTTGATGTGTAGTCAAGCCTAATACCCAAACCCACATTGATGGATTAAAGTATTGTAATTATGATATGAAAATATTAATACGTTTAAACCTGGATCTCAGTGTTGGTGCAGCACTAGAGCACATGTTTATGACTACCCTCTAGGCACTGTTAGTAAGGAGTTTGGTATGTTTTCTCCATTTGTGTATGGATTTGCTCTGGGTGCTCTAGTTACCTTTTAGCTCCAAAAACAACATGCAAATGGTGTACTGGTTACTTTTAAAATCAGTATTTTACCCTCTAACACAAGCGAAAGCTAAAGACAATACATAATTAAATACAGGTCATTCATATCAAATCAAAAATACAGACATATTAATTTGAAATAGAGAACATTTTTCCAATAGCTTGTGCATAGGTTTATGAATATATAATGTCTTTACTTAAGTGATTTTCCTGGAAGTTTGTTTGTATAGTGCCCATAAATAATACACATTTTAATTTACTGATGTTCAGTTTACTGATGTAACTGAAGGTCATAAAATAAAATACCTTTAAGTAATGTTATAGTATCAGAGGGAACCACCTGAGACTCTTTAGAGATCCTTATAGTATATACATTGTTTCTACACTCACTGTCCATTTTATCAGCTCCACTTACCATATAGATGCACTTGGTAGTTCTACAATTACTGACAGTAGTCCATCTGTTTCTCTGTTCTTCAATGGTCAGGACCCCCACAGGACCACTACAGAGCAGGTATTATTTTGGTGGTGGATCATTCTCAGCACTGCAGTGACACTGACATGGTGGTGGTGTGTTAGTGTGTGTTGTGCTGGTATGACTGTAAGACACAGAATAGTCCACCAACCAAAAACATCCAGCCAACAGCGCCCCGTGGGCAGCGTCCTATGACCACTGATGAAGGTCTAGAAGATGACCAACTCAAACAGCAGCAATAGATGAGCGATCATCTCTGACTTTACATCTACAGATTGGACCAACTAGGTAGGAGTGTCTAATAGAGTGGACAGTGAGTGGACACGGTATTTAAAAACTTAAGCAGTGTTGCTGTGTCTGATCCACTCATACCAGCACAACACACACTAACACACCACCACCATGTCAGTGTCACTGCAGTGCTGAGAATGATCCACCACCTAAATAATACCTGCTCTTTGGTGGTTCTGACCATTGAAGAACAGGGTGAAAGCAGGCTAAAAAGGTATGTGGAGTAACAGATGGATTACAGTCATTAATTGTAGAAGTGCTTCTATAAGGTAAGTGGAGCTGATAAAATGGACAGTGAGAGTAGAAACAAGGAGGTGGTTTTAATATATGACATCCCCTAAACTTGAAATCTTTGAAACTTGATGCCCTTTGTGGAGAAATTTGTACCTTCAAACTCGACATTTCCCCTAAACTCAACGTGTGTGTGACCGCTGTTTTGTTTAGCACTTGGCTTGAGCGGTGCAGTAAAACATCAGCAAAGTGAGACTATAAGACAAATCTGCATTTGTGTGGAATAACCATCAAATTCACTCTGAATGCATCCACGTGTATTTGTGTTTAGCTCTATTTCCCTCATGTTTCACTTTTAAACTTGTGTTATAGCTCTGGGTTCTGAGAAATAGTAAGAATCATCTTTTCCGAGAGTCTAAAACGCTTATCATTAAAAATAAAGCTTAAAGTGTCTTAATGTATTAAAAGAACGACATAGAAAAACTAAACCTCTCTTAATTATTACTGCTCATAAGTTCTCTCCACTAATGAAATATCTCGCTCATTTTAGTACAATAAGTCATGTTAAGCTTTGTGTATCACCACACTCCATAGGAAATAACGGCTCAGCCAGTGCAAAAGTGGTTTTGTCGCTTCTCACGTAAATGCACCAATACTGAACTCGTTAAGGAATATGGTATTGTAAGATCAAGCATCTCCAAGGTTAAGAAATTATTTAGGAAACAATAAAGAAGTAAAAAACAACCCTATTATTTTACATTAGCCTAAAATATATGCAGTTCTATGGGACCATGGAACGCATTAACAGGTTTCCCATACATCCTCATGGGAAAAAATACCTTGACACTCAACACCTTTTAAACTCAACGCTACTCCCAGAACCAACTGACGTAGAGTTTCAAGGTACTCTGTATATTAATTCATCATCTGTGTGCAGTCTTCCTCACAGCAACAGCCTGGTTAAACAACACTGACTGACTATTAAATGTTTATTAAAGCCTATAGCTGAATCATAGTCGACAAGCGTCCATGTTGAGTAGGTAATGTAAGCATGTCGGATTACACAGCGCCCGCTGTTTCTCACACGGAGAAGTGGTGAGAGGGATACGGCTGAACCTCCTCCATAACCTACACGAACATGCCTCCTCCCTCTGGTTCCCTATCACTCACTCCATACCTGCTGCCTGATTCATACGCATGAACTAATTGTATGTTGACTGAATTAATGGGGTAGAAAAACATGCATATTTCAGTCAATACATGAGAGGAAGGGTGTGTACGCTTGTATGTCCACTGATGCATTAGTAATATAGGAAGTGGCACAGATTGAGAAGGCCACTCACTCCTCTGTACTTTCACACTCACATGCACTCCAGGATACACTAAGAGCCTCAGTGCTTGGCCAATCAAGGGTGAGCGGGGCACATTGTTAAAAAGCAGGGGCCTGATGTAAACACTCGGATACACTCCAGAGCGTAAGACCTGCATGCAGCTTTTCACAGACTGATGAATAAATTATTCAATGTGGAGTCCCGCGGGGTGAGGAACGTGCACCCCTCTTCAACTTAAAGCAATTACTGCAGGGAGATTATTACCATTTAAGCAAAGGCTGACGCTGGGCAGGCGTCACTTTCTGGCCGTCCTGATAGCTCTAACGAACTGTGACAGAAAAGTTAGTGTTAAAAAAAGAATAAATAATAATAATAAAAAAGAGTATCTATCAACCCACAGTGCATTATACGGCTCGGTAAACATATTACTCTTCAGAATGTGTGTATTTGTTGTTAGTGTGTGTACTGTTTGGCGAATCTGACAACATTTGGCCCCTTATGAGAGGCAATACGTGCCCACCCCCTGTTTCCCCTCTGCAACTCTCATTCGATTCTTTTTTCTTCTGGTGCACAGGTGATTACAGGCACGTTTTAACCCAGGGGGTTCAGACCGGGGGAAAATGAGATGCTAATCGCACTGTTTTCTGTTTTATGATGGATCGTCCCCCTGCTGCCGAGCCTGTTTTGGAGCGAGCCCAGGAGCAAGCTGCCTCGAGAGCACACCGCTTTAAAACCACACAAATCAAACCTGATATTTAATGCAGCATCTGAGTTTGTGATGCATAAGTGTATAAAAGCTGAAAGTTATAAGTGACACACCTGTTGAATAAACTGTTTATTCTGGTCTGTAATGTTTAAGTGCTTAAAAAACAATAATAATAATAAATAATAATAATAATAAAAATACATTTCCAATTAGAGACAGATATGACGCACTGTAGTCAGGCCAGTCAAGCACACACTGCACTTCTATAGACTGATCAGAATTAGGCCTGGCATCAGTATATTCATCCATCCATCCATTCATATATTCATTCATTCTTTATCCTATTCAGGGTCACAGTGAGTCCAATTCACTAGGCGTAAAGTAGGAAATACCCTGAACAAGTTGGAAATCCGTTACAGTGGTGGACTGTGTGAGGTGCTTAATGGTTTTCTGAAGTACTCTGGACTATTTATCACTTTAGTTTGATGTTTTCTCATGCAATGCCATAAACAGACAGAGATTCCACAGATTATTTGTGCATATACACACTGATCAGCCATAACATTAAAAACCACCTCCTTGTTTCTGCACTCACAGTCCATTTTATCAGCTCCACTTACCATATAGAAGCACTTTGTAGTTCTACAATTACTGACTGTAGTCCATCTGTTTCTCTACATACCTTTTTTAGCCTGCTTTTACTCTGTTCTTCAATGGTCAGGACCACCACAGAGAAGGTATTATATAGGTGGTGGATCATTCTCAGCAATGCAGGGACAATGACATGGTGGTGGTGTGTTAGTGTGTGTTGTGCTGGTATGAGTGGATCAGACACAGCAGCGCTGCTGGAGTTTTTAAATACCGTGTCCACTCACTGTTCACTCTATTAGACACTCCTACCTAGTTGGTCCACCTTGTAGATGTAAAGTCAGAGACGATCGCTCATCTATTGTTGCTGTTTGAGTTGGTCATCTTCTAGACCTTCATCAGTGGTCATAGGACGCTGCCCATGGGGTGCTGTTGGCTGGATATTTTTGGTTGGTGGACTATTCTCAGTCCAGCAGTGACAGTGAGGTGTTTAAAAACTCCATCAGCATTGTTGTGTCTTATCCACTCTTACCAGCACAACACACACTACTGAAAATTATCTCACAAAATTTGGCACGAAGTCTTGATCCATAAAACATCTTTGCTTGCCTTTGGTGTATCCTCCTTTTATACCCAATCATGATTCCTTTACTTTGTACCAATTTAATCGCCGATTGTGGAATGTATCAAAACATTGTGCAACTTGTACATTATATCAACTGTTGACTCTCATATTGCCCTGTCCAAACTTTTTGAGTGTGTTGTAGGCATCAAAATCTACAGTTGTTTGCAATTACAAAATACAATCGGTCAAAACAGTACATTTACATTTTCAGCATTTAGCAGACGACTTACAGTACTGTGACAGTATACAGTCTGAGCAATTGAGTGACAAGGGTCTTGCTCAAGGACCCAACAGCAGCAACCTGGCAGTGGTGGGGCTTGAACCAGCGACCTTATGATTACTTGTCCAGTACCTTAACCACTAGGCTACAACTGGCAATAACATTTAAAGTGTTTTCAGATGCTTTGTACTTCAAATCAAATAAATCATTACATTTTACTAATGGACTTGCACATTGTGTATTATATTATAGTATAGTACAGTACAGTATAGTATAGTATAGCATAGTATAGTATTGACATTGACATTTTTGGCATTTGGCAGACGCCTTTACCCAAAGCGACTACAGTCTAAGCAATTGAGGGTTAAGGGCCTTGCTCAAGGGCCCAGCAGCATCAACCTGGCAGTGGTGGAGTATAGTATAATATATAAATAATATGTTTTAATAAAAGTTACAAAGCTGACAAAGTCTTTTCACAGGGATTTGCATTTTGTTACCCGCTGAGGTAGTACACTGGAAGTGACTGTAATGCTTCATCATATCAGAAATGCTTCAAATATAAAGCTTAACATTTTAAATGGACTTACTGTAAAGCTTTATTACATTTTATTTAAAAATGCTATTCTCTTTAAATGAGTGTTACTCAAAGCTCATTCCATATGCAGGATCATTTGTCTCACTTTGTCGATCGTATGTTCCCTTGAAAGTCAGTCATATGGCGCACCTTTTCTCCATCCTAAAATATGTAAACAAAACAGATGTCCCACTAACAGCACAGCAAAACAGCATCTTGTATGAACGGAAATGCCACTTTGTACGGTTGTGTCATGCCATATATTCACATCCCGTTGTCCAAGCCCACGTGGGCGCACACTTTACCTGTCAGGTCAAATCAGAAGAGCGCTGCCTTCAGGAGTCCCATGATATCAGAGCCTCTGTCACTTTCAGGCATTTTTGTCTGATCTCTGTCTCCTGAGCGTCTTAGGCTGCTTAATAAATAAGCAGGCCTGGAAATGGCAGGCATGTTCAGAGTCACAGAAACCATCCACAGATGCCCACCCTCTTTATCCCACCACAGAAAATAAAATCTGGACAGAGGAGAGTGAGAAGGATGAGGAAGACTCTTTTCTCTTCACTGAGCTTCCATCATTCCTCCTTTGGTATGGTTGGCTGCTCTGTCCAGCATGTTTGTGTCATCCCCCTTATATTTTTACCCCTCCCTATATTTCATGCACTTTCAAGACCACTGTGAATCAATGACTGTCTCTGGACTGTCCAGACCTCCTTTTTGTATGTGCTGGACAAGAAGTCCCCCACGCTCCATCTGACAAAAAGGGGGTAACTGGGAGGGGGTCTGTTGAGGATCTAGACAAGGACAGGTCTAGTAGATGGATGGATGGATAAGTGAATGGGGGGGGGGTGAGGAAGTAAGGGGGTGCAACTATAAGACCCCTTACCCTCCTATAACACTCATTACTCTCCCAACCTCCCACGGGCCAACAGCGCGAGACACCACCAGCTACTGTGTGTGTGTGTGTGTGTGTGTGTGTGGATAACTGGACTAAAATATTATAGACAATAGAATTTTTATCATGGTTGATTAAAATTATCAACATTTGCTATTCAACAGTGTTTGCAATTCCTATTTGGCAACACAGTAGCAAAGCAAGCTGTGTGTGTGTGCCTCACATCTTCAGGGTTCTATGGACATATGTTTGATCCTTGGTCTCAGTTTGTTAGATATGTTCTCTTATGTCTAAATATGTATCCTTCAGGTATTTGGTGGATTTATTATTCTAAATTGCCCTCTGGTGTAAGTAATGAACACAAAACTGCATTGGTAGATGCCATAGCACCAAGAAATATTTCTACCTGTCCCTGGTGTTTATAGAGGGCTCCAGGCCCACTGTAATCCTGATCAGAATTGCATGGTTACTGATTAAAAATTGTAAAATTAATACCAGTAAATTTTATCAGGGGTGGTGAGAAAACAGCGTGAAAAGATGACAGAAGAGCTGATTCTAGACCTGAGTGCAGTAGCACAAGAGAATCAGAATCAGTAGAGATAATCTGATTGGTTTGTTGGATAAATAAACCATATGAGAAATATAAGCGCCCTAGGACGAACAACAACATCAGCTACTCAGTCCACCAAAGAGTTGACCAATGATTGCAACAGGCGATGAATGTAGCCTAGTGATTAAGTCACTGGTCCAGTAATTAGAAGGTTGCCGGTTCAAGTCTCACCAGTACCAGGTTGCCACTGTTGGGCAAGTCCCTTAACCTTCAATTGCTTATATTGTATACTGTCACAACTGTAAGTCGCTTTGGATAAAAGCTACTGCTACTGTAAATGCCGTAAATGTAATGATCGTAAATATTGTCTACTTTTACTGACTTTGTCAAGGAAAATAGCAAAAATAAAAAAATAAAAATAAATAAATAATCGATTAAAATAAATAAATTATTAAAATAAATAAATGATTAACATTTCAGTCCTGATTGGTTAAATGTGTCAGGTCCAATGTCCAAAAAAGATGCATTATTTTTTTTAAATAAGGTTTATCTTTTGACTTTCTCATTGGGGTTATCTATCTATCTATCTATCTATCTATCTATCTATCTATCTATCTATCTATCTATCTATCTATCTATCTATCTATCTATCTATCTATCTATCTATCTATCTATCTATCTATCTATCTATCTATCTATCTATCTATCTATCTATCTATCTATCTATCTATCTTCTATGCACCATGGCTTGGTGGGTAGCACTGATCCCCAGGTGGGGCGGTCCGGACCCTTTCTGTGTGGAGTTTGCATGTTCTTCTGGTGTCTGCATGTGTTTCCCCCAGGAGCTCCGGTTTCCTCCCACAGGCCAAAGAAATGCAATTAAGGTGAATTGGAGATACAAAATTGTCCATGACTGTGTTTGACATTAAACTTGTGAACTGATGACTCTTGTGTAACCAGTAATTACCTGTTCTGTCATGAATGTAACCAAAATGTAAAACATGACATAAAATCCAAATAAATCCATCTATTTGCTCTTTGGTATGTGTCTTTGTTCAAAATTATCAGTATTGCTGTTCTACTTCAAACCAATTGAGCAACAATTTTCAAACAAGAGAGACAATAAAGGGCAGAAAAAAAGTAAAATTTGGATGCATAAATTAAAGCATTTATTCATGCCTGTATTTGGTGAAACAAGAGCGGATAAGGAATTCAGCTTCCTAAACTATCTGCCAGTGACCTAATTAAATAGCGCCACAAGAGTATAGTGCCATCCCTGCAATGATTTCTTTCAGTTCGGTCAACTTGCAGTTGGCATTGTTTTCTTTTTTTCTCTCTCTCTCTTCACTTCTCTTCAGCACACCGTCCCCTGCAGAGCACCGAGAGCCACCCGACGAGGTAATGCCTTTAAAACTGCTGAGGCTGAACAGAAAACAGGACGTGGAAAATGTGAAAATAAATCCACACAATGGGACGCAGCACTTCACACACACATACACTCATACACACACTAAAGATACCAGACAAAAGAGGCTTGTTTAAGCGCCGCTATTATTGGGGTATTTCTCATCGGGAAAGTAACCTTGAGATGTGTTGGGGTGGAGATGCACACAGTGAGGTAATGAATGGTTTAATCAATGCAAGTGATGAAAAGGATGTTGATGGGGCTGATATTCCAAATCTGCAAACAATAGCCATCAGAGATAGTAATGACACTGAGATAGTGCAGTACCACCCACTGACTTAAGGTCCAGTGGAAAAACTCAATATCACCTTTGGGAAAAATTATTTTTCCTCTGTATTTTCATCAAACAATGCTTGCCATTTAAAACTCAAGGTTGAGCAAAAAGAACTGTAAGAAAAACGTGTACAAAAATGTGCTCTCTATGTTGAATGGGAAATTGTGTGCTTCATACTGGATAACTTTAACTATGTTTTAAACTATAGCTTTAACACGTTATTTAGAATGGTGAAACATGCAGGGATAAGTAAGGACAGGAAAACATGAGCAAAATAAACTGAAAAAATAGGAAAAATAAATCATAGTTTTATAAAAGTGGTGCCACCTTAAAACAAGATAAGACAAGATTGCGTTTTATTATCCCACAGGGGAAAATTTGTAATGTTAGCAGCTGTCGAAAAAAATATACAGATATAAAAAGTGTTTATACATATAGTAAAAAAAATTTTTAACATATATACATATATAAAAGATATATAGAATACATACAAATGTACAAGAGATATATAAAAAGTCAACTTTTAGAATGTTTTTTATTAATTTTTTATTAATGATTTTTTTTTATTTATTATCTATCTATTTATTTATTTATTTATTTATTTATTGTATTTTTTCCAGGGTGGAAGACATGCCACATGGACACATGTGGAGCATACAAAACTCCTAGGGACAGGCACCCATTTCTTCAGCTTTTCTCTTGTCTGTTGAAATAATTATATCAAACTGCCTGTTTTATTTATTCATTAATTAATTTATTTATACTTCTAGGTATTAACATTCTGGGCAAAGCCACATGAGCTACCCGAAGAACACTGGACAGAAATGAAAAAAAATAAAACAATAAAATAAATAATAACAATAATAATCGCTCAGGTGGCACAGCAGTAAAGTACGCTAGCGCACCAGAGTTGGAGTTTCGAATACATCGTATCAAATCTCAGCTCTGCCTTCCGACTAGGCTGCATGAATAACGATTGGCTGTTGTTCAGGGTTAGGGGTAAAAAGTCGGATCATAGGTCCTCATAACTGGTGCAACTGCGGCCCCTGCTGGCTGACTGATGGCGCCTGCACAGGGCTGAGGAATAATGCTGATGGGGGTGTGGCCCTCCGTACACAGTGCCCATCAGTGTATGAACTTGATTCATGTAGGTGAAAAATGCAGTCTGTACTGACTGTACGTGCCGGAGTATGTGTATGTCAGTTGAGAGGTGTCCTCAGTCAGCGGTGAAGGGTCGAATCAATATAGAGGACATAATCAGGGTAATTGGACACGACTAGATTAGGGGAGAAAATTGGGGGGAAAAAATTATAATAATAATTATTATTATTATTATTATTAATAATAACAGTTATATTACTATTTTAGTATTTTATTTTTCTCCCATTTTCTCCCAATTTAGCGTCAATTTGTCTTCCGCTGCTGGGGGAACCCTGATTGCAGTCAAGGTGGGTCTGTTGCTTCTCACGCCATCTCTGACTTCTGCACAGCCCTTAGGGGAACCCTTGTTCACCTATGCACTCTGCACAGGCGCCTCTCTATCTGCCAATCAGGGTCCTTACACAGCGTTTGAGGGGCGGCACGGTGGCTAAGTGGGTAGCACTGTCGCCTCACAGCAAGGTTCGATGCCCAGGTTGGGCGGTCCGGGTCCTTTCTGTGTGGAGTTTGCATGTTCTCCTCGTGTCTGTGTGGGTTTACTCCGGGTGCTCCGGTTTCCTCCCACAGTACAAAAACACGCAAGTGAGGTAAATTGGAGACACTAAATTGTCCAAGACTGTGTTCGATATACCTTGAGAAGTGATGAACCTTGTGTAATGAGTGGCTACCGTTCCTGTCATGAATGTAATCAAAGTGTAAAACATGATGTTAAAATCCTAATAAACAAACAAACAAACACAGCGTTTAAAGACCCCACCCACATAGTCTGGCCATCTCGCCCTAGCATAAACGTGTCTGCTGCAGGCACTGCCAGTTATGCCCGCTAGATGGTGCCCAGCTGATTGGTGGCAACGTTGAGTTTCGAACCGAGGAGTTCAGAATCTCTGTGCTGGTGTGCTAGCAGAATATCTGCGCCACCTGAACTGAACCTGTAGAATAGGTCAAAGCTCTGCCATAGATTAGCGCCCAGTTTAAGGTTTTTCTGCCCGCACCAGTAAATCCTGGTGGAACCGGAACCCTGACCAGAATATAGTGGTTGTTGGAAAATAATAATAATAATAATAATAATCACAAAATGCTGTTTTGTGATCAAGGTCAGGGTGGGTCCAGCAGTACCTGGACACAGGATGCAAGGCCCTAAACAGGGTGTCAGTCCCTCAAAGGGCAACACTGATGCATTTACTCACACTCTGTGGACAGTTAGAGCAGCCAATCCACTGACTTGTATGTTTTTGGTAGGTGGGAATAAAAAATACCCAGAGGAAATCTTTATGAATTCTCAAATTGCATGTTTCTGTGTGGCACTCACCTACCAGATGCCCCGACAAACTGGTTCCTTGGTAGTGAAATCATTTTGCAGCAGACAGCTAGAGCACTGTTTAACCTACACTGGTTAGGCATCAATTTTAATAAACCGAAAACGCACAGTAGGTGACTGCACAGTTGTAGAAGAGAATGTTATCATTGTCATACACGTCATGCAATTTATTAAACACACACACACACACACACACATAAGCAGGTAAAGTACATAGCTCCCAGCTTAATGCACAAATACCTCTTACACACAATGACAGACCACATTACCCCCTCTCAGTTCCATTAACTGGGATTTCTGGATGTGTGCTGACAGGAGTCAGACTTCGCCACAAGTGAACAACTCGCAAAAAAAAAAAGAAAAAAAAAAGTGAGTGAGGGAGGTAGAGAGGGTGGAGGTTCCTGATGGCTGGAAATAAATCCTACACTAGAAGGTCTGGGATATCGGAGGACCGGTAATTTAAAGTACCACGTCAAAGGCGTTTTCTTTAGGGATTTTATTATTGGCTATATACAGTATATTGGTATTAGTGTTGGCATAAGATGCCAATGCAATGCTTATTCATCCAAAGAAAATGAAACACCACTGTTCTCTACATTGCCTTTTGCTTAACCAGTTGGTTAAATATGCATGAAGTTCTACTGTGAATTCAGAATAGGAGAGAACATACACATAACACACACAAACACATACACAAACCAAATACAGCTTATACATTTATACCTTTTACATGTAATAAATTATCTCAGTCATGCATGCAGCCTTTCTTACTCTGACAGTGTTTATATGTACAGACGAATCATGACATGAGTAATAATAATAATTATTGTCATTATTATTGTTATACGGGTGGCACAGTGGTAAATAACGCCAGCCCACTACCGCTGGAATCCAGGGTTCAAATGCACAGCTGTGCTTTTGGTTGTTGGTGCACCTACAGTACACGCATGGCCCCTGCATGCATTGTCACCCTGTCCAGGGTGTGATACTGCTTTGAGCACAGTAATCTCATTGTGACCCTGACCAGGATAAAGAAGAGACAAAACATAAAAATGAAATGCAATAATAATAATAATAATAATAAGAGTATGCATCTACATGGAGATATGATGGGTGGTGAGGTTGTCCTGTCCAGGGTGTGATACTGCTTTGAGCACAGTAATCTCATTGTGACCCTGACCAGGATAAAGTGGCAAAACATGAACATGTTTATTAATACTACTACTACTACTACTACTAATAATAATAATAATAATAATAATAATAACAACAACAACAACAACAACAACAACAACAACAACAATAATAATAATAATAAAAAGCACAGAAGAAAAAGGAGAGGAAGAAGAAGAGTAAAAAGTACTCTCAGTCTACATGAATGAGTCAATAATCAAGTAATTACCACACACTATTACTGTGTTACCACATTGTAGCTTTGGTGGAAGTAGTGTAGTGTACTGTAGTGTAGTGTGGTATTATGTGGGTTTCCTCTGAGAGCTCTGGTTTCCTTCCACAGTCCAAAGACATGTAGGTGAGGTGAATTGGAGATACAAAATTGTCTGTGACATTGAACTGAATCGAGTGACCTGTAACTACATTCCCTGTTATGATTGTAACCAAAATGTAAAACATGACATTAAAATCCTAATAACAGACAAACGGAGTTTCCTATGTTCCCCACCCATTATCCTGGTTTACCTCTAGGTGCTTAAGTTTTCTTGCTGTGAGATGGACTGTTACCCAATGTTTCTACTACAAATCCACTACAACAGGTAAGTAGTTATTAGAGAGTGTTGACATTATATTAAAATTGTTTGACAAAAAGTATCCTAATTTATCCTATATACATCTAAATACTCAATTTATCAGAGTACACATCATCTGTCTTCATCCAGTTTCTTAAAATATTGGACTATGCAGCTCATAATAAATGGATAAATAACTTGTAAAATCTCTCGATCACACTATTAGTGTGCATTTGAACACATTTACACATTTACTTATGCATATGTCTATCAATGTCACACATGCAGACAAAAATGTTTTTATTTGTACGCCTATCAGAGAAGAAGACATGCTAAACCAGGTTGTGGGCAGAATCAAGAGCTTGTCGTGTCTTTAAAGTTTCGAGTGTCACACCTCGGGTCCGAGGGGAGAATGTGTACCAAACACTGTGAAAGCAGCGGATGCAACACCTTTCAAGCTGCAGAGGCTCAACACAAACAGCAGGTAGAGTGCTGTCGACTGGCAGCAAGTGAAAATTCCCCCCTCCAGCTTCCTCAGAGAAAACTACACTCCAAAATTACCCCCTCTGAGAGAGTAAGAGCGAGAGAGAAAGAGAGAGAGAGGGGGAAAAAATGACAAAAAGAGAGGACAGTTCTTGAGAAGCAGAGAGGTGTTATTTTTTTGTGGTTTTGTTTTGTTTTTCATTATAACAATAATAATAACAATAATAATAATAATAATAACACTAGTAATAATAATAACAATAATAATAACACTAGCAATAATAATAACAGTAATAATAATAATAATAACAGTAATAATAATAATAATAATAACAATACAATAACACTAGTAATAATATTAATAATAATAATAATAATAACACTAGTAATAATAATAACAATAATAATAACACTAGCAATAATAATAACAGTAATAATAATAATAATAACAGTAATAATAATAATAATAATAACAATACAATAACACTAGTAATAATAATAATAATAATAATAACAATAATAATAACACTAGTAATAATAATAATAATAATAATAATAATAATAATAATAATAACAGTAATAATAATAATAATAATAATAATAAATAATAATAATAACAATAATAATAACACTAGTATTATTAGTATTATTACTAGTGTTGTTTATTATTGTCGTTGTTTTGTTATTAAATTATTATTTTTCTTATCAATGTCATACACATGTTTCAGAGTTATTTTTTCCTGCCTTGTGCCAAGTGTTTCCTTGTGAAACTGGACCTGTCGCAACACTGAGCCTTAAGTAGGTAATATTAAAAATACATTAAAAAAATAAAGAATTACTTTTTAATGATATATTTACTATTTTATGTTTGTTTTGCAGTCTTAAAATATTTTAAATAACATAAATAAATAAATAGTAATAATAATAATATGTGATTACCTGTAAAATAATAATAATAATAATAATAATAACAATAATAATAATAATAATAATAATAATAATAATAATAATAATAATACACAGCTTTTAGGCATTCTTACTCAATTAAGCGAGTGATTTATGCCACATGAAAATAAATGCTTGTCTAAATAATTTAGTTGTTAGAACGTTTGGTAGTGCTTTGAAATTTTGGGCCTGCTGAGGTCCCTATTTTTTATTCTTTGTTTTACTGAGTAGTGCCACATTGACAGAGTGATGACAGGCACTACCTCTCTACTTTCTCTTTGTTTCCTCTGGTGAGGGACTAGTTGCTCTAATATACATTGACACCAAAGCTAGATCAGATTTAATCTGGACCTTTAAAAACCTAACAAGCACAGAACCTTTATAAATCATACATTAGGGGACGGTTGGCCCCGTCCATTTCCATCTCTCTTTGTCATGCTTGCTTTCTCTTTTTTCCTGTTTTTCAGATGGCATTGTTGTTGTTAAGTGGGGCTTTGGTGACAGGCGGCACACATCAATCAGGCAGAAAGTAGCAGAGCTGAACCTGGAGCTCCGGACAGCCTGTCCTCTTGTCCCCTGAGATGACCGGGCTACAGGGACTGAGGCACATAACAGCAGAGTTCAGTCACTTGAAGTAATTCTTTAGTGACTAAAATAACTGGAATGACAAAATATGGGGCTGTGATTTACACTTTCTGACATCAATAAAAAGGGGTAGGTCGAGAGCCCAATTGAAAAGGACAGAGGTGGAAAAAGGCTTTTGCAGGCAACCCAACCTGCAAAGAGAAAGTACTCAGAAATGGAAATGCAGCTAGCATAAGAACTGTGGTAGGCAGGCCAACCTTGCTAACATGATTTGGCCCCATGCTGTTTGCTTAATAAATGTAACATTTCTGAAACCTTACTGGACTAGATTAACCCTTTTAGAGTCATACCTTAATACCTTAATACCTAAACAAATGTCACAACAACAAAATATATCATCACCATAATATATTTATGACTGCGCCTGTATATGAATCACTGCTGTGGTTGTCACTACCTATTGATCATGCCAAAAGAATGACAAAAAAAAGCTTTGAATGTGGAATAACTTTGACTTTAATGACAAAGGGATACAGTGAGCACCAGGTTGTTTTTATACTTAAATAAGAAGGCAGAGAGTGAAATAGATTCCTTTACTAACCAGGATGACCACCAACTCATTCAAATGTTACTCAACAACCATAGAAAGACCTACAGAAATAATGAAAAATGGCAGCTGGGGTAAGTTTCATGACTAGGACAGGTGAAACAGGCTACTACAGCTGAATAGAACAAGCTAGATAAAAGCTCTTCATTCAGTGTGATGCAAAAATGAGCAAGACTAAGGTTTGCAAAAGACTGTGAGGATTGGACTGTGAGGTCTGGAGTAAGGTTACCATGATCATTTGATTAGTACAATTTTCAGCTTGGTCCTGTTGTCTAATGATTGGACTAAGACTTGTAGAGGCCTACAAATTAGTAATTGTCTAACATCCACTATAAACTTTGGTGGAGGATTGGTGAGGCAAAAAGAGCTGAAAGAGCTTATAGTCCGGATTTAGTGGCATCTGATTTTCACCTTTGATTTTCACCTTGTGATGATGATGTGCATTAGCTCAGATCCTGTGGTTAATAGATGAACGTTAGCCCCGATACAACATAAATAAATAATTCTTTTTTTATATATACTGGCCAGACATAACATTATGACCACTGACAGGTGAGGTAAATAACACTGATTATCTCTTCATCACCCCACCTGCTAGCGGGTGGAATATATTAGGCAGCAAGTGAACATTTTATCCTCAAAGTTGATGTGTTAGAAGCAGGAAAAATGGGCAAGTGTAAGGATTTGAGTGAGTTTGACAAATTTTGATGGCTAGACAACTGGGTCAGAGCATCTCCAAAACTGCGCCTCATGTGGGGTGTTCCCAGTCTGCAGTGGTCAGTATCTATTAAAAGTTGTCCAAGGAAGAAGGGCGGCACGGTAGCTAAGTGGGTAGCACTGTCGCTTCACGGCAAGAAGGTCCTGGGTTCGATCCCCAGGTGTGGCGGTCCGGGTCCTTTCTGTGTGGATGTTCTCCCTGTGTCTGCGGGGGTTTCCTCCAGGTGCTCCAGTTTCCTCCCACAGTCCAAAGACATGCAAGTGAGGTGAATTGGAGACACTAAATTGTCCATGACTGTGTTTGATATAACCTTGTGAACTGATGAATCTTGTGTAATGAGTAACTACTGTTTCTGTCATGAATGTAACCAAAAGTGTAAAACATGACGTTAAAATCGTAATAAACAAACAAACAAACCAAGGAAGAAACAGTGGTAAACCGGCGACAGGGTCATGGGCGGCCAAGGCTCATTGATGCACGTGGGGAGCGAAGGCTGGTCCGTGTGGTCCGATCCAACAGACGAGCTACTGTAGCTCAAATTACTGAAGAAGTTAATGCTGGTTCTGTGTCAGGTGTCAGAATACACAGTGCATCACAGTTTGTTGCGTATGGGTCTGCATAGCCACAGACCAGCCAGTTAGGAAGGTGGTCATAATGTTATGTCTGATCAACATATCAATGTTTATTTTCCTATAAACACAGTAGAACAAATAAAAGAAGTGGAAAAAATGTCTCGGAAATTAGAAGTTACATGAAAAGTGTTACTGGAGGTCTGTATATCTAATTTGATTCAAAAACACTGTATAATGTTTAAACTATTCAAAATCCTGTGTCTGAGTTAAGAAAAACTTCACAATAAAATAGTTAGATATGTGCAGTTAAGAAGTGGGCTTGGTATTTTAAAATTGATTCGATTGTCAAAAGAAAAAAAAAAAGAATCAGACGGCAAGTACTGCATGATTGCAACTCAAATTACAACTCACACAATATTACGTTCCACATAAAAGAATGAAATGCACAGTCCAGAAATTGAATTATGGGATCATTTAGGAGGAAATCCCCCGAGTATTAAACTGCAGGAAAAAATTACAAGACGTAATTTAAAAAATATTTTTTAAATGAATTGTTTTTAATGCATGATTTTACTGAAGGGAGAAAAGCACTTCCTTCTCCAGTATATTCATTTTAGTGAGTATATTGGGGTCAAAATCTCTGCAGACTCCAGTTTGTGGTGCAAGATGAAATACTTTTCCCCTGACAATGAAAGGTGGAGAGTATGATAAATAAAATATTATGGAAATGTGCACTAATATTGCATTGTCACAATCAATTTCCTATTACCCATCTCAATTCTGATATATTGTATATTATTTCCTGCTGAAATTCACTTTATAAAGCCAGTGACTCCAGTTTACATATAAACTGGCCCGTCTCTTTTTGGCACTCTAAAATGAAAACCCCATGGCTATGTGGAATGAATTGCACATTTGAGACTCAATTAGGTTTGTATGTATACAGCTTTGTGCCATTCATTACATTCACACGCTCACAGACAGCTGCTGCACACCGACATCGGCATCTGAGCTAAAATACAGCCTGAGCAAATTGAATCAAATCAGCCGGCGGCCACACCAATTAAATGAACTACACCGTCGCAAGTGAGAAATGCCGAAAAAAATGATTGTCATATTTTTTCAGAGTGGATAGGAGTTATCAAAAGGAATTATTTTTAATAGCAGCAATTTATGTTGAAGCAGGGCTAACGTTCGTGTGTTAAACACAGGATCGAATTCACATTGAGATGAACTGTTCCCACTTATCAGACGTAACATCCAGTAAACTCTTAGCAGTTATTCAGGCTCCGCCGGCCAAAACTGACATTATTAACATGGAGAAAAAGAGAGAGGGGGTAAGTGTGATGTGCCTGTAGTTAATTACTCTGTTGGCACCTCTTACTGGTGGTGAAAAACGAGGGAAATGGGGGTCACGTTCCTGCCGAATAGAGAAGAGCAGTGTTTAATAATGTGACACCTAGCTTAATACAGTATGCACGAAGGTGAGAGGGTGAGAGTAAAGAAGTGAGAATGGATGAGAGAGGCACAGCGAATGCTGTAAAAGAGAGAGGGAGGGAAGAACTAGTAGAGAGACCAAGAAAGCAATGCTGAAGCTTTATTTATTCCACGTTTAGAAACCAGAACTGGCATCAGCTTGTGGAAGATCTGAAACTGGTACCATGCCAACCTAAAAAAAAAGAAACAGCTTGAGTTGTCTTTATATTAAAGAAGCTTTCCAAAAAAGTATTTAGGTAAATATTCTGCAAAACAACATAAAATTATGATTGAAAAGGCAGTTTTACAAGGTTCTGTAAAGTCTGTAGTGTTGTATGACAAACAGCAAAACAGCACTGTGAAATGTTTATCCACTTACATCCACCCACATGTTCTGGTAGATTTGATCATTTATCCATGGCATGAATCCATGACATGTGTTTGTTTCATAGCAACGGATATAAGCTCCAAAAAATTCCAGCATAAAAAAGTAAAAAAAAAAAATTAATAATAATAATAATAAAATAAATAATAATAATTATAATAATAAATCATTTAAAAATCATTCATACTGTAATGAATTCTACAATAATAATAATAATAATAATAATATAAATAAAAAAACATTAAAATAAATAATACTGTAATGAATTCTATAATAATAATAACAATAATAATAACAATAATAAAAATCATCATCATCATCATATAAATAAAAAAACAATAAAATAAATAATTCATACTGTAATGAATTCTATAATAATAATAATAATAATAATAATAATAATAATAATAATAATAATAATAATAATAATAACAATAATAAAAACAATAATAAAAATAATATTCATCATATAAATAAAAAAAACATTAAAATAAATAATTCATACTGTAATGAATTCTATAATAAAAATAGCAATAATAATAATAACAATAATAACAATAACAACAATAATAATAATAATAGTAATCATCGTCATACAGATAAAAACATTAAAAGAAAGAATTTATACTGTAATGAATTATATAATAATAATAATAATAATAATAATAAATTTTTTCAGATACATTTTAAATGTTAAAGTGTTAATAAACTGTAAATACACACATCATCTAAACATTAGGACATCCCCTCAAAAAATTTGCATAGTTATGCCTATTTTATATGACAATATGATACAATCAATGTTGGGCTGAATGCAGCAGATACGTATGGTCAGGTCTAAAGTCACTTTGATAGGGACCAAACTGCTACAGCCAGGCAACTGGGTTAAAGTATCTCAAAAACAGCAATTAGTTCAGTGGTGGGTAAATCAGAGCATTAATTACCTACAGATGAAATGTAACCATTTCATCTGTATGCACTGTAGTATGATCCACCTCACAAAGAACAAACGTTAAAGGACCTGCTGGTAATATCCTGGTACCAGACATTATGCTACTTGAGAGCCAGCTGAGCAAGAGGGGATTCTTTACCAGAAGACATGGATGCTGCATTTAATGTTTTGTAGTTAATGCTTTGTCTGCATTATAAAATATTGTTGATTAACCTACACTTTTTGTCAGTTGTAAAAATTAAATGACACTGTAGCTGGTGATAGCAAAAGAGTAAGCCAACCAACCAGCTATTTTTTAATCAACAATGTCAGTCTGTGTACTGCATGTGGCAGAGCCAAAAGACAGTTGTTGCAGAGTCTGTGATATAAATCTTAGTCTTTTTGAGAGTTGCATTTTAGCTTATTGGATAATGTTATGCACATTTAATTACTAAATCATCTAGCAAATGTAAAACTTAACATCAGTTGCTGCTGATGTGCCATAATAGTCTTGTTTAAATTGAAAAGTATATGTCCATATATGTCCAGTTATGCATTCAAAAAATTGCATCTTATTTTCCTTTAAAACCTATGTGATTACATATTTTCCTTAAATAAATTAGTGAATAAAGATAATCTAGGCTAAAACAAAGAGCAGGGATGAGTGATTTTTTTATTTTTCGTTTCCACATGATATGTTAGTGTGGTGCCTAGGCTTTGTGACAGGCGGATTTTCACAGGTCCGCTTTAACCTGTCGAGCTTCGCCAAGTGCTAAGAGCTGCCAGCTAGTGTGACCTTTTAATGGACTCAAGACCATAGCATAGAAAGAAAGACAGTCAGACAGAGAAAGAAAGAAAGAAAGAAAGAAAGAAAGAAAGAAAGAAAGAAAGAAAGAAAGAAAGAAAGAAAGAAAGAAAGAAAGAAAGAAAGAAAGAAACAGACATCATTGTATTTTTAATGCATACATTATCTGTATTTACGTGATCCATTAGGTTGTGTATTACTGGTCACATGCACCTTTTTAGCACAACCTGCATAAAACCTGGACAGCTGACCCTGAGCGTTTTTTGGACATTCCTTTGTAAAACCATGGTCTTTAACAGTCCCCATGTTTCTGGGTAGGTCACAATGTTTTGGTGCGTGTTATGAGGAATTGTGCTTATTTACATTTACATTTTCAGCATTTAGCAGATGCTTTTATCCAAAGCAACTTACAGTTGTAACAGTAAGCAACTGAGGGTTAAGGGCCTTGCTCAAGGGCCCAACAGTGACAACCCGGCAACCTTTTGATTACTAGTCCAGTGCTTTAGCCACTAGGCTACAACTTCCCTATACATGCTTATTTGCAAAAAAATAATCTGTGAGATTAAGCACAAACAGGGTTGAGATTAAATCTATGAACATGTTGAAACAAGGAAAAAATCCACTGTTGCCACAAAGTTGGAAGCATATATTTAATTATAAATAATTAAATATATTCAATAATTAGTCTTTAGTTTACTAACAAATAAATAAATAAACAAACAAAACAAATAAATAAACAAATAAGCTAGAACGTGTTTGGATAATAATATTTATTTATTTATTATTTATTTATATATGTTTTTTTTTTTGTCTAGGTAACAAAACTACTCTTATTTAGACATGTTTTTCTTTATTATTATTCTTATTATTTTTTTTGTCTTTATTCTCTCTATATAGCTAACAAGAAGATATTAATTTAGTCAAAATGTTATTGTTTAATAAATAAATAAAATGTCCTTGTCATGAATTGAATTTGTGTTTACATGGTTTAATATTATAGTGTGAATTTTTGTAGTTGTGCCTTTCTAGCTTGTATTTACTGGTCGATATTTGTGCAGGAAATTAATTTATTGTTTATACATTTATTCATCAAAAATAAATGAATGAATAAATAAATAAATAAATAAATAAATAAATAAATAAATAAATAAATAAATAAATAAATAAATAAATAAATAAATAAAAACAAAATAAATAATAAAATAAAATAAAATAATAAATAAAATAAAACAAAATAAAAATCACAGGGTTGGCTGGGTCTGAATTCTACCTGAAAACACTGTGGACTGGGCACCCAGGACAGGGTGCAAATTTATCACACCCTACACAAAAGTACAAATTACAGTTGCACATTACATATAAATAGTCAGAACAGTCATGTGGGGCAAAGATTAAACCCAGATCCCTTAGACTATGGAGCTGTGCGACATCCTACTGTACTCTGTACTCTCTGCAGCATCATGGATCCAACATTATGCAAGGTGATGCTGTATACAAGATAGAAGTCTGGACACAGCAGTGACTACATCAGAGGAGCACAGGTGGCCATGTGATTCTGTTTAACATAAGCGGCTGGTGTCAATGCACACACACACACACACACACACTCCATCATGTCCTGTCTGGGCCAGGAGGCAGGTGTGGCTTTAAATGCATGCGGCTGGGAAAAAAAATGGACCCCAAAAAACTCCAAACGCCTTTCAAAGTTGTGCTTGTCGTCCCCGCTCAACCCGACGAGATTGCCTGTCACTCTTGACACCGCTTGTCAAAAGTTCTCCTTCACTGCTCATGGGCAACATGGGGGGTCAAAAGAGCAAGTACAATGGGCCAAAGCATCCTGCATTTTTTCCTCTAGCTCTCCCTCCTCACGGCTTGTGAGCGGCAGACGCTGAACTCTGAAATGACAGGAGAGAGTTTGCTAAAATAGCTGGCAGAGAAACAGATGCTGCAGGACGAGTGGACGGTTAGAAGAGGAGAAAAAAAAGGAGGCTCTGTCTCACTCTTTCCCCTCCTTCCCTTCTGAGCATGTCAGAAACCTCAAATCACATACTGACAATCTGAAAAGCAAAAGGCTAGGAGACAACTAAGAGCAGCCGTGTCCTCTGCACTGAGATGAATCTGTGTGTGTGTGTGTGTGTGTGTGTTTGTAAGGTAAAAGTCTGTCTAGAAAAGCAACTTCCTGTACAACATACACCGATCAGCCATAACATTAAAACCACCTCCTGGTTTCTACACAGACTGTCTATTTTTTTCCACTCAATCTACCATATAAAAGCACTTAGAAGTTCTACAATTACTGACTGTAGTCCATCTGTTTCTCTGCATACATTTTTAACCTGCTTTCACTCTGTTCTTTAATGGTCAGGACCCACAGGACCACCACAGAGCAGGTATTATTTGGGTGGTGGATCATTCTCAGCACTGCAGTAACAATGACATGGTGGTGGTTTGTTAGTGTGTGTTGTGCTGGTATGAGTGAATCAGACACAACAGCGCTGCTGGAGTTTTTAATTACCGTGTCCACTCACTGTCCACTCTATTAGACACTCCTACCTAGTTGGTCCGCCTTGTAGATCAGAGACAATCGCTCATCTATTGCTGCTGTTTGAGTTGGTCATCTTCTAGACCTTCATCAGTGGTCACAGGACGCTGCCCATGAGGCGCTGTTGGCTGGATATTTTTGGTTGGTGGACTATTCTCAGTCCAGAAGTGACTGTGAGGTGTTTAAAAACTCCATCAGCGCTGCTGTGTCTTATCCAGTCATACCAGCACAACACACACTAACACACCACCACCATGTCAGTGTCACTGCAGGGCTGAGAATGATCCACCACCCAAATAATACCTGCTCTGTAGTGGTCGTGTGGGGGTCCTGACCATTAAAGAACAGGGTGAAAGCAGGCTAAAAAAGTATGTAGAGAAACAGATGGACAGATGGAGCTAATGTATTTCTGTTGTTTGTCCTGCTTTTTGAACACTGATATTAATTACTGCAGTCTTTTATGAACATCTTAAAGCTGATCAGTATCCCTTGCTGCATCTACTACTGGTCAGTCGCAGACTTTCCCCTGAACCAAACTCAACCAATCCAGTTCACAAAAGACTTGATAATTAATTCCCATGCTTAATTTAGTTTTGTTGAGCTGTGAAAATGTGAAATTCTACAAGACAGTGGCCTCTTGGACTGATGTTATTACTGTGCTATTACAGTCTAACCAATGTTAATGTGTTCTCACTATCAGTTGCCAGATCTGAATTTATTCTATTTTTACATCACTTAGACTTAAATTTATTACATTTTGAGAATAATAGTACATTTTTGGACTGCAATTACTTTAACACAATATCAAAAGATGACATACAGACTACAGACAATGTCATCTAACAGTAGCACCATACTGTGTGATTATAAACCACTGAAGGTAAAAAGATAATGATTTTACATTGTTGTAATATGTTTATACACTGTGAAGGCCTTGAATTCATTATATTTAGCTTGATTTATTTCAATTCTCTTGATCTTTATAAAAGATATTTCCCATATAAATCCTGCTAGGCTTTGGAATGTTTTGTTTCACTTTGAATGCTACTATATAGAACAGAATACACCAGCACTCAAATCCACTGTGCTAGATTTAAATAGATTGGCATTTTAGGTTAAGCCACAGACTAAAGCATTTAATCAGCACCTATTAGAAAGTACTTACAGTACATGTAACACATTTTGAGGACATGTATTTATGTATTAAAAAAATACATATTACAATATTTAAATAAATAAATACATAATGTACAATATGCATTTAATGACAAATTAAATATATAGACTTATAATTGGTGTAAATGTAATTTGGCTTAAAGGTTTAAGAAATGTGATTTGACAGACAGTCAGGTTGCTAAAATTATAACATGGTAATATATGTATGTATGGGCAAAATACGCTTTTGAACATTTAAGTATTTAAAAGTTTAGATCAGTAAAATCTGTTTGCCTTAATCAAAGTTAAACCCAAATCTTTATAGTGTAATAAATGTTTAGGGTTGTTCTTTTACTTTTGATTGAGCTCGAAATTTTTGCTATTACCCTCATTTTACCATATTTCTTTGTGTTTTTCATGCTCTTAATAATTTTTTTATAGTGTATGAGTGTTTGTTGACATTACTGCGGTAAGTTGTGTAGTTTAATGAATCAGTACTAGGTGATGCTGTGTGTTCCACCTTGGTGGGAATCAGACGAGGCTGTGTGATACCATCTGCCCCATAGTACCTGTGTTGTATCAGTACTAGGTGATGCTGTGTGTTCCACCACGGTGGGAATCAGACGAGGCTGTGTGATACCGTCTGGCCCATAGTACTAGAAAAGGTGACGCTGTGTGTTCCACCTGACCCGTAGTTTAAGGATAAACAGTAAAGACATCTGGGACGCCTGTCTATGTAAGACAGAGATATCACCATGGACGAAATCGCTATATGAGCGTCATTGTGTGGCAGTAGAACTGGAACACTGTACTATTGGTGACGACCGGTTACTTTGTCTGCTGTCAGTCTGTGGGATAGTCTTAGTATTTAGTACTGTAATTTCCCCATTAATATGTATAATTAATCCCTTATAATAACGTGTATTCTCTAAACGGTAGGGTATATTTTACTATATTTTCCTTTAGTTTTCATGTTCTTAATTGCTTATCTCTCTTGTTTTAATTTCATATTCCCTAAATTGTAGGGTATATTTTTCAATATTTTCTTTTAATTTTTCATGTTCTTAATTTTTATCTCTCTTGTTTGAATTTCATGTTCTTAATTGTAACTAAATGTTTGCAAGAAGTCTTTCTGAGGTTCTAGATCTCAGGAATGTTTTAATGGTTTTAATTTTTCCTTATGTAAAGCACTTTAATTTGCCACTGTGTATGAAAGGTGCTATACAAATAAACTTGCCTTGCCTTGCCTTGCCTTTTGTAGGTTGGTCCCAAAGAGAAATCTCTGCACACAGATACAGATCTGTTTAATGTTGAATACAAAGCAAAATAAAATAGTTAAACAACCTAAACCAATGGATAATTGTATGATGGTAGTTCTAGTAGTGGTAGTGTTGGTAATAACAACCATTTAATTAATATAATCTTGTGAAAATAACTTGACAATTAAAAGTAAAACAAGGCTGACAAAAAATAAATAAAATAAAATAACATTTTACATATTTATTGTATTTAAAAAGTTATAGTGTGGTTTGCTGTTATTCATCTGTGTGTTTGTTTAATATATACATAATTTTCATTTTCTTTTCTCTTTTCTACCCTCCCTTCTCCAGCTGAAAAATTGATTATCCTGCACTTTTTATATAACCCTGCACTTATGCTGATAAAGTCTCACCCTCTGCAGCTGACCTGTGATCCTGACATTTTGACACCGCTGTTCTATTCATGAGCTTCAATTAGATTTGATTGCACTGAAAGTCTGCAAATGAGATCTATCTTAATATGATAGAAAGTGCTGGTGGATTCTTGGTATATGCGGACACCAGTCTAATTAACCTACACAGATGAGAGAAGATGGTTAAAGAAGCAAGATGACTTGCATCAGCCTTGCAGCTGCTGTGTTCTTAATTTGCTTTCCAGGGACACTGATGTGTCAGATGCAAACAACAACAGAATGGAGGCATGTTTAAGTGTGATGTGATCACAAATTAAACTCAGGTTATATATATATATATATATATATATATATATATATATATATTCTGTATATACAGTATATATATATATACTGTATATATATATATATATATATACTGTATATACTGTATATATATACAGTGTATCACAAAAGTGAGTACACCCCTCACATTTCTGCAAATATTTTATTATATCTTTTCATGGGACAACACTATAGAAATAAAACTTGGATATAACTTAGAGTAGTCAGTGTACAACTTGTATAGCAGTGTAGATTTACTGTCTTCTGAAAATAACTCAACACACAGCCATTAATGTCTAAATGGCTGGCAACATAAGTGAGTACACCCCACAGTGAACATGTCCAAATTGTGCCCAAAGTGTCAATATTTTGTGTGACCACCATTATTATCCAGCACTGCCTTAACCCTCCTGGGCATGGAATTCACCAGAGCTGCACAGGTTGCTACTGGAATCCTCTTCCACTCCTCCATGATGACATCACGGAGCTGGTGGATGTTAGACACCTTGAACTCCTCCACCTTCCACTTGAGGATGCACCACAGGTGCTCAATTGGGTTTAGTCCATCACCTTTACCTTCAGCTTCCTCAGCAAGGCAGTTGTCATCTTGGAGGTTGTGTTTGGGGTCGTTATCCTGTTGGAAAACTGCCATAAGGCCCAGTTTTCGAAGGGAGGGGATCATGCTCTGAATGTCACAGTACATGTTGGAATTCATGTTTCCCTCAATGAACTGCAGCTCCCCAGTGCCAGCAACACTCATGCAGCCCAAGACCATGATGCTACCACCACCATGCTTGACTGTAGGCAAGATACAGTTGTCTTGGTACTTCTCACCAGGGCGCCGCCACACATGCTGGACACCATCTGAGCCAAACAAGTTTATCTTGGTCTCGTCAGACCACAGGGCATTCCAGTAATCCATGTTCTTGGACTGCTTGTCTTCAGCAAACTGTTTGCGGGCTTTCTTGTGCGTCAGCTTCCTTCTGGGATGACGACCATGCAGACTGAGTTGATGCAGTGTGCGGCGTATGGTCTGAGCACTGACAGGCTGACCTCCCACGTCTTCAACCTCTGCAGCAATGCTGGCAGCACTCATGTGTCTATTTTTTAAAGCCAACCTCTGGATATGACGCCGAACACGTGGACTCAACTTCTTTGGTCGACCCTGGCAAAGCCTGTTCAGAGTGGAACATGTCCTGGAAAACCGCTGTATGATTTTGGCCACCATGCTGTAGCTCAGTTTCAGGGTGTTAGCAATCTTCTTATAGTCCAGGCCATCTTTGTGGAGAGCAACAATTCTATTTTTCACATCCTCAGAGAGTTCTTTGCCATGAGGTGCCATGTTGAATATCCAGTGGCCAGTATGGGAGAATTGTACCCAAAACACCAAATTTAACAGCCCTGCTCCCCATTTACACCTGGGACCTTGACACATGACACCAGGGAGGGACAACGACACATTTGGGCACAATTTGGACATGTTCACTGTGGGGTGTACTCACTTATGTTGCCAGCTATTTAGACATTAATGGCTGTGTGTTGAGTTATTTTCAGAAGACAGTAAATCTACACTGCTAAACAAGCTGTACACTGACTACTCTAAGTTATATCCAAGTTTCATGTCTATAGTGTTGTCCCATGAAAATATATAATGAAATTTTTGCAGAAATGTGAGGAGTGTACTCACTTTTGTGATACACTGTATACCTATTTATTACATGTTACATATAGAATAGGATATGATAGGATGTTACATCAATACACTGTTACATGTTACATTAATGATAGGATATGATAGGATGGTACATTAATACACTGTTACATGTTACATTAATACTCTGTTTCATGTTACATTAATACACTGTTACATGTTACATATAGGATTGGATATGATAGGATGTTACATTAATACACTGTTACATGTTACATTAATGATAGGATAGGATATGATAGGATGTTACATTAATACACTGTTACATGTTACATTAATACAGTTACATGTTACATTAATACTCTGTTTCATGTTACATTAATACACTGTTACATGTTACATTAATGATAAGATAGGATATGATAAGATGTTACATATTAAATTAATAAACTATTACATGTTACATTAATACACTGTTACATGTTACATTAATACGCTGTTACATATTACATTAATACACTATTACATATTACATTAATACTCTGTTACATGTTACATTAATGATAGGATAGGATATGACAGGATGTTACACTGTTACATGCTACATTAATACAGTTACATGTTACATTAATACTCTGTTACATGTTACATTAATATGCTGTTACATGTTACATCATTACACTGTTACATGTTACATTAATACACTGTTACATGTTACATTAATAGACTGTTACATGTTACATTAATAGACTGTTACATGTTACATTAATACACTGTTACATGTTACATTAATACACTGTTACATGTTACATTAATAGACTGTTACATGTTACATTAATACACTGTTACATGTTACATTAATACTCTGTTACATGTTACATTAATACACCGTTGCATGTTACATTAATACTCTGTTACGTTACATTAATACACTGTTACATGTTAAATTAATACACTGTTACATGTTAAATTATTTCACTGTTAAATTAATACACTGTTACATATTGCATTAATACACTGTTACATTTTACAGTAATACACTGTTACATGTTAAATTAATACACTGTTAAATTAATACACTGTTACATGTTACATTAATACACTGTTACATGTTACATTAATACACTGTTACATGTTACATTAATACACTGTTACATGTTAAATTAATACACTGTTACATGTTAAATTAATACACTGTTACATGTTAAATTAATACACTGTTACATGTTACATTAATACACAGTTACATGTTTATACAGTTAAGAAAAGGGGAAGGAAAAAAGGTATAAGGTTTTCTTCGATAATGGTGTAGTTACTTGGATAGTTAAAACTCAAAATTTTAACATTTACATTTTCAGCATTCAGCAGATGCTTTTATCCAAAGCGACTTACAATTGAGACAGTATACATTGCAAGCAATTGAGGGCCCAACAGTGGCAAGCTGTCTGATGCGGGGCTTGAACCAGCAACCTTCTGATTACTAGTCCTGTACCTTAACCACTGTGCTACCACTGCCCACTGTACTTTAACCACTGTGCTAACAAATGCAGCTAATTATTAAGTAAATTATTATAAGTTATATATTTTTTCATTCCATTTCATTTTTGTTTTATCTCTGCTTTATACTGATCAGGTCCACGGTGGGTCTGCCTTTCCCCTAAAATCACTAGGTGCAATGCAGACACCAATTGCTGGGTCTTGGCCATCCTCCATAGGACATAGCAAATAATGTTTGTATGTAGATGCCAGACCAGCCGATTGGACTGCTGGGAACTTTGAACCCTGAATCCCAGCAGTGGAGGGAAAGCGTAATTTACCACTGCACCACCTGAGAGCCATTGTGGGTTATTATTATCATTATGATCATTATATTTTTATTGATTATGTACATTTATTTACATTAAAGACAGTGTTTATTTCCATATCTCTCACTCTTAGTGGTGGGCATTTTAAATACTGAGTGCCAAACTAAGGCTTTAATGAAGACGTTTTTGTCACAGAAAGTGGACAGAGATTCAGCTTGTCCCCATGCACATCAATGGCCAGTGTTAATGAAACAGAAATTTATAGTGAACATAAAGGTGGCCATGAATATGAGAGAAAGAGAGACAAGTGGCCTTCTTGCCTTAAGGTCCTGCCCATGTCAGCAGTACAATAACTTTTACAAATCCCTGCTGATCCTTTGCCTCGCCGTTATTGTCTCTACTTAACTTGCCAAGCTAACTCACACCTTGATTACCCTTCAGGGATGCTAATCGTACGACAAACTTGCCAGTACTGCACTGCTTAACCTCTGGCACCAGAATGTAAGTGCAGATATGAAATTAGCAGCATTCCCTACTGAGTTTTGGGTGCATAGGCAGTGTTGGTCCCATATTCAGAAGAACAAGTCTCCAAATCCATGTTTAGTGCCTGCTGTAGATAAGCAAACACACTCACACACACACACACACACACCATAATTGACTCATATCCCACTTTAGTTTAAGGATATTGAAGTGGTGGAGGTGAAGGGGGCAATGTGCAGCCTTTTGTTTCTGTGGAATGTCTTATCCTAATTTATTGCGGAAATGTTAATGTATTTTAAAATGAATAAAGTAATTAACTGTTTTTAATAATGTTTGAGGTGATCTATACAAAATGGGGGAATCTTGAAAAAGGTAATAAAACTGTAATTGTACATTTAACTTAATTATGTATAAACTGTTGCCTAGTTCACACTACACAATTTTTGCCCTGATTTTCGCTCGCCGACTGGTCGCCGCTAGATGTGGCAGCTCAGAAGCAACTTGGCTCTCGATCGCTATGTGTAAACTGTTCAACGACTCGATCCGAGCGGCTCACTGAGCACTCACAGATTCGAGAAAAATATCTAGCATGTTAAATATCTGGATCAATCGGGCAACTGGCAACGAGTGCTATGTCGAACTACAGCCAATGAGAACACAAGATACGGGGTGAGGGGGAATGCGGAGAAGGAGTTGTAAAAACATGGGACAGGGGCATAATATAGTTTCCATCAGAATACATCGGCACACACAGGTTTTACAGTATTTCTGACCTTGTCGTTCTCGACAGAACATAATACCAACGCTTCATTGCAAAAAATATTTATTAACCTCCAACTCACTACTGGTTGCGTAGCCCAATTCACTCGGATTCATTTATTTTTTCTCCTTGATTTTACGCTGCACTTCAGCGCACAATCAACTTTGATCGCTTACTTATTACTGACGTGCATTTTCAGACATGGTATCACTAAACCCTTTGTCACTTCTTGTGTGTGTTTTTGTGACGAAACGTAATTTGGGAGACCAGATAGACTCGCCTGCGATTCCTCGTGATGGTAGATCGTGTAGTGTGAAACCCCCTATTGCCGATCAGTCATGTAGTGTGAACTGTACAGTGATCTGAACAACTTGAAAGTCATGTAGTGTAAACTTGGCATAAAGCAAACTTTCGCTGTTTTAAATCTGTTTTTATGTGGCTAAAGCTAATATTAATGGTGTTTTAAAAGGTATACAGTGCACTGTGTATTGTTACATATGCTATACGGCCCGTCAGCTCCCTGACTGTAAGCTAGTTAGACATCCTATTTTGAATCCACATGCCTTAATATGTTAGTTTCTAATGCATCCTAAAAGTGTTCATTGGGCTTAGACCAATGGAATTCTTCGACACCCAACTTGTTAAACCACGATGAAGTGACTTCACTTTGTATATAGTGCCACAGGTATGCTAGCACAGAAAGAAGCTTATCGTTGAGGCATATAATTTATTTTGTACATACTTTAGTAAAGAGTAAAAAAAAAGTTTTTAAATCCCAAATTGTAAATACATAATGTGGCAAAATTATAACACCTTAATATAAGTTTTATGGACATACCATTCCAAAATTATGACTATTAATATGTATTTGTGTCTCCATTATTTTAATAACTGATCACTAATAATTGAGCTGGGTTTTTAGGAGAGAAAAGCAGAAAATAAATAGCAAACACTGATATATGTGGAATTAAACTAATATATATGGAATGAAAACCAATATATATGGGATGAAAACCAATTTATATGGAATGAAACTGATACATATGGAATGAAAACCGATATATATATGGAATGAACACCGATATATATGGAATTAAACTGATACATATGGCATGAACACCAATATATATGGAATTAAACTGATATATATGGAATTACACTGATTGTCTGAACTGGATGGCAGTGGCCCTGTGATGAATTGGCATCCTGTTTGGGGTGTGTTACTAAATTGTGCCCAGTGATTTATTTAAATCAATTTGGATTTTTGTATATGTTGTACAAAATCGAAATAATAATAATAATAATAATAATAATAATAATAATAATAATAATAATGAAATAAATAAATAAGTAGGTCATATTAATTTTAAAATAATTTTAAATAGCTGTGTGCTACTGTAAGAGAAGGACAAAGAGAAAAAAGGGCACAGCTAAAGTCATGTTCCCCTGGATGTCTGTTTATTCTGCACACAGTGAACAGAATTACTATGCATAGGTGACTCCCTTTGGGACAGCAGGTGAAATTCGGACCCGCATGACGATTCTAAATCTGAGAGGAGCTCAGGGTCGCTAAAGTCAAGAGGGTTTGCAGCCAGAGAGGGTTTGATATTAAAAATGGATCAAAGACAAACACGGTGAATGTCAGCACACATGTTCAATTACAGCTGCTTGATAGCGTTCATTTGAGAGCTACAGTGGGTTAATCAGATTAAATGACATGTATATCTAAAGATCAGCATGAGCCATGTCTTCCTGTGACCACACGGTTCATTTAAAGATCCGTCAGAGTCATTAAATCCATGTTTCTAAACATACAGTAATGTGGCTTCTGACATTTATTCTACATCAGCAGATTTGAAAAAAAGAGACTCATCAGGGAAACGCAAATAAAAGTGACATTTTCTCTTCTATTGCAATATGAATTTGAGTTGAATGACTCAGGCGTGTTCAGTGTCATTCTGGAGTGGAACAGAGACACAGTGATAAGATCAGGAGCATTGGTATAAGGGCCAACATTTTTGTAAACCACTTAAACCACTAATACTTTTAAAATACCATGTTTAGTGCTATGTATTATTATTATTTTTTATTATTATATTATTATTATTATTATTATATAATATTAATTATTATTAATTATTAATATAATTATATTATATATCATCTATCTGTCTGTCTGTCTGTCTGTCTGTCTGTCTGTCTGTCTGTCTGTCTATCTATCTATCTATCTATCTATCTATCTATCTATCTATCTATCTATCTATCTATCTATCTATCTATCTATCTATCTATCTATCTATCTATCTATCTATCTATCTATCTATCTATCTATCTATCTATCTATCTATCTATCTAATCTCCAACCATCCATCCAGACTACTCCCAGTACTGCTTTAACATGCACAGAACGGGCACACAATAGCAAACACAACACATTCTGTAAACGGTAACTTTTAAACTTAAAGAGCTTAAGCATTTGTAATATTATTATTTACATACAACCAAAGCACTTTTTAAACCACAAAACACACTTTTTATCCCCTAAAAAAGGCCTCGGCTGTGGCAGCATGACATAATGGGATTGCACGCAGGGGAATGATCCCCTGCCTTACTACAATGGCGAACCAGCCAGTTGCCACAATATGTATGGTGGTACAGTGTGGGATAAATGAAAGAATAAATGAATGAATGAATGATCATCCAACATAGACACTAAACTCACTTTAACTTCTGCATGTGCAGTCTGGATGCTGATTTTAGAGTTAAAAATGCTGTTTATGGTCCCCAAAGCACTGGCGAGTCTAGCACTTCACACTGGTCTTGTTTGTGAATGACATGGTGAATATACCAAGTTTTATTCTTCTCCAGAGAGAAACACTGTGTGCAACAATGGACTTAGACATTGGTCTGAAGTAAGGATTTTTTTTTCCTAATGTCATTTGCTCCTTTATATTTTGGACAGAGAAAATGCATTTTGTTGGCATGTCACGGCAGCCACAAAACAGTTCAAGAGTCAAGATTCACTGTTTAGGCCAACAGACAATTTTTTGGCCACACAAAACAAAATAAACTGGAGCATTTACACTTTAAAGAGTCAGTAGTAGATCTGTTTTGACAATCATACTTGGAAACTATTAGTAAACATAAGGACGTTGTAGATAAAAGTAAGCAAGCATGTGTTAACAGGTGAGAATGTTGCTGTTTTATGTGTAAGATGAACACTTGCCTATAAATTGGTTGGCCATTGCAAATTAAGGGCTGTTTATATGGAGTTAGACATGGGTTTTGTCTATAAAATACTAATAAAAACAAAAATTATGAATGAGTGAATTCTCCTTTATCTGTATTAAATTACAAACAGTACTATATGCAAGTCTTTATTTGTGCAGGTGCTGGGAGTTTTTGTGATATTTCAAGAATAATAATGTGTTATACATGTACATTTTCAACAGGAAACAGGTCTGGACAGGTCTGGACTGCAGGTCCTTCCACTTCATTTGTGAGGTAGATTATCCTACAGTGTATACTGGTGTCATTACTTTTGCAGGCAGTGCATACATGCATGGCTGTTCACATTACCTTGGAGAAAATGAGATTTGTTGGACTAGTCCACTTTTTCCCATTGCCCATTGTAGGGTTTCCAGTGATTGACAGGAGTTCTATTGGTCCATACTAGACACCACAGCCTTCATGTCCTTTGGCATCAATGAGTCGTGGCTGCCCAATAGCCTGGCCTCTCACTCTTTAGGTCTCTGTTATTGGGTACCCACCGTGGCTTCTTGTGTGAACACCTTGTTGTTTAGATATATGGTATGTTAATCTACAGTATGTTGACATATACATATATAGGCCTGACTGAATTTGTAGTACCAGAATATTGTCCGATTTTATGGTTGTAAGGTCATGTTTGTTTTAAAGGAAACACTTGAAAGTCATGAATTACAGGAGCTGCTGGTACAGACGGGGTGAATTAATTCTGCCCTCCACTCCCCATACCCAACATCCCATCCCTTGTTGGACTAGTTCACTTTTTTTTCCATTGCTCCGATGTCTAGGTGCCCATTGTAGGGTTTCCAGTAATTGACAGAATTTATGTTGGTCCATACCAGATGCCACAGCCGTTATGTCCACCGGCATCAAGTCGTGGTTGCCCAATCGCCTGGTCTCTCTCTCACTCCTTGGTTCTCTATTGGTGGGAACCCACCATGGCTTTCTGTGTGGACACCTTGTTGTTTTAGAGATATGGTATGTTAATCAGAGGCAGACTATGATGACATATTTAGGCCTGAATGAATTTGTAGCACAGGATTTTTTTTTTTTTTTTTTTTTATATTGTCAGATTTTATGGTTGTAAGGTCATGTTTGTTTTAAAGGAAACACTTGAAAGTCTAATTAGTTTTGCACATGAATTACAGGAGCTGCTGGTACAGACGGGGGACATAAAATCTGCCCTCCACTCCCCATACCCAACATCTCATCACTTGTTGGACTAGACTAAATTTTTTTCCCCATTGTTCCGATGTCTAGGTGCCCATTGTAGGGCTTGCAGAGATTGAGAGTTCTTGTGGTCCATACCAGACACCACAGTCTTTATGTCCTCTGACATCAATGGTCATGGCTGCCCAACCACCTAGCCTATCACTCCTCGGGTCTCTGTTGGTGGGTACCCACCATGGCTTCTTGTGTGGACACCTTGTTGTTTTAGAGATATGGATATGGACTAGTTCATTTTTTTTTCCATTGCTTCAATGTCTAGATGCCCATTGTAGGAGTTCTATTGGTCCATACCAGATGTCACAGCCTCTATGTCCTCTGGGGTCAATGAGTCGTGGTTGCCCAATCACCTGGCCTCTCTCTCACTCCTTGGTTCTCTGTTGGTGGTGACCAAAACCTTTTTGTTTTAGAGAAATCCCAGATCATGACATGCTTAATTGCTATGAAATAGGCATTTTGTCTCGCACACTTTTAATCTCATCAGTATATACATAACATCAAACATAATTCTAACAAAAGAGCTGATCATTTTTATCCTCTAACATCTTTTATATTATTGAAGTGGATTTAATACGCTCGGATATATTGAAACAGCTTCTTTGTAAATGTCTTCTCTATAAGCCTGTGATGTGCCTGACTCAAGTGCCAACAAAAGTGCTTAAAATCAGTGATTCCTTTCAGGAACTTTAATTAGTATTTGAAAATGCCATTCCTGTCGTATAATAGAGTCTGATTGTTTCAGTATTATCTGGCATGCTAATACAATCTACAGTATAGAAGAACATTCCTGGGATTAATCACTGCTGAAATTGTAATATGCTCTTCAAATACTAAATAAAAAGCTGGTGCTGTTGTTGTGATGTGATGGTAGTTCTTTTTTTCTCTCCCCTCTCGCACTGTTTCCATTATTATGCATATTCAGGTAGAAAGTTAATTAACCCAAAGCTTAAGCTAATTATGATAGCAGAATGCTATCAACCAAACACTTTCAGTCAGACAGCTGTCCGGAATTTCATTTGCTAATCATTTGTCTTTTGGCTGAGCATATGGTACATTTTCATGCTATCAGAGGAACAACAAACAGCTGAAAATCATTAACTAAAAACAATGTGCAGAAAATCAGGGGCAGTTTTAGCCAGACAAAATGCCTGAACCTTAGCCTATAAAGAATTATCATTGTTTTTGGTCGGCACCACTTAGAAATTAACGCTGATAGGGGGGTGTATGTGTGACTGGAATCCTGATACGCCAATGAATTGTTTATATTTATATGCAAATGAGGCAGCATGTTTATTGTTTATGCATGCTATGTTAATCAGAGGCAGACTATGCTGACATATTTAGGCCTGACTGAATTTGTAGTACAGGATTTTTTTTCTAAGAATATTGTCAGATTTTATGGTTGTAAGGTCATGTTTGTTTTAAAGGAAACACTTGAAAGTCTAATTAGTTTTGCACATGAATTACAGGAGCTGCTGGTACAGACGGGGTGAATTAATTCTACCCTCCACTCCCCATACCCAACCCCCAAAACGGAGAGCAAGAAAAGAAAGAGCCTAAACTGAAAGAAGGGGCACGGTGCGGCACACAATGCTGTTTTTTAATTCCGGCTTCCACGCTGTCAAGGGTCTCATTCCCACAAGGTGGAACATATGAAGGTAGTCGGTTAATTACTGTTTGTTCACAGCTCTAACTATTACTTCATTTTAGGAAAACACAGCGCATCAGCTACGTTATATTTACCACAGCTACTGTTGGCTGCTTTATATAATCAATTATATTAAATAAATTATATGCCTCCGACTTTAAAGCTACAGTTTGGGGAAGGTCCTTTTTTCTGTTATAGTTTGACTGTGTTCATGTCAATAAAGCACTGTGTATATAAAGACATGATTTGACAAATTTGGCACTACAGTGTGCTGCACAGAGCTTTGACCTAAACCTATATATACACACCAATTAGCCATAACATTAAAACCACCTCCTTGTTTCTACACTCACTGTCCATTTTATCAGCTCCACTTGTAGAAGCACTTTGTAGTTCTAAAATTACTGACTGTAGTCCATCTGTTTCTCTGCATGCTTTGTTAGCCCCTTTTCATGCTGTTCTTCAATGGTCAGGAATCTCCCAGGACCACTTGGGTGTGGGTCATTCTCAGCACTGCAGTGACACTGACATGGTGCTGGTGTGTTAGTGTTATAGTGGTATGAGTGGATCAGACAGCAGCGCTGATTTTTTAAACACCTCACTGTCAAAAATGTATCCAACCAATAGCGCCCCGTGGGCAGCGTCCTGTGACCACTGATGAAGGTCTAGAAGATGACGAACTCATACAGCAGCAATAGATGAGCGATCAGCTCTGACTTTACGTCTACAAGGTGAACCAGCTAGGTAGGAGTGTCTAATAGAGTGGGCAGTGACACGGTAATTAAAAACTCCAGCAGCGTGGAGTTGATAAAATGGACAGTGAGAGTAGAAACAAGGAGGTGGTTTTAATGTTATGGCTGATCAGTATATTGTAGCAATTATTACACGCATAAATAACGTTAAATGTCTAGATGTTCACTTTTAACTTTGGCCTGACTGCATTTCTTTGGAAATCATACCACCTGGAGGAAACCTATGTGGACACGTGGCAGTCTAGTGGTTAAGGTACTGGACTAGTAAGCTGGTTCAAACCCCAACACTGTCAGGTTGCCACTGTTGGGCCCCTGAGCAATGCCCTTAAAACAGAATTGCTTAGACTGTATAATACAAGTCGGTTTGGACAAAAGTGTCTGCTAAATGCAGAAAATTTAAATGTAAATGACACAAGGAGAACATGCAAACTACACACAAGTATTGTGTGGAAAAGACCCTGGCCACCTGGCTGGGAATTTAATCCCAGGCCCTTCTTGCTGTTAGGCGCAACCCACTGCGCCCCTGTGCCGCCCTTTATTTGTTCATTAATTCAATTATTTTTACTAGCTCCTTTATTATGATTAGGGTCATGGAGGATCCGACCCCACCCAGAAACACTAGCTGCAGGGCAAGAATACACCCTCCAACAGGGCTCCAATTATTGTGCGTCAATATACGTATATACAGTATATATATATATATATATACATATATATATATATATATATATATATATATATATATATATATATACATATATATTTATTATTTTAAATATACTCACTCAGACCTCTGAGCAATCTGTAGTATTTTTATTATATTATATTATTATATTATATTATATTATAATATATTATATTATATTATATTATATTATATTTTATTATATTTTATTATATTTTATTATATTTTATTATATTTTATTATATTTTATTATATTATATTATAATATATTATATTATATTATATTATATTATATTATATTATATTATTTTATATTATATTATATTATATTATATTATATTTATTATATTTATTATATTATATTATATTATATTATATTATATTATATTATATTATATTATATTATATTATATTAATTATATGGATGTGAAAGAAGATTAAACCTAGGTCCCTAGAAACCTTGTTTCTGTGTGCCACCCACTTTGACCACTGCCCCGCTCTGCTACTCCTTTAAATAAATACTAAAATAATTTTGAGTGTACATGACAAAAAACAGAGTCTGTGTAAATTAATGGTGACTAATAGCCAGTCAAATTATATTGCACACATATTTCATGACATTATGACTCAAACTGCTTGCTTGATAGATAGTTGGGTAAATTTGTTGAGTTTAGTACTAAAAGCTTATTTTAAAACACATGTACTCAATCCCTTCTGCTCTTTATCACATGCAACCGCTGTTTAAATATGTCATTTAAATATAATCTAAGCCATTCATAAGCACCTGCTACATTTCATAAAATATCCCTCTTTGCTTCTCAGCATGCATGATAATTAATTTTATTAAAACATAAGAAAATATTCCTTCTGCTGGAAATATAATTCCACATGTATGATTTTTGTCCTTTGAATTTTTCATACACCAGTAAAATGTAAAATGAGTCACACTCTTTCTTCCTGTTTTGCTTCTTTTACCACATTATGTACTCCTGTCTCATTTGAAATAAGCTTGCACCATACATCAAATGCTGCATGTGTTGTAAACAAAGCACGGCATTTTTCACCCACCACCAAAGCAATCTGAGACAAGCAAATCAAGCAGGCGGTCTATTGGCCTGACGATTATGATGTTGAGCTCCAATAAATCGATACCTTTGACATTGCCCTTAAGGCACTCATTAGAACCTGAACTGTTTATCTCAGTATTGCTGGTGAAGGCTGTCAGAAACACATGTTTATTACTAAATAAATCTGTGGACATACACTACATATATACAGATGTACATATGTATGTAGATGTTATTTTATTTTATTTTTCTTCTTCATTTTTCAACACCTTGTTATCCTGGTCCTGGTCAAGGTGGGTCTGGTTTCCCAGAAAAACCGAACACAAGGTAAATTCAACATGGGGCCTTGGACACCCCCCAGAGACATGGCCAATAATGTCTGTATGTAGCTGCCTGACCAGCTGATAGCAGGGATTTAAACCCTAGATTCTTGCGTTAGTGCTCTTGCCCAATTTACTGCTGTACCATCAAACACTAAGACATGCAATATATAAAACTAACTCCAAAAGAGTTAAGACAGTAAGTAAAATATAATAATAATAATAATAATAATAATAATAATAATAATAATAATAATAACAATAATAATAATATAAAATAATTAAATAAAATAAATGAAATAAATAAAAATTAAATTAAAAAAGTAAAAATAATAAGAAAATAAAAAAAAATTATTACTGTTATTATTATTATTACTATTATTATTATTATTATTATATTTTTAATGAAATAATTCATTTAGTAATGTATTTTCTTTGGAAACTGTTTTACAAGTAAGAGCAAATAAAGATTTAGTTTTTTATTTATTTATTTATTTATTTATTTATTTATTTATTTATTTATTTATTTATTTATTTATTTATTTATTTATTTATTTATTTTATCAACTTGATGCCTACAATAAGTAAACCATGTGCAAAGACTGACAAACAGTTTTTTTCACTGCATTTACAAATTCCAAGTTAAAATTCTATGAAAAGTGGAATTCACTTATCAACATCATCCAGAAACATTAATGACCCCTGTGTAAAATAAAAATATTTCTCATGGTCTGACGAGTCTACCTTTCAAATTGTTTTGACATAATGGATACGTAAATAAATAAATTAATTAATTAATAATAATAATAAAAAAATAATAATTTAAAAAATCTATGTCGTTACAAAGCCAAAGCTTTAAAGCCAACACATCACACTATTTAAACAACTTCAAAAGCCCAATTAATTCTGAGAGGTTCATAGCATATGATTCTTCTAGACAACTTTACAGATGTCAATGCATGCTACAACAGTGCGACTTTTAGTACAAGAGTACTAGTGCAAGACTGGCCTGGCTGCAGTCCTGACCTTTCTCCCATTGCAATTGTGTAGACTAGTGTCAAGCACAGTGTACTGTAGCTGATGTCCTCGGTTCCAAAATAGTTACAGAAAAACGTTAAATGAACAGTTAATGTGTTTTATTTACAGTTGTGTTCAAAATAGCAGTCCAACATCACTAACCAGATCAATCACTGTTTTTGGTAGAAATTATATTTACACATGGCAAAAAACTTACTAGTAGGTGTAGTAGAGTAATAAAAAACCAACAGACCCAACCATCATGACATGCATGCTGCTGATTCTGTGTAATTGAATAAACTAAAAGGGGCGTGTTCAAAATAATAGCAGTGTAAAGTTCAATTAGTGAGGTCATTAATTCTGTGAAAAAATGGGTGTCAAACAGGTGGCCCTTATTAAAGTATAAAAGCAGCAGATGTTGTACATGCTGGTTATGGTGCATTTCTCTCTAAAAAACAGAGTGAAATGGGTCGTTCCAGACATTGTTCAGAAGAACAGCGTACTTTGATTAAAAAGTCGATTGGAGAGGGAAAAACATAAAAAAGTGCAGAAAATTATAGGCTGCTCAGCTAAAATGATTTCAAATGCTTTAAAATGGCAACCAAAACCAAAAAGACGTGGAAGAAAATGGAAAACTACCATTCGGATGGATTGAAGAATAGCCAAAATGGCAAAGACTCAGCCAATGATCAAAGCCAGGGAGATCAAAGAAGGTCTAAAGTTACCTGTGAGTACTGTGACAGTTAGAAGACGCCTGTGTGAAGCCAAGCTATCGGCAAGAAGCCCCCGCAAAGTCCCATTGTTGCAAAAACGACATGTGCTGAAGAGGTTACAATTTGCCAAAGAACACATTCACTGGCCTAAAGAGAAATGGCGCAACATTTTGTGGACTGATGAAAGCAAGATTGTTCTTTTTGGGTCTAGTGGCCGCAGACAGTTTGTCAGACGACCCCCGAACACTGAATTCAAGCCACAGTACACTGTGAAGACAGTGAAGCATGGTGGCGCAAGCATCATGATATGGGGATGTTTCTCATACTATTGTGTCGGGCCTATTTATCGCATACCAGGGATCATGGATCAGTTTGAAAACATCAAAATACTTGAAGAGGTCACGTTGCCTCATGCCAAAGAGGAAATGCCCTTGAAATGGATGTTGCAACAAGACAATGACCCCAAACACACCAGTAAGCGTGCAACATCTTGGTTTCAGACCAACAAGATTAATGTTATGGACTGGCCAGCCCAATCTCCGGACCTTAAACCAATAGAAAACTTGTGGGGTGACAACAAAAATGCTGTGTCTGAGGCAAAACCGAGAAATGCTGAGGAATTGTGGAATGTGGTCCAATCGTCCTGGGCTGGAATACCTGTTCACAGGTGCCAGAAGTTGGTTGACTCCATGAAACAGATGTGAAGCAATTCTCAGAAACAGTGGTTATACAACTGATTATTAGTTTAGTGGTTTACAGGAAAGCTAAATATTGAAGCATTTTTCAGTTTAAACAGTAAATGTTTGAGTTTGTAAAGAAAAATGCAGACACTGCTATTTTTTTGAACAGCCTAATATTCCCTTTTCTTCACTTTCTGTAAAGTAATAACACATTTGATCAATTTTAATTCATGTTTTGATTTGGAAAAGAATGTGCAGTGTTGTCAATGCATTTGTGTGTATGAAAATAAAAGCTATTATAAGAATTCTGAGCTTTATTCACTTTTTTAAACACACTGCTATTATTTTGAACACAACTGTATATGCAGGTCAAACAGGATTTGGATATCCTAGCTGTTTGTTTTTATTTACATTTATTCTATTGTTTCATTTGAAATTGGAATGTAAAATGCATATATAACATTGTAATGATGTTTATAAGAATCATTTGTTGTTTTGTTCCTGCACTCAATTTATAGTACTAAACAAAATATTACACATAGAGACTCCGGGGAGCCACTTATACTGAGAACAAAGTCAAGTGCTGGGCTGCAGTAAACACTTGCTTTGGTAATCAATTAATCCGCCAATTAAAAATGTTGATTACGTGGAAATCCCACCGTGCAGGGGATAATGGAGGAAATTAATACGATTTTTTTCTCTGCTTTCCTACCTCATTTTTAAACCTAATGTAACTGTCATTATGATTACCAGAAGTAAAACTATTCTGAAAGATTCTGCTGTTTTCCAAAAGTAAACCTACAACCAAGATATAGAATGGCTGTAGGTTGCATGGGATGTGGATCAATTTCTACCAGGATCTCTGCTTTATTGGTAACAAAAAATGATGTAGTTTTTTTAAAGGGAACATATTGCAACATGTATACATTATAGAATCAATTACATTTCTTTATAACAATGTGGGCTGCAAATATAATCCTGTGCAAGTGCTAGCAGGGCCAAACAAACACAGACAAAAAATATACACAGAGTGGCCAAACGTAGTTGGACACCTGACCATGAGCTTGTTGGACATTTCAAAAACACTCACTCACCCACTCACTCACCCACTCACTTTCTTAATCGCTTATCCAAGTAGGGTTGCAAGGGGGTGCTGGAGCCTATCCCAGCTTTTCAATGGGTGCAAGGCACACAGTAACACCCGGGATGGGGCGCCAGTCCATCGCAGGGCACACACACACACACACACACACACCTATAAGGCAATTCAGTGTCTCCAATTAACCTGACTGCATGTTTTGGACTGTGGGAGGAAACCGGCGCTCCCGGAGGAAACCCACGCAGACACGGGGAGAACATGCAAACTCTGCACCGAAAGCACCCGGACCGCCCCGCCTGGGGATCGAACCCTGGACCTTCTTAATGTTTTAATATGTCGTACCTACTCTGATCAGGGCGTCATTGTGGCTCAGTGGGTGGCACAGTCACCTTACAGCAAGAAGGTCCTGGGTTCGATCCCCAAGTGAGGTTAATTGGAGATACAAAATTGTCCATGACTGTTTTTGACATTAAACTTGTGAACTGATGAATCTTGTGTAATGAGTAACTACCGTTTCTGTCATGAATGTAACCAAAGAGTGTAAAACATGACGTTAAAATCCTAATAAATAAATAACTGTGATTCATTGGGCAACAGGCAGGAAACACTCCAGACAGGTCGTCTCAAAAGAATATTAAAATAAGTCAAGTCAAGTCACCTTTATTTCTATAGCACATTTAAAAGACAACGTGTGTCAACCAAAGTGCTGTACATTAAAATCAAGTATAAATAACACTCAACTTGTTATATTTAACAAATCATTAACATACATACAAAATAACATACATACGCACCAACATATTAATCAAATAAAACCACTAAAACAAAGATGGCTATGACAACACAAAAATATTAAAAACTTATTCATTAAGAAGACTCAAATGCCAAAGAAAACAAATAAGTTTTTAAATTTGACTTAAAGGCATCTATTGTGTGGGACTCCTTTATGAAAAGTGGAAGACTATTCCAGAGTCTTGGGGCAGCTACAGAAAAGGCCCTGTCACCCTTAAACCTCATTTGAGAACGTGGAATAGCTAAGAGCAGTTGGTTAGAGGATCGTAGAGCTCGTGGAGTGGAGTAAACACAGAGAAGGTCAACGATATAGCTCGGAGCCAAGCCATGTAAAGCCTTAAAAAACAAATAATAGAACTTTAAATTCTATCCTATATTTGACTGGTAACCAATGCAATGATGCAAGTATGGGGTAATGCTCTCCCTTTTCTTGGTACCGGTCAGGAGCCTCGCGGCTGCATTTTGAACCAGCTGTAGACGTGACAAGCTTGACTGACCGATTCCCAAGTACAGTGAATTGCAAAAATCGATACGCGAGGAATTAAAAGCATGCACTACTGTTTCCAAATCATTAAAAGAAAGAAAACTTTTCATTTTAGCAATGTTCCTAAGTTGAAAGAAACTAGCTCTCACAACAGCATTAACTTGTTTCTCAAACTAAAAAAATGACACCCAGATTTTTTACATGGCTATTTACATACGATGTTAATGGCCCCAGATCATTAGCTATGGCCCTTCCCGAATTAGGATTTCCAAAAAAAATTAAGTGAACCAAAGTAGTCATTTGTTAAAAGGAACTTGTTTTAGGGTGGTATGGTGGCTCGGTGGGTAACACTGTCACTTCACAGCCAGAAGGTCCTGGGTTTGACGCTCAGGCGCAGCAGTAAAATACGCTGTAAAATACGCTAGCACACCAGAGCTGGGGTTTCGAATACATCGTATCGAATTTTAGCTCTGCCATCCGGCTGGGCTGGGTGGCTATATAAACAACATCTGGCTGTTGTTCATCCAGGGAGGGAAATGCCGGATAGGGACCTCATAACTGATGCAATTATGACCTCTCCTGGCTGGTTGATGGCTTTGACAAGTGCAGTGCAGCTCAGCGTTGTGTACGGAGAGACACACCCTGAGAGCACTCTTTTTTCATCCGTGTGCAGGCGCCATTAAACAGCCAGCAGAAGTCGTAATTGCACCAGTCATGGGAGAAAGAACCTATCCGGCTTAGTCCTGCCCTTATCTGAACAACAGGCCAGTCGTTGGTCATGTGGTCGCTCAGCCTTAGCCGGCAGGCAGAGCTGAGATTCGATACGATGTATTCGAGATCCCAGCTCTGGTTCCAGCGTGTGTTTTTACCTCTGCGCCACCTGAGCGGCCTGCAAATTCCTTTCTGTGTGAAGTTTGCATGTTCTCCTTGTGTCTGTGTGGGTTTCCTCCGGGAGCGTCGGCTTCCTTCCACAGTCCAAAGACATGCAGTCAGGTTAATTAGAGCTATTAAAATTGCCCTTAGTTGTCTATACGTGTGGGTGTGTTGTGTCCATTGAGAGCTGGGATAGACTCCAGCCCCCCACCCCCTGCAACCCTGATTGGGATAAACCATTTAGAAAGTGAATAAATGAGTAAACCTGTTTAACAGCATGCCATACATTTGACAGGTTTCACTAGTTTTTGATAAATCATGTGTCGATATCGAACAGTTGCACCTGCTAAGATTAGTGGAGTTAATGTTGCAAAAATACCTAAAATTGATTTTATTTCAACATGCTGGAAATATATGCCATGTTTTAGTTAATTACTTATAGAAAAGGAAAAAAAGACTTGAATATAAATAATGCATCTCATGTCACGACTCAAATACATTTCCAAGTACATGAGTGATATTGCACGCGTCTCAGTTTTGATATAACGCCCTGCTAGTGTCAGCCTGCTAAGGGCTGAAGATGAATTGCAACAATGATAATATGATTGTGGTGCCACTGCTAGTGTTAGCTTTATTACAGAGCTGCACAAGCATGCATCCCTAAATGTTTTGTGAAAAAGATAAATATAGCAACAGCAGTCGTCTGACCTTCATAAATAAATGTCTCATATCTGACGGGTAGGTTACTGAAAATTTGTCTCTTTTTTTTTTGCATGCACTTGTACCTAATGGGTATTAAATTTGTTTTTGCCTATTTGTGTGTCAAATCTCCACCGGTATTACTCCTGCTCTCTCTCTCTCTCTCTCTCTCGCTCTGTCTCTCTCTCTCTCTTACACATTCTCTTTCACTCTTGCTCTTTCTTTCTGTTTTTGATTTGGAGTTTCGATGACGGATGTTTGTGGCAGGAAAGACCTCTGTCAGAGCAAAATGAGGTGATCTATCATTTTAAGATATGGTCTTCATATACTGTTTACTTGGAGATATCACTTGCCTCCAGCCAGTTTTGACCGGGGACATTTTGTGATATAGCGGTGATTTGTTTGGTGCTGCTCCAGCAATAAAAGCAGTTCCTATGCCGGGAACACAGCACACCAGTGCCCTAATACACATTTTATGCACTTTCTACCATCTTTTGTTCCCTTTTTTTATTTCTTAAAATTTATTGCGTTTAGACCTTACACTTTTTTTAACAATTTTACTGATTATGTATTTATTTATTTAATTAAATTATTGCTGCACAATCTGAAATTGTATGAACAAATCGTAAAGCTTTACAATCAGTCAAGAAAATAATCAGAAACTATTTTAGAATAATATTTTATGAATACCTTTTAAAACTATTATAAATTTCAATTAAAAATAGCTTTTCAAATATTTTTGGATTGCTTTCCGAAGTAATAGACACACACACTTTAGAAAACTAAGGGGTAAATAATAAAGGTAGAGTCAAAAGGTCCTTCTTGCCCGGATGCCCAATTTGGATAGATGACCATCTCTGGTAAGGTTCATGGTTGTGCCAAGCTTCTTTTATTTCAAAATGATGGAGGCCACTGTGGTCCTGGGAATACTCAAATTCTTAGATATTGTACCACAATTTGATCTTGGAAATCTACAGACAGTTTCTTGGACTTTATGGATTGTTTTTATTTATTACAACATGAATGTGGGCCTTAATAGACTGTGGTCTGTGCTTTTTCAGACTAAGTCCACTCTTCAAACTGCAACAGGTGGACTTCAGTTGAGTTCTAGTCATATCTCAGGTGTATTATTAATTATTATTATTATTATTATTATTATTATTATTATTATTATTATTATTACTATTATTACTATTAATATTTTAGACTGTTTATTCATTGTGCCAAAGGCAGTTTTAATTTTATAAATTTGGTATCCACCATCATCAAACACAGACACAAGTGGGGGTGACACAGAAGAACCACACAGGCATGTCAGGTATAACACAGTGGACTATAACACTAGCTCTCCACCACTGAGATCCGGTTTGAATTCCAGCTGTGCTATTGGCTGGTCAGGCATCTACACACAATTGGCTATGAACGGGTGGGTGTCCCAATGGCTATCTAATACCTCACATTGAATTAGGTGCTGGTGTGCTATGATCTTTAAGTAACTAAAATCCACCAAATACTGATAAAACCCCTTTGGATAGTTTCTGATATGGCTTCTGATCAAGAAAGGCTAGAGGGGCCGCATGGATATGAAGCATCAGGTCCACTTCGACACTGGAGATCCTCTGTCCATTCCTGCTCCTCAAAGACTCAGCCTTTTGTGGATTTTATTATTATTATTATTATTTTTATTATTATTATTATATTTTAATCTGTTTTTAATCAACAAAGTCAGGTCTTAGTGTTTGTGGTTTAGATCAACTTAGCATAATAGTTTTATTTATTTATTTATTTATTTTATTCCCTGTGATTAACTTGTACCTTGTCCTAGGGTATTTCTGCCTTGCGTTCAGTGTTTCCCACTGGAGCCACACCTGCTGCGACCTTGACCAGGATAAAGCAGTAAATAAAAATGAAAATAAATGGTATGCCAGGTAAACCCATTTACTAATTACATCTACATCCATTTCCAATTTCTCCCTCCTGGTATAGCTTTTGCTCTAAACACACCCCACCTGCCACATCCAATACAGGCATGTAAGTGACTTTACCTCTTGACAGGAGAGAAAATCTGCCAAAACCATCTGCACCCCTGGCCTGTGGACCACACTGAAATTAAAAGTCTGTAAAGCAATGTGCAATTGTATAATCCATGCAATGGAGACATTACAGAGTGGTAGTCAGAACAGAAGGTGAAAGAGCATCTTAGCAAGTAATACTGATGAGTAAGACGCCCATAAATGTGCATTTCATATCCACAGAACACATCTCAATGGTGCTGTACTTAGCCTCCCACACTGCGACTCCCACTCTCCCACTGCTTTTGGGTAATGTACAGAATGTCAATAGCATTTGGTCAAATCTTATATCAAATATAAATTAGCAGTGCCCAACTGATCCAATAGATTGTGAATACAAGACTGGGTATGAATCAAAGGAAGGAAGGAAGGAACAGTGGTAAACCAGCGACAGGGTCCTGGGCGGCCAAGGCTCATTGATGCACGTGTGGTCCGATCCAACAGACGAGCTACTGTAGCTTAAATTGCTGAAGAAGTTAATGCTGGTTCTGATAGAAAGGTGTCAGAATACACAGTGCATCGCAGTTTGTTGTGTATGGGGCTGCATAGCCACAGACCAGTCAGAGTGCCCATGCTGACCCCTGTTCACCACCGAAAGCGCCAACAATGGGCATGTAAGCATCGGAACTACGGAACTACGGAACTATTATGATGCTGTTCCTGTGACTGGAGCAAAATTTTCTTCAATAAGTGCCCCAGTGCATTTTAGCCATGTAAAAGTTTAAACTGGGCAAACCCAGAGGAGGCCTGAGGTACCTACTACACAACCAACAGAAGAGACTTCTGTCTCAAGCCACTTTCACAAGCCTGTTTGTCTGAGGATGGTACACGCTACAGCTAATTAGCTTAATTTGCAACAGGTCATATAGTTTGCATATTTTATGAGACATAAACAAGGTGCCTTGATTGTTAAGGGTCTCTTTGGGGATCCTAACTTGGAAGATACCAAGAAACAGTTCAACTGGATTGCTCTTTGTCCATAAAGTCAATAATCCAATTGTGTGGATCGAGCCTTAAGTGCTCTGACATGGGGTTGTAATGATTACCTGAAGCACTGAAGTTATGGTACTGTCACCCTGGGAAAGAAGATGCATGCTTGAACATATTTTTTATGTGACTGTTCCAAGAAAAAATCAAACAAGGGTGCCAATGGCCTACTAAGGCCCCTCTTTGGCATTGCCCTCTTAATTCTTTCTGTCCCCTGGCCTGTGCTGCTGTTGCTTGACATCTCATCTGGCACACCCTCAGCCAATGCCACATAAAACACACACCACCTTGCCTGTTGGGACCCACCCAGTCCCATGTCTATGACCAGCTGTTGAAACCCTGTCCAGTGACTACTGGATGGCAAAGGTGGAGACAAACCCTGTGAATACACCTCACCTTATCCTTGTCCCAATGAGTATCTAATACCTCACCCTAATGTCCCAATGGGCATCTAATACCTCACCTTGAATTAGGAGCTGATGTACTATAGTCTTTGAGTAACTAAAAGCCACCAAACGCAGATAAACCCCCTTCGGATAGTTTCTGATACGGTCTATAGTCTTGGTGTTTGTGGTTTAAATCAACTTAGCATAATAGTTTTATTTATTTATTTATTTTTATTCTTTATTAATTAATTAATACATTTTTTTATTTAAGTATTTTTATATTATTTTATACTTTTTATACTTTATACTTTATTATTATTATTATTATTTATTTATTTATTTTATTTTTTTCAGGGATATGCTGTGATATAGCCATGATATTTATAATAACTATGATACTGTTAAACCAAGCACATTTCCTTCCATCATACACATACACACCTTTACATACCCATCAACCTCTCTCAGCACTTTTACTTGTCCCCTGGTACTCAGAATGGAAGGAAGATAAGGTAGGTAGTGCTGGTGAAACTACACATACCTTACTTCAGTATGATTGATGTGGATATCTCGAGGAGAGGTGGTTGGAATATAGGTTAGGTATAATGTGTTACATATATTGTGTAACAAATTTAAAAACAATTAGTGGAGAAGAACCAATGCTTTTAGATAGATGGTCTGTATTATGCAATCAAACATTGTGTATCACACCATGTGGCATAAATGGCTAAATAGGCATAATTGACTTGATTTTGGACAAAGATGGAAACACACACACACACACACATACACACACACAAGTGGCTGCAAACCTCACAGTCTTTGGTCTTCAGAAGACATTTGAAAAAAGAGATTTGATTAGATGATTAGATGATCTCTCAACAAGTGGGCTGATGCATATATGGCATACACCAAGAGAAAAGCACATGCCTAAATGATTGACTTCTATAGTGAAGGGTGTTTCTCCTATGCAGTGGTTGGTTTGGTCACTTCAGAGAAAAAAGGGTCACTGCAAATCAGTTATTCTGAATGATTACCTAATTATTGAGATTTCAGTGTTCCTTTTAATAATAATAATAATAATAATAATAATAATAATAATAATAATAATAATAATAAAATAAATAAATGGGTCACTGAATGGTTTAATAGCTATGAAAAATTGAGTTTATAATTAACAATCAATAAATAAATTTATACATTCAAAAAAATCATAAAAATAATAAGAAGAAAAAGACTAAAATAATAATAATAATAATAATAATAATAATAATAATAATAATAACAGTAATAATAATAATAATAATAATAATAATAATAATAATAATAATAATAACCAGATCTCACCTCGATCAACACAAAGATTCTGGATAAAGATGTGTAACATACACCGATTTAACAAAGCTCTTTTGGGAAAAATGGTGTTCACCCACTCCAGTACCATTCAAGAGACATGTACAATCTTTTCCAAGTCCCTGTGAAGTTGGAGATGACCCCATACGTAAAAAAAAATAAAAATGACAAGTACTTTAGTCCGACTGCCAGGTCTGTTTATTTACACAGCATTTACTTAGGTTTATCCACAGACAAACACATGTATTTTACTAATCCTATCAGATTGTGACAGTTAACTTGTGTACACAGCAAACTACAATAAAAAAAAAAACAATAAGGTTGTAGGTGTATTTAAGAAAAAAAAAATCTGACAGCTACTTAACAAGTACACAATACGGGCATATTACACATGGTATGATGTACTGTTATGCAGCTGTACGCAGCTTTTATACTATTGCTGGATGATTCGACTATGTGTTATTGTATTGTGATCATCGTTGTTTGTTTTCAGTGTCTTATGTAAATTTGTTTGTATGATTGTTCCTCAAGAGGCTTTGCCTTTTGCCAGGCCGCCACTGTAAATAAGAAGCAGTTCTTAATGACTTGCCTGGTTAAATAAAGCTTAAATAAAATAAAATAAAATAATGTTTGATGCCTGTGATGGATTGGTGTCCAGTTTGGGGTGTGTTGTAACGTGCATAATGACCTTGCCCCTGCCATAACCCTGAGCAGGATAATGTGGTGGCAAAACACTTTTTTTTCCGCTGATACTAATATACTGTAGTTAAAGACTTAGTTAAAGTGTTCCTTTTGGCTTCAGCCTAAACCTAGCCTACTGTGCGTTATGGTTGAGGCTCGTGGCTCACTATGAGACTGATAAATCTTTCTTTATCAGCTTCTGAATATATATTTGCTTTTGTAAGTGGCATGCCGATTATAGTGCCATGTGGCATTTCATATGGCCTATGGAAATGCACCATCTGTGGTATCATTTCACAACTTAAACTGTTTCTTCAGCATCTCAACAAGCTCTTAATTTCAGCAAGGCCCGTTCCATTACCTCCTTCCTGATGTCTGTCAACATAAGCTTTTTTAGAGCTAATGGACCAGAGGAATATAACAAACAGAGCAGAGGCATCACATGGCATTTTAATCAGTTTTATTTCTGTTTAATTATAATACCCCCAATATAATGTGTGTTAAGCAGTCCATACCCTAACTCAATGTAGCACAAAAAGAAAGAAAGAAAATGCATTAAGTGTGTATTACTGTAGGGCTAATAAAAGTCATTTGTGGTAACCTTATTGCTTACGCTGCATTTTTGCATAATGCACAATTTGATAAGCCAGCAGACGCATGATTGAAGTAAGTGAAGTGCACGAATATAATAATTAATAGAAAACAAGTCTATAAATGTTGGACAAGGCAAGCTACAGAATATAACAGATTGTGCAGTGAGGGATCCCAGGTGGCTGTGTTATTAAAGCCTGGTCCAAAACTAGACTTAAGCTGTGTCTGGGCTGCTGAATCAACTCATTAAATAACTGCCCTGTGACAGTCTAGCCATGATTAACTGCAGCACCTTTACCTACATATAATGTCAGTCTGAACCTTTTTAACAGCTGACCTTTTGGTGTCCAAAATACTCCTCATAATTCATTTTTTTTCTCCTCACTGTAAGATTTAGAATGATAAGAATTAAGGTAGAACTTTTTCCTTTGTTACACTTTATTCACAAATGTATTAATTTATGTATTTATTTTTAAACTTTAGGGTTGTAGACATTTTTTGCAAGATACCAATTGAGAACCATGAAGATTATGTCTCTAATTAAGAAATGTAATAAAAACAAAGAGTGTATTAATAATGTTTTATTGCACTTAGTTTATCTGTTTAAGTGTGGAATGATAATGCATGTGCACAAATATGACATGCGACATATATGCCAGAGACTTAACGATCAGGCATTATTAGAGTATTTATTTAATTATCCAATCAACCAGTCGTGTGGTAGCAGAGTGCAAAAATCTTGCAAACAAGGGTCAAATGCGGGGCAGTGGTAGCCTAGTGGGTAGAGCTTTGGGCTGTCAATTGAAAGGTTGAGGGTTCGAATCCCAGCTCTGCCCTGCAGCCACTGTTGGGCCCTTGAGCAAGGCCCTTAACCCTGTGTGCTCCAGGGGCGCCGTACAATGGCTCACCCTGCGCTCTGACCCCGGCTTCCAAACAAGCTGGGATATGCGAAGAATTTCGTACTGTATATGTATATATGACAAATAAAGGCATTTTATGTTATATATTATATAATGTTCACAACAAGCTTTAGAATGGGGAAAATACTTCAGTTTGAGTATGTCAAAAACTGTTGATTATCTACAATTTTTTATTTATTGTATTCAGCCACAACTGTAAGTTGATTTGAATAAAAGTGTCTATTAAATTCCATAAAAAAGTAAAAGTATGTGTGTGTGTCAAGTCAAGTCAAATTTACAATGAACATTGTCTCAAAGCAACTTTACAGAATCCAGGACCAACAGCCCAAAAACCCCTATTGAGCAAGCCAAGGGCAACAGTGGCAAGGAAAAACTCCCTTAAAATTACAGGAAGAAACTTTGAGAAGAACCAGACTCAGCAGGGACCATCCTTCTTGGGTATACTTTAAATAAAAAGGATTTAAACAAATCATACAAACACAAAAGTAAATTGAACTGAAAGTTATAACTAGCAAAAAATAAATAAATAAATAGAGTTCTTCATTGTTCAGCCCAGTCTGTGTGTGTGTGTGTGTATGCCAGTGTGCGTGTATGTGCGTGTGTGTGTGTCTACACTTTATGACAGAAAATATGAAGCATTCGGCCATGTTGGGCATCCTGTTTTAAAACCATGGGTGATTATTTAAATTTGCACCCCACATCACCACCTTTCCATCTGTAATAGTGTTCACCTACTTGATGAATAAAGACTATAAATGATCGATAAACTTGCAGCAACTTAACTAGACAATAAAAGTAAACAGTATATTAACATAATACACTTAAACATATAAATATCTGTTTTAAAACTACAAAAACTAAAGTAGCAATCCAGAATACCACATATGCAATGTGTTGTAGAGTTTAATCTAGTCACTTGCTACAGTGATGAGATCTGAACCATATTTGCCTCATAACATTATGACGGGAATAAATTTTAAAGTGTACTATTAAGGTGAAGCAAATGTGATTAAGGTGTGCTGAAAGTTTTTATAAGAAGTAATATAGACTCACCTAGATAATAAAGGATTTGATTACAGGGGATCTATTGTGTAATTTCTTTCCCAAATTTGCCCTCACTAATATTGCATATGTGATTACAGCTTTCTTTGGGAGCCAGTAAAGGCCTCCAAATCGAATTTGAGCCCTTGACCAGAATACCAAAGCATATTAAACCCAGAAATGATCTAGTGATGCAAATCATTAAACCCATTTGCATTTGCTTACTGAAGCCTATCACAGAAATTAAAGTTAGAAAGTGAAAGAGAGACAGAAAGAGACGCTTAGGTAGAGCTGGATTAGATGGAAATCATGAGACATTGACAATTGTGTTTCATGTATTATTATTATTATTATTATTATTATTATTATTATTATTATTATTATTATCATTGTTATCATCATTATTAATATTAAAATTAGTATTTTTAATTGACATTTTCTAACATTTTCAATCAGAATTACATAATCAGACCACTAAATAATTATTTAAATAGTTAGTTAGTAATCTGTTGTGCTAATTAGTGTTAATACTTCTGTATATATACACCAATAAGCATATAATATATAAATATTACATGCAGTGTGCTTCTAAACACAAATAAACTTCTAAAATAAATACACTTAAAACCCTTAACTGTCATTCACAGAAGTACACTTGTGAGTCTGAAAGGGGGTTGCATGGGGCACTGTGAGTGAATAAGTGTATCTATGAGATTTCACAAGCATTAGACATGAAAATCAAAAACTCTACAGTTTCTGTATACAGTCTCTCATGCCCTTTCATGCCCTCTTTGCAGATAATTGATTAGAATTAATGATTGCAGAAAGAGTCCAGATTGTAAAGCTCTGTTTAACTCAAAGGTTTGGTCTTCATTAATGAGTGTGTAAGTGTGGTCAAATCAGCCAAAATAATTAATAATTAAATAAATAAAATATAGAAAGAAAGAAAATAATTTACTAAATTAATAATAATACAATTAATAAATAAAGAAAGAAAAAAATAAAATAATAATAAGAAAAAAGATTATTATTATTATCACTATTATTAATATTATTATTATTATTATTATCATTATTATTAATATTATTATTATTATTATTGTTGTCGTTGTTGTTATTAATAATAATAATAATAATAATAATAATGATAATTAATAATAAGAAGAATAATAAAAAATTACATATTTTGCAATATGCAAAATCTAAGTTAACTACTTACAGTATTATTAATACTATTAGTAATTGTGTCCAGTGTTTTTTAAGTGTGCTGGATCTATTTTGACCCTTACCAGGATTCCTTTCCATGATTTCTAATTTGTGCCAACATTTAAACCCCAGACTCCCCAAGACATAAGTCTATCCTGTCAGTGCAGATGCCCGACTGGCCGAGAGCACAGCTGGGATTATACCCAGAATAGTGTACCACTGTGACACCAGATATTAATGATAATTGTGATATTAATAGATAATCCATTACATATGGTAAAAACAGCAGTGATAATGATGACACAGCAAATACAACAAAAGTGCCATTTTTTTTTTATTCTTACCCAGAGTTCAAACCAGAGACTAAAAGTCAAACATTGTATTGGTATGTATGATGAATTCTCTTCAGTACCCTGTGGTAAGCATATCTTGTTAATAAACTGGTACAATCCACCACACTTGGAAATCTGCCCCGCGGCCATTGTCCACGAGGCTTAGCGTGGGCCAACATGGAAGAGCAGAGTAATCTGGAATGATTAGTTTCTCAGCATCTCAACATGTTGTCAATTACAGCAATGGATTCTCGACATCACAAAGCTGACAGCGCTGGGCATACTTGTCAGATGTGTATATTCCAGCTACTAGGTGGCTTCGGGGTTGTTAAGGCATCTGAGAATTAAGGGTCTTCAGAGAACCCACCTCTCCCCACATTTAAAAATAAATAAATATACCTGCCCAAGCAATTTGGAATTACAATAAGGATCCTCAAGGTCTTTTGTGGAGACTGAGCTTGCATACAAACTAATGATCACTAGAAGGGGAGCCGAGTGCAACACGGACGCATTGATTTCTCTGACAGTTTCTCATCACTGGTGCTGGAGCTTTTTTACCCCTCTCACCAGCTCCCCTAATTCTTTTTAATCATAGTTTGCTCTGTTTTTCACGTTTTGCCCTCCTTCCTATACATGTTAAATATGTTTGGTGTACTTCAAAGCTGTGGTCTCGAGGTTCAGTTTGGGGAAAAAAGGTACTTTGGAAAGGCCTGCTTTATAAATAATCTGTTGTGAAAAAAAGCTTTTTAGAAGGGCTCACTGATGAATTTAGAAACTTAGAGGAGCAAATACAGAAAACAGAATGTTCTGTTATTTCAGACCAGGAACATAAAAAGACATTTCTCTGATACATCGTATGGAATCTCAGCTCTGCCATCCGGCTGGGCTGAACGACTACATGAACAACGATTGGCTGTTGTTCACAGTGTGGGATAAGCCGGACCAGGGCTCCTCATAACTGGTGCAATTATGACCTCTGCTGGCTGACTGATGCCGCCTGCACAGAGTTGAGGAATAATGCTGATCAGGGTTTTCCTCTCCATGCACAAGGCTGATCCACATATGAACTCACCTTGTGCAGGTGAAAAGATGAAGTCGGTACTGCACGTGTCGGAGGGGGCGTGTGTCACTTGCAAAGCTCCTCAGTCAGCATTGGAGGGTGGTATTGATAGAGGTGAAGCGTAACACAATCAGGGTAATCGGATATGACTAGATTAGGGAAGAAAATTGAGGGAAAAATAGGGAAAAAAAATAAATCAAGAGAAATCACTGTATGTACAGAGTAAGATGAAAAACTACTACTGAATGCCATGACCTTTAATTCCTGAGACAGTATTGCTTTAAAAACCAGGATGCTTCTGTGATAAATACTATAGCACCGGTTATAAAATACTATCATCTCTTGTGTCTGCTAAAACAGCCCTGACCCGTCAAGGCATGCACTACACTAGACCCCTGAACGTGTGCTGTGGTGTCCCACAGATGCTCGATTGGATTAAGAGATCTGGGGAATTTGGAGGCCAAGTCAACATCCACATGGATGGCAGGACCCAAGGTTTCCCAGCAGAACATTACCCAAAGCATCACACTGCCTCTGCCAGCTTGCCTTCTTACCATAGTGCATCCTGGTGCCATGTGATGTGTTCCCCAGGTAAGCGACGCACACGTACCCGGCCAAGTGATGTAAAAGAAATGTGATTCATCAGATCAGGCCATCTTCTTCCATTGCTCCGTGATCCAGTTCCGATGCTCATGTGCCCATTGTTGGCGCTTTTGGTAATGGACCACACGGGCCAGCCTTCGCTCCCCACGTGCATCAGTGAGCCTTGGCTGCCCATGACCCTGTCGCCGATTTACCACTCTTCCTTGCTTGGACCACTTTTGATAGATACTTACCACTGCAGACCGGGAACACCCCACAAGAGCTGCAGTTTTGGAGATGCTCTGACTCAGTCGTCTAGCCACCACAATTTGGCCCTTGTCAAACTCGCTCAAATCCCTACACTTGCCCATTTTTCCTCTTCTAACACATCAACTTTGAGGATAAAATGTTTACTTGCTGCCTAATATATCCCACCCACTAACAGGTGCTGTGATGAAGAGATAATCAGTGTTATTCACTTCACCTGTCAGTGGTCATAATATTATGTGTTGTCAGTATGTGTTGTCGGTATATATATATATATATATATATATATATACAGTACATATACAGTATATATATATATATATATATATATATATATATACATATACAGTGTATCACAAAAGTGAGTACACCCCTCACATTTCTGCAAATATTTCATTATATCTTTTCATGGGACAACACTATAGACATGAAACTTGGATATAACTTAGAGTAGTCAGTGTACAGCTTGTATAGCAGTGTAGATTTACTGTCTTCTGAAAATAACTCAACACACAGCCATTAATGTTTAAATAGCTGGCAACATAAGTGAGTACACCCCACAGTGAACATGTCCAAATTGTGCCCAAATGTGTCGTTGTCCCTCCCTGGTGTCATGTGTCAAGGTCCCAGGTGTAAATGGGGAGCAGGGCTGTTAAATTTGGTGTTTTGGGTACAATTCTCTCATACTGGCCACTGGATATTCAACATGGCACCTCATGGCAAAGAACTCTCTGAGGATGTAAGAAATAGAATTGTTGCTCTCCACAAAGATGGCCTGGGCTATAAGAAGATTGCTAACACCCTGAAACTGAGCTACAGCATGGTGGCCAAGGTCATACAGTGGTTTTCCAGGACAGGTTCCACTCGGAACAGGCTTCGCCAGGGTCGACCAAAGAAGTTGAGTCCACGTGTTCGGCGTCATATCCAGAGGTTGGCTTTAAAAAATAGACACATGAGTGCTGCCAGCATTGCTGCAGAGGTTGAAGACGTGGGAGGTCAGCCTGTCAGTGCTCAGACCATACGCCGCACACTGCATCAACTCAGTCTGCATGGTCGTCATCCCAGAAGGAAGCTGACGCACAAGAAAGCCCGCAAACAGTTTGCTGAAGACAAGCTGTCCAAGAACATGAATTACTGGAATGCCCTGTGGTCTGACGAGACCAAGATAAACTTGTTTGGCTCAAATGGTGTCCAGCATGTGTGGCGGCGCCCTGGTGAGAAGTACCAAGACAACTGTATCTTGCCTACAGTCAAGCATGGTGGTGGTAGCATCATGGTCTTGGGCTGCATGAGTGTTGCTGGCACTGGGGAGCTGCAGTTCATTGAGGGAAACATGAATTCCAACATGTACTGTGACATTCTGAAACAGAGCATGATCCCCTCCCTTCGAAAACTGGGCCTCATGGCAGTTTTCCAACAGGATAACGACCCCAAACACAACCTCCAAGATGACAACTGCCTTGCTGAGGAAGCTGAAGGTAAAGGTGATGGACTAAACCCAATTGAGCACCTGTGGCGCATCCTCAAGTGGAAGTTGGAGGAGTTTAAGGTGTCTAACATCCACCAGCTCCGTGATGTCATCATGGAGGAGTGGAAGAGGATTCCAGTAGCAACCTGTGCAGCTCTGGTGAATTCCATGCCCAGGAGGGTTAAGGCAGTGATAATAATGGTGGTCACACAAAATATTGACACTTTAGGCACAATTTGGACATGTTCACTGTGGGGTGTACTCACTTATGTTGCCAGCTATTTAGACATTAATGGCTGTGTGTTGAGTTATTTTCAGAAGACAGTAAATCTACACTGCTATACAAGTTGTACACTGACTACTCTAAGTTATATCCAAGTTTCATGTCTATAGTGTTGTCCCATGAAAAGATATAATAAAATATTTGCAGAAATGTGAGGGGTGTACTCACTTTTGTGATACACTGTATATACAGTGGGGCCAAAATGTATTTAGTCAGCCACTGATTGTGCAAATTCTCCTACTTAGAAAGATGAGATAGGTCTGTAATTTTCACCATAGGTACACTTCAACTATGAGAGACAAAATGAGAAAAAAAATCCAGGAAATCACATTGTAGGATTTTTAAAGAATTTATTTGTAAATTATGGTGGAAAATAAGTATTTGGTCACCCACAAACAAGCAAGATTTCTGGCTCTCACAGACCTGTAACTTCTTCTTTAAGAAGCTCTTCTGTCCTCCACTCGTTACCTGTATTAATGGCACCTGTTTGACCTCGTTATCTGTATAAAAGACACCTGTCCACAACCTCAAACAGTCAGACTCCAAACTCAACCATGGCCAAGACCAAAGAGCTGTCGAAGGACACCAGGAAGAAAATTGTAGACCTGCACCAGGCTGGGAAGAGTGAATCTACAATAGGCAAGCAGGTTGGTGTGAATAAATCAACTGTGGGAGTAATTGTAAGAAAATGGAAGACATACAAGACCATTGATAATCTCCCTCGATCTGGGGCCCCACGCAAGATCTCATCCTGTGGGGTCAAAATGATCATGAGAACGGTGAGCAAAAATCCCAGGACTACACGGAGGGACCTGATGAATGACCTGCAGAGAGCTGGGACCAAAGTAACAAAGGCTACAATCAGTAACACACTACGCAGAGAGGGACTAAAATCCTGCAGTGCCAGGCGTGTCCCCCTGCTTAAGCCAGTACATGTCCAGGCCCGTCTGAAGTTTGCCAGAGAGCATATGGATGATCCAGAAGAGGATTGGGAGAATATCATGTGGTCAGATGAAACCAAAATGGAACTTTTTGGTAAAAACTCAGTTCGTCGTGTTTGGAGGAAGAAGAATGCTGAGTTGCATCCCAAGAACATCATACCTACTGTGAAGCATGGGGGTGGAAACATCATCCTTTGGGGCTGTTTTTCTGCATAGGGGACAGGACGACTGATCCGTGTTAAGGGAAGAATGAACGAGGTCGTGTATCGTGAGATTTTAAGCCAAAACCTCCTTCCATCAGTGAGAGCATTGAAGATGGAACGTGGCTGGGTCTTCCAGCATGACAATGATCCCAAACACACCGCTCGGGCAATAAAGGAGTGGCTCCGTAAAAAGCATTTGAAGGTCTCCAGACCTCAACCCCATAGAAAATTTGTGGAGGGAGTTGAAAGTCCGTGTTGCCCAGCGACAACCCAAAACATCACTGCTCTAGAGGAGATCTGCATGGAGGAATGGGCCAAAATACCAGCTACAGTGTGTGCAAAGCTGGTGAAGACTTACAGGAAACGTTTGACCTCTGTCATTGCCAACAAAAGTTATGTTACAAAGTATTGAGTTGAACTTTTGTTATTGACCAAATACTTATTTTCTACCATAATTTACAAATAAATTCTTTAAAAATCCTACAATGTGATTTCCTGGATTTTTTTTTTATCATTTTGTCTCTCATAGTTGAAGTGTACCTATGATGAAAATTACAGACCTCTCTCATCTTTCTAAGTAGGAGAACCTGCACAATCAGTGGCTGACTAAATACTTTTTGGCCCCACTGTATATATATATATATATATATATATATATATATATATATATATATATATATATACAGTATATATATATATATATTCGTTCTTTCTTTTTCAGCAGAAGCACACTTGTAAAAGAAGTAGGTGAAGACACAAATGTGTTCCCTCTGTTGCACTGAATATATAATATTTCATTTCAGAACAAAGTAGGATTTTTTTGACATATACTATATATGTTTAGGTCAATATTATCACAACAGTGTACATTTGTGTAATTTACTGTATGTACTGAAACATAACACAGACATTTTGTTAGGAGATCAAATGAATAAAAATGACAGATTGTAGGTTGTAGGTTCAGATCTTACACACATAAACCACCTGCAGGTTTGTGTCATTACTGTTAATGTCCGTGTTGGAGGGTACACTTACAGATCTGTGGACATACTTTGTCTGTAGAAGCAGAAATATCATTGTCTTTCTGTCACTACACCTCAGATTGATGCTTCTGGCTTATATATAACCATACTGTAGTTAGTTTAAGCAAACAAAAAAAAATAAAACATCTTCTGCATCTTCCAAATACCACGTGTTTCTTTGTCTCTTCACTGCAGGGGATCTAAAAAGAAAAAGTAAATAGCATAAACACAAATATATATGCAAATGATCTCCCTAACCACTTATTTTTTGAATTAGGTGATATGAGGATATTAAATGCTCCCAATAGATTCTGCATGGGTGTTTTGACAAATCATCACGTCTATTTCACATTTTTACAATACAAACTGTGTGCAATTATGTAATTTTAAAACATTGCAAATTAAAGCATATTAGAATTTTATTATCCAGCAATATAAGTGCATTGTGATAACGCTAAAAATATAAGTGCAATGTATTCTGTGCACATTATGCAGTCCTGTTCTATATTAGTAAGCAATTATTTTGCGTTCGCATGCCTCATTTGTTTCCTTTTGCCCTTAAGCTGGATAATATTGTATACAGAGCTCAGAAGTATTAATCTCTATACTTTTTTACTTAAATAAATGTCACAATGTTTTATTATAATTGTTGAAAGGCTTTTTGTTCTTTAATTGGCACAATTGGAACAAATAGGAAAAAAACATTATCAATTTCAGACAATAAATAAATATTACAACCCCAAATAAGAAAAAGTTGGGACAGTATGGACAATGCAAATGAAATAAAAATGCAGTGTTCCTTACATTTACTTTGACATTTATTTGGTGATTGGTGAAAAACAATGTTACTCAAAGAAAGATTGGAAGGGAATTTCAGTGCATAAAGGCTACATTGAGATCTTTCATTTTTCAACAAGACAATGTGAAACCACATGCTGCACACATTACAAAGGCATGGCTACAGAAGAAGAGGGTATGGGTACTGAACTGGCCTGCCTGCCTGGAGAATTTTGAAACTAAAAAATTTGACGACGACCCTGTACTGTTGCACATCTTAAGACGTGTTTGCAGGAAGAATGGGACAAAATAAAAGCTGAAACACTAAATCACTTGGTCTCCTCTGTGCCAAAACGTCTTTTAAGCGTGGTGAAAAGGAATGGCAACATTACAAAGTGGTAAATGCTTTACGGTCCCAACTTTTTTTGGAATGTGTTGCAAGCCTGAAGTGCAGGAATGGATGTTTATTAATAAATGAAATGAAGTTCAGCAGATAAAACATGAATTCAATTATTAAAAAACATGTATTGATTCACAAATAGGAAAATAATCTGAAGAGTGACAGTTCTAGTACAGTGCTAACAGGATAAATCACCTCACTTGCTTTTTTAACATCTTGTGTAATTCATTTTGGCCGCAGATCGCATGTCTGGTCCATGCCAGCATTTGCAGGGCCAGTTGGAGCTGGGCAGTAATTACACTTTGAGCAGAAGGAGTCGTGACCACATGGAAGCCTTGTTTCATAAGAAGTCATCAAAAAAGACTCATTAATAGCCAGAACTTAGATGATACAGTAATACAATTACGAGTTTTATTTTTTTAAACCCAAGATCTGATTGATGTCAGTAAGTGATGTTGGATTTTGAGTGTAAGTCCTCTCAGAATTATATATAAAATGAATTGATGTTGCTCCTGCTTTTAATTATTTTAGATTCTCCATAAATTTTGAGTGGATTCATTTGGGAGCTGGCACAGCGGGGGGAGAAAAAAAAAAGTTAGTCCGAAGCCTTTTAAATTATCCAAAATGAATGGAGGTATTCAATCTACTTTCAGATGTTGAAATTAGGTTTGCGACACTCGCTGTGCATGCCATCAAATTTCTCATTTTGAGCTCAAGTCTGTGTTGCGCAGAGCCATATATTTGGACGGATGGAACTTCGCCGAGCCGTGGTTCTTCTGGGATCTGAGAATTTTCACAGTTTGATGAGAAATGTTCCACTCCATCACATCTATAGATTATTTTCTGCCTGTAAATTTCAGACTTTTATTAATCAAATCATTGATGCTCTGTCTATTCCACTCCCCCCTCCTCTATCTATCTATCTCTCTCTCTCTTTGAGTACAGCAGGGAAAGTGTATCATGTATAAAATAGATATTTTCAGCACTTTTTGCTGATCTAGAGGAGTTTGAGCAGTAAGATCGTGTAAGTTTCACCATAATGTTCATCTCTTGTCAGAGCTACAGGCTGAACTTTCAGACACTTGAGCAGGGCAATTATAACAAAGGCATTTTTCAGTACCGAACATGTGGTTACAGATCATACTACATGATTTACTGCCACTTTAGTCAGCAACTTCAAGCTTCAAGTTCTATTTGTCACATACCCTGTACTTTATGTGCAGTGAGAAGTTTCACAGGCCTCCAGCTGTGCATAAAATCAAACCATCACATCATTAAAGACTACAAGACATCGGAAAGGAGAGGGTACACTTGTCTCTCTGTTCTCACCAACCAGCAGCAAGTTCACACACAGAGCCTTATCACATCTGGAAAGTCATGCTATGCTTTATGTGAATCCCCCACCGTCACATCTGCAGCAGTAGTAAAGAAACACTATGCAACCTGCTGTCCCTCATACATGGCCGATTGAAAAAAAATTGAGGAATCCATAATGGTGAGCTAGATTATCAGATTGCTACACCACCACCCGAGTGCCAGGAGGGTTTCCCTGTTGAGGAGAGCTGAGACAATCATGTGCCCCATCTGACAATGACCACATCTTTTCACCCACCAGCAAATGATGCATCCAAATCGTAACCAGTAATTACCTGTCCTGTCATGATTGTGTAATAGAAAATAATGAATAAGAAGCTTCTCATAAAATCATATGAAAGTATTTCACATATTTAAAGTGTAAGATGGTTTTCACATATCCAGTAAGGTTTATAAGAGCACTGAGATCAAGGTCACGAAAGAGAACAGAACGTGCAAACAAAAACAACAACAGGGATGAAAAAACAAAAGATATCTAAGGAAGACAGATTATCACATAACAAGACCAGAATTATTTAGAACATAGCAGACTCTATGGCACTATGGCACCAATATGTACTGTATCTTCTTATTTTTGAATAACACATGTGTATGTAAGAATTATCTTCCTGATGATTCTCGTGTCCGACTTTGAGGAGGAGGGGTTGGCGATAGGGTTTAAAGGACCTATGTAAAATTACTTAGTTGTTCTTACTGCAGTATACTTCTATACTGTATGTAAGAATCCACAATTGTGCTTTCATTAAACTTCAATCCAGCTAAAAAGAATCTCTCGTGTCTGAGTTTGCTTCCTGACAGGAAAAGTTCCACCACAACTGTAAGCAATGTGTGTAAAACATGACATTAAAAAAAGAAATAAAATAAATAAACAACTATACACTATATCTTGCTCTTTTTACCTTGTGCTAATGCCACAGGCTTCTCAAACAAGTTAAATAAAACAAATAAATTAAAATAAAATAACATTTTAAAAAGTTTAGTCCCTATATCTCTATCCATATCTATTGACTCAGTTTTTATTTGGGATTATATTTAGTAGTCATTTGGAAAGGATGTATAGATTTGAATTAAATTCAGTCATTTGGGTGCAAATCTTAAGGGGCAATTATTCAGTCCGTAGCAACTACCATAATTTAAAGTTTATTTTCATTATTATAATAGATAAAAATAGAAAGATTTAGGCTGTTTACACTTAAGGGACCATTATAAAAAAAAAATATGAAGTAAATTTATTATCTAAATTATGGCATTTAATTATATATTATGGGCGGCATGGTGGCTTGGTTGGTAGCACTGTCGCCTCACAGCAAGAAGGTCCTGGGTTCGATCCCCAGGTGGGGCGGTTCCAGGTCCTTGCTGTGTGGAGTTTGCATGTTCTCCCCGTGTCTGCGTGGGTTTCCTCCGGGAACATGCAGTCAGGTTAATTAAAGAATTGCCCTATACGTGAATAGGTGTGTGTATGTGTGTCTGCCCTGCGATAAAATTGCACCCCATCCATTTACGTTTTCGCCATTTAGCAGACGCGACTCACAGTGCTGTGACAGTATTTTGTCTAAGCAATTGAGGGTTAAGGGCCTTGCTCAAGGGCCCAACAGTGTTAACCTGGCAGTGGTGGGGTTTGAACCAGCGACCCTTTCATTAATAATCCAGTACCTTAACCACTAGGCTACAACTGCCCATCCAGGGTGTTCCTGTGTGTTGCGCCCATTGAAAAGCTGGGATAGGTGCCAGCATCCATCGCAACCCTGATTGGATAAGCAGTTAAGAAAGTGAATAAGAATTACATATTATTCTGTTGATTCATATTTTTCCTTTTTCTCAGGTATTAGATATGTGCGAGTGTGTATTGCCCTATAATGGATTGGAACTGTGTTTGGCCAATTTCTGTGGGTTTCTGGGTAGCAAGAGACCCTGACCATGAGGTAAGAGCTCATGTCCACATACTGTACAAGCTTATTTTATTTCATCAGCTATGCCAACTCAGTGGTTTAGTTTAGGGTTCTGTGATATTGACCAGAATGTTGTAAGATCAATTTCCAGCACTAGCAACAAACCACTGCTGTGCCCTTAAGCAAGGTCCCTAACCTCTGTTGGCTCTATGCTTGAATTGGGTTCTTTCTTAGAAGGAATAGAAGTTTCTATAAAATATAAAAACGTTCTTGGCAGAAACTTCATATAAAAGGCCATTGTGCAGCCAAATATCTCTCTTATTTAGGAAACTAGACCCAGGTCACATTACATTCTAAATCATCGGATGAAAGTGTGGAAAAGTAGCATCAGCATAGAAAAACAGAAGCAGAAACTAGCAGAAAGCATTTCACTGTGAATAAGCCAAAACTTGTGCCAGTGCCCTTTTATACCCGTCATTCTTGGCAAGAGAACAGGAGTGTTGAAGAGCTCGGGCCAAGGCAAGGTTATTCACTGCACACGACTCTCAGCCAGTCTGTGACATTTCAGTAATGCAAAACGCCTGAACCATGGACAGAAGCAGCCGAAGAATGCCACAGCCCCATACATGCACACTTGTAGGTGAAAACCCTACTCTACACGTCAAGATGATGCCCGAGAACAATGCCATCTGCGATTACATGGGTCAGCTCTCAGCTCTGGTCATTGAGAGTCAGGCCTGCTTTAATGCGTTGGAAATTTCACTTGCTCTATCTGAGGTCAACAGACTTTCTTACAAAGAGCTAGGACGAATGATTGGACGAGGCTTACAGCTTTGTGGCACAGTGCCTGGCATGCTTAACAGGATCAGAGGACAGCTGGCAGGCCCACGCTGCCTTCCCATGGAGCGGCACGTTGAGTCCGGCCAACAGCATGTAAATCACCCGACGCTTCACACAATCCCTCTTTGTCTAGAGAAGAGCGCTGAAGGAGCAGAGAGAACTTAACTAAGAACGTACAAGCCTGACTAAATGTGAATGTCAGGAAACAAGATGGCTGTATTAGTGATAAGACTTTGAGTTATACAAAAAAACTTTGGTTATATACAAACAGTGAAAATGTTTTATAACTAAATTTTTGCAGTGGTACCTGAAAACTGAAAAGACGTTGAGTTTTAAGGTACTTTTTTTCCCATACAGATGTATGGAAAACCTGTTGTGTTCCATGGTCCCGTAGAACTGCATATATTTTACGCTCATGTAAAATAATGGGGTTGTTTTTGAAACTTATCCATCTGGAATAGAGATTTGTCTGACCACAATACACATTTGCAGTGCATGATGGTCCATCCTAGATGCTTCTGAGCCCAGAGAACTGGATGCCACTTCTGGACATGGTTAACATAAGGCTTCTTATTTTTTTTGCACAGTAAAATTTTAAGCAGCATTCGTGAATGTAGCTCTTATTTGTAGTGCTTGACAAAAGTTTGCCAAAGTAATCCCTTGCCCATTTGGTTATATCAGCTATTGATGAATGACGTTTCTTGATGCAGTGCTGTCTGAGGAATGAGAGATCACAGGTGTTTAGCTTAGGCTTGCACACTTGCCCTGTACGCACTGATATTCCTCCACATTCCCTAAATTATTTAATGATGTTATGCACTGTAGAGGGAGAAATATGCACATTCTTTCCAATCTTTCTCTGATGAACGCTGTTTTTTTTTTAATTTCACATTGATGACACAGATTGACGGGTTTGGTGTTGAACTGCACATTGCCTAGTGGATCAGAAGCCCCGCCACTGCCAGGTTGCTGCTGTTGGGCCCTTGAGCAAGACACTTTATTTTACTAAATTAATTACATCACCTATTTGAAATCACATATTTTTTAAACCTCATTACTAGCCCTATATTGCCCCTGTCCCAATTTTTTTTTTTTATGTATTGTGTATTAACAAAATAAATAAAGTTAACCAGACAAAACATTAAATATCTTCAAGATCTTGTTCTGCAATGAATTAATTGTCAATTAATTGCTACTGAGTGGGAATAAATGTGAATGATGTGGATGTGGGAGTATAAGCAAGCTGTCCTGTAATGAATTGGCATTCTATCCACTGTGTAAATGTATCTGCCAAGAAATAAGCCATGCGCCATGTGACCCAGGCAAGAATAAATAATAAAGTAATATTAATATGGCACAAAGTTTTCACTGTCCTGTTGTCATGTTTAATATTAGTATATAATTAATAATAATAATAACAATAATAATAACAACAACAATAATGATAATAATCATAATAATCATAATAATAATAATAACAACAACAATAATAACAATAATTAATAATAATGAATAATAATAATAACAATAATAATAATGATAATATAATAATGATAAATAACAACAATAATAATACTAATAATAATAATAACAACAACAAACAACAATAATAATAATAACAATAATAATAACAACAACAACAATAATAATAATAATAATAATAATAATAATAATAACAATAATTTGGCTGACATAATAAACATCAGTGATTTAAACTAATTTGTTTTTGATGTAAATATTTTGTGTTAGTAGTTAAAACTAAATATTAGATGCTGTATTCCAATTAGTTATGATATTATTTATTATGTATCATCAAAGATCTTACACATACTGAAAGCCAACGTTGCAATTCTATTTTTGTTTGCATTTTCAAATAGTCTGCCTGGAGAAATTGCTTTCAAACAGTCTGCCTGGAGAAATCTCTTTAATTGAAATCATTAAAAGTAATAAACAAAATTACTTATGAGAGCAAAATATTATTTTCTCAAGGTAAATTGCTCCACAATAATAAACCCATAACAGCTTTCTTTTTAAAGGTGCCTTATAAGCTAACCCGGCAGAAGATAATTTAATTGGCTGAAATTCAATAAAAAATATTGCAATGTATTATTACGTGATAATAAAGAAATCATTGCAGATTAATTTAGCACTACGCTAAATCAGCTCTACAGACTGGACGGCTGGACTATGAATGCCTACTTTTAAATATCAAACACAATTCTATTAGGGCAATATCTTAGCGTCTATTGCAACATCATTTATATTTTATTGATGTGGAGGTAGGGGCAAAAGATAAAGTCATTTAGTGAGGAAAAAAGATTTAAATGAGGGATCATTTTCTTTTATTTTATTGAATATCCTTATGATATTTCTTTTTTCTATGTGTAGTTGCATAATATATATATATTTTATATATTTTTTTTCTTACTTTAATGTTTCTCTGCCCAAGAGAGTAAGAAAAAAATATGGTGAGTTGCAATGGGCAAGGCACACAGTAACACCCTGGACGGGATGCCAGTCCATCGCAGGGCAGACACACACACACACACACACACACACACACACACACACACCTATTCACCTATAGGGCAATTGTCTCCAATTAACCTGACTGCATGTTTTTGGACTGTGGGAGGAAACCGGAGCTCCCGGAGGCACAGGGAGAACATGCAAACTCCACACAGAAAGGACCAGGACCGTCCCGCTTGGGGATCGAACCCAGGGCCTTCTTGCAGTGAGGCGACAGTGCTACCCACCGAGCCACCGTGCTCCCCTACATTCTATACTTTTTTTCATTAACTATTATTATTATTATTATTATTAATAATAATGATAATAATAATAATAAGAAGAAGAAGAAGAAGAAGAAGAATAAGTTACATTTATATAGCACCTTTCACAAAACCCAAGGTTGCTTTACATACAAAAAGTAACAATCACTCAGAGATAGCAAAATATGAAGTGAGAAAGTGCTGAGTCTTTAGGAGAGCTTTAAATTCAGAGAGAGAAGAATTAAATAGCACAGTGGCATGAATGCAGGACAAAACACTTGCCTTTGTCTTACAAGGTTGACCTGCACCGTACTACCATGAATGAACCTACACGGTAACATAGAGGACTAGTTATGCCCATTACTAATTACCACCCGATAACCTCCAGAGAATTTGGTCTGTGACTCAAGTCCTTCTGTCACACCTGCTTGGCCAAAAAATATAAAGTTATGGTTTAGAGTAATCATATTAAACTGTGTAATGAAAAACAGCATTACATGCATGACATTTAGTGGAAAATATTACCCAAAGCATCTTACAACTGTGACCAAATACAGTGCAAACAACTCAGGGCAACCTGGTGGTGGTGAGGCTTGTATTTAACCACTGAATTACCACTTCAAAATAGATTAAACTTTTACAAAGCATGAAAATTGTACCCACATTTAGTTCATTTATTGATTCAAACTTTAATTACTTTTTACATGTATCCATTCATTTAATTTATTTTGTTTTTGTAAACGTTTGCTATTTAAACTAGAAAACTGCAAGGCTGCAAATATATGTTGACTTACTTATTCAGTTGTAGTGGTCTCTGTGTAATGCATTAATAAAAATAATAATTATCTCTCAAAAAAACAACAGAAACAATATTAATAAAGTAAAACAGGAAACTTCATTACACACAGCCATAAAACAAGTCCATTATGAGGATATAAAAATAATGCTGAAGCCCCTGGGCTTAAGGCTTTGATAATGTTTTGCTGGGAAGCCTATCTCTCTATTATAACTCAGATATTCTAACAAATATTACAAAACCTTATAACAAAGCACCCAATAACCGTACAGCCAATTAGTTATTTACTCTTGTATGTAGATTTGAGTCAGAGCTTTGGGATAAAGCTTTCTCCCTCTGAAATAAACATGATTTACAAGCAAAACAGTATAACTGGTTGGGAAAAATATATTTGAGTACATTTCTCATAATAGTTTGCCATTACCATGCACAAAATTATATGAAAAAAGAAACATTTTAAAAATGTTTACTTCTGATTAACATTGATTACACATGTTTAACTTATCAACAATTTGGCAAAAGGTATGGGAACAAAAGGTTTAAGCTAATTTTAATAACTAAAAACTGAATTAAACTAAAGTAATATATTAACATGAAATACTACTACTACTGACATTAATAATAATACAACAATGGAAACACTTAAAAAACTCAAAACTCAAAAACTCAAAATATATATATCAAAGTTGATGTGTTAAAAGCTCTTTTGGGGTGCAGTGGTCAGTATCTATCAAAAGTGGTCCAAGGAAGGAACAGTGGTAAACCGGCGACAGGGTCATGGGCGGCCACGCTCAATGATGCACGTGGAGAGTGAAGACTGGCCCGTGTGGTCCGATCCAAGAGACGAGCTACTGTAGCTCAAACTGCTGAAGAAGTTAATGCTGGTTCTGATAGAAAGGTCTAAGTTTAAGGTTTATGTCTAAGTTTTGTCCATTCCAGTAATGCTTTACATTTTGCAGTAGTAAGACAGTAGAGGCAAATAATAATAATAATAATAATAATAATAATAATAATAATAATAATAATAATAATAATAATAATAATAATAATAATAATAATAAGCAGAAGAAGAAAAAGAAGAAGAATTAAAAATGTAAAAGGTGTTAATTCTAAGATTACTGTATATTGTCTCTCAAAGCATGTTTCCACATTTTAATGTGACATTGAGCCTTCTGCTTTCACCTCAATGCTTGAATAAATCAATGCTATGCATGTTTTGTAGCTACTTTTAAAATAGGAGTGTACATTTAATGCTCATTTTCTTTTATAACATGGACAAATTGCTGTAAAATGTTCCAAGAACCTATCTTTTTTTTTTTTAAACAAAATTGAGTGCATAAAGTTTCACCTAAAATTAGGACTAGAAAAAAATGGAAAATTATTTATAAAGAATGGGGTAACAAAATGCTGCAACTGGCTGAGTCACTGTCTTTCTGAAGTTTGTCATGTTATCCCTACTGTGGGTTTCCTCTGAGTAGAACACTTTCTAAAAACATGTACAGGGTAGATAAGTTACTCGAAATTCCTCCCAGGCCTAAGTGGGTGGGTGAACGTGTGATAGCTTGTGATGTATTAGAACCCTGTCCAGGATGTATTTGCATTTTTCATACCAGGAATTTTGGGTTTGGGACCCTGATCAGGATAAAGATGTTGGTAAAATAAAAATGATAATAAATCATTGCCCATCTTAATTAAAATTACATGTTTGTTTAGCCATAGAAAGTCATATTGATATGTTATAGCTAATATATATATACTGTATATATACATGATAATAATTGATCAAAACCTAAACAGTTTCATAAAACATATGTTTATCTTTTAAACCTCAATGGTGCAGGTTCTAAAGGGGTGTGGTAGAGAGAGGCACATCAGCAGAGGAATTCACTGCACACCCCATTACGGTCTGTCTGGAGGCCCAGCCTGTCCATCGTCACGCTGAGCTGAGTCCCAAAGATATCTAATTATTTACCAGAGGTCAAGAAGCAAGAGCCCTCGACAAATCCAAGAACAGGACCCTCTCTTATTAATCTCCATTCTGTGGATGATAGATATGTCATGGGGAAAGGGCCACTCGTGCCCATTCCTGATTTACAGAGCCGCATCAATCTTGTCACCCACTCTCCAAACAATAACTGTCAGGGTGGGGGAGGGCAACGGGGGAAATGTTGCAAGCCAGTTACTGTATATGTGAAGTGATCTGTAATGTTGCCTTTCCTAATTTCTCCATGATAGAATCGAAGAGGACGTATTTTCACCAGCGCTATCCATCTACCCGGAGTCAAAAAGTGCCCTGGCTTTGCTGACAGAAATGGGTCGAGATGGAGGCGGTGTGAACCGAATTGGCTGCGTTTAACCCCAGACCGCTCTCAGTCATCAGTCGAGTGAAGAAAATCGAGGAAAGGGTAGCGGTAATTATATATTTTTTTCAGAGTATTGACTGTGGCAGTGGATATTTGATACATTTATCACTACTCATGGGAAAATGATGGGCAGGAAACTTTAAGCCTCTGGTTGTGTTTACTGACTACTGGATAGGATGGCACTTTTTTATTAGATGGCATTTGCAGGTCTAAAAACATGTTTTCTTAGCTTGGAACACATGCCCATGAAACCAGTGTTCATAAAAGAGCTGTATTTCCTTCCCCTCAGTGTTAAAAGAGAAGGAGGTGAATTGTTTTTGTGGAGTTAGAACAATTATTCCTAACTCATAAAAGTGTTAAATCCGGTCTTTATGTTTCCGGAAGGCATTTCTTTGAAGGCTACAGACAGGCATTTCCACATTATACTTCCTACTGCATATTTTCTTTTAGCATGACATGCATCATCTCCGCTTTTATCATTATTTAAAAGTCGTCTTTAATTATTTTGAATATTTTGAACAAAGGTAGTTGGGTAAAACTGACATCAACAAATGATTCATTCATGTTCTGTTTTTCTCACCAGTATTCTGTTTTCACATGAAAAGGACACTCCAACTGAGAATTGAACCTTCTTGCTGTGAGGAAACAGGGGTACTCACTGAGCCACCATGCTGCCATCTACAAGTGATCTTCTACTCAATTGTAATTCAGTCTAGTTCTGTTCTTAATTCATATTTATATATATATATATTATAAAAAAATGAAACTCAATATATACAGTGTATCACAAAAGTGAGTACACCCCTCACATTTCTGCAGATATTTAAGTATATCTTTTCATGGGACAACACTGACAAAATGACACTTTGACACAATGAAAAGTAGTCTGTGTGCAGCTTATATAACAGTGTAAATTTATTCTTCCCTCAAAATAACTCAATATACAGCCATTAATGTCTAAACCACCGGCAACAAAAGTGAGTACACCCCTAAGAGACTACACCCCTAAATGTCCAAATTGAGCACTGCTTGTCATTTTCCCTCCAAAATGTCATGTGATTTGTTAGTGTTACTAGGTCTCAGGTGTGCATAGGGAGCAGGTGTGTTCAATTTAGTAGTACAGCTCTCACACTCTCTCATACTGGTCACTGAAAGTTCCAACATGGCACCTCATGGCAAAGAACTCTCTGAGGATCTTAAAAGACGAATTGTTGCGCTACATAAAGATGGCCAAGGCTACAAGAAGATTGCCAACACCCTGAAACTGAGCTGCAGCACAGTGGCCAAGATCATCCAGCGTTTTAAAAGAGCAGGGTCCACTCAGAACAGACCTCGCGTTGGTTGTCCAAAGAAGCTGAGTGCACGTGCTCAGCGTCACATCCAACTGCTGTCTTTGAAAGATAGGTGCAGGACTGCTGTCAGCATTGCTGCAGAGATTGAAAAGGTGGGGGTTCAGCCTGTCAGTGCTCAGACCATACGCCGCACACTACATCAAATTGGTCTGCATGGCTGTCACCCCAGAAGGAAGCCTCTTCTGAAGTCTCTACACAAGAAAGCCCGCAAACAGTTTGCTGAAGACATGTCAACAAAGGACATGGATTACTGGAACCATGTCCTATGGTCTGATGAGACCAAGATTAATTTGTTTGGTTCAGATGGTCTCAAGCATGTGTGGCGGCAATCAGGTGAGGAGTACAAAGATAAGTGTGTCATGCCTACAGTCAAGCATGGTGGTGGGAATGCCATGGTCTGGGGCTGCATGAGTGCAGCAGGTGTTGGGGAGTTACATTTCATTGAGGGACACATGAACTCCAATATGTACTGTAAAATACTGAAGCAGAGCATGATCCCCTCCCTCCGGAAACTGGGTCGCAGGGCAGTGTTCCAGCATGATAATGACCCCAAACACACCTCTAAGACGACCACTGCTTTATTGAAGAGGCTGAGGGTAAAGGTGATGGACTGGCCAAGCATGTCTCCAGACCTAAACCCAATAGAACATCTTTGGGGCATCCTCAAGCGGAAGGTGGAGGAGCGCAAAGTCTCGAATATCCGCCAGTCTCGAATATCCGCCGCGTGATGTCGTCATGGAGGAGTGGAAAAGCATTCCAGTGGCAACCTGTGAAGCTCTGGTAAACTCCATGCCCAGGAGAGTTAAGGCAGTTCTGGGAAATAATGGTGGCCACACAAAATATTGACACTTCAGGAACTTTCACTAAGGGGTGTACTCACTTTTGTTGCCGGAGGTTTAGACATTAATGGCTGTATATTGAATTATTTTAAGGGAAGAATAAATTTACACTGTTATATAAGCTGCACACAGACTACTTTTCATTGTGTCAAAGTGTCATTTTGTCAGTGTTGTCCCATGAAAAGATATACTTAAATATCTGCAGAAATGTGAGGGGTGTACTCACTTTTGTGATACACTGTATATATAAAATAAAACTTGATATATATAAAATGAAAACTGATATATATCTATATATCTATATATATCTCTATATATATACAGTATATATAAATATATATATATATATATATATCTATATATATATATATCTATATATATATATCTATATATATATATATATATCTATATATATATATATATATATATATATATATATATATATACGGTATATATATATATATATATATATATATATATATATATATATATATATATATATATATATATATATATATATATATATATATAAAATGAAATCATTCTATATATATCAGTTTCATTTTATATATATCCGTTTCATTCCAAAAATATCGAGTTTTATTCCATATAGTGTTTGCTATATATTTCCTGTTTGGCTATATACATACACATATACGACACCCCTCACATTTCTGCAAATATTTTATTATATGTTTTCATGGGACAACACTATAGAACTAAAACTTGGATATAAGTTAGAGTAGTCAGTGTACAACTTGTATAGCAGTGTAGATTTACTGTCTTCTGAAAATAACTCAACACACAGCGATTAATGTCTAAATGGCTGGCAACATAAGTGAGTACACCCCACAGTGAACATGTCCAAATTGTGCCCAAAGTTTCAATATTTTGTGTGACCACCATTATTATCCAGCACTGCCTTAACCCTCCTGGGCATGGAATTCACCAGAGCTGCACAGGTTGCTACTGGAATCCTCTTCCACTCCTCCATGATGACATCACGGAGCTGGTGGATGTTAGGTACCTTGAACTCCTCCACCTTCCACTTGAGGATGCGCCACAGGTGCTCAATTGGGTTTAGTCCATCACCTTTACCTTCAGCTTTCTCAGCAAGGCAGTTGCCATCTTGGAGGTTGTGTTTGGGGTCGTTATCCTGTTGGAAAACTGCCATGAGGCCCAGTTTTCGAAGGGAGGGGATCATGCTCTGTTTCAGAATGTCACAGTACATGTTGGAATTCATGTTTCCCTCAATGAACTGCAGCTCCCCAGTGCCAGCAACACTCATGCAGCCCAAGACCATGATGCTACCACCACCATGCTTGACTGTAGGCAAGATACAGTTGTCTTGGTACTTCTCACCAGGGCGCCGCCACACATGCTGGACACCATCTGAGCCAAACAAGTTTATCTTGGTCTCGTCAGACCACAGGGCATTCCAGTAATCCATGTTCTTGGACTGCTTGTCTTCAGCAAACTGTTTGCAGGCTTTCTTGTGCATCAGCTTCCTTCTGGGATGACGACCATGCAGACCGAGTTGATGCAGTGAGCGGCGTATGGTCTGAGCACTGACAGGCTGACCTCCCACGTCTTCAACCTCTGCAGCAATGCTGGCAGCACTCATGTGTCTATTTTTTAAAGCCAACCTCTGGATATGATGCCGAACACGTGGACTCGACTTCTTTGGTCGACCCTGGCGAAGCCTGTTCCGAGTGGAACCTGTCCTGGAAAACCGTTGTATGACCTTGGCCACCATGCTGTAGCTCAGTTTCAGGGTGTTAGCAATCTTCTTATAGCCCAGACCATCTTTGTGGAGAGCAACAATTCTATTTCTCACATCCTCAGAGAGTTCTTTGCCATGAGGTGCCATGTTGAATATCCAGTGGCCAGTATGAGAGAATTGTACCCAAAACACCAAATTTAACAGCCCTGCTCCCCATTTACACCTGGGACCTTGACACATGACACCAGGGAGGGACAACGACACATTTGGGCACAATTTGGACATGTTCACTGTGGGGTGTACTCACTTATGTTGCCAGCTATTTAGACATTAATGGCTGTGTGTTGAGTTATTTTCAGAAGACAGTAAATCTACACTGCTATACAAGCTGTACACTGACTACTCTAAGTTATATCCAAGTTTCATGTCTATAGTGTTGTCCCATGAAAAGATATAATGAAATATTTGCAGAAATGTGAGGGGTGTACTCACTTTTGTGATACACTGTATGTATATATATATATATATATATATATATATATATATATATATAGGTGCTGGTCATGAAATTAGAGTATCATGAAAAAGTTGATTTATTTCAGTAATTCCATTCAAAAAGTGAAACTTGTATATTATATTCATTCATTACACACATACTGATATATTTCAAATGTTTATTTCTTTTAATGTTGATGATTATAACTGACAACTAATGAAAACCCCAAATTCAGTATCTCAGAAAATTAGAATATTGTGACAAGGTACAATATTGAAGACACCTGGTGTCACACTCCAATCAGCTAATTAACTCAAAACACCTGCAAAGGCCTTTAAATGGTCTCTCAGTCTGGTACTGTAGGCTACACAATCATGGGGAAGACTGCTGACTTGACAGTTGTCCAAAAGATGACCATTGACACCTTGCACAAGGAGGGCAAGACACAAAAGGTCATTGCTAAAGAGGCTGGCTGTTCACAGAGCTCTGTGTCCAAGCACATTAATAGAGAGGCGAAGGGAAGGAAAAGAAGTGTACAAGCAATAGGGATAACCGCACCCTGGAGAGAATTGTGAAACAAAACCCATTCAAAAATGTGGGGGAGATTCACAAAGAGTGGACTGCAGCTGAAGTCAGTGCTTCAAGAACCACCACGCACAGACGTATGCAAGACATGGGTTTCAGCTGTCGCATTCCTTGTGTTAAGCCACTCTTGAACAAGAGACAGTATCAGAAGCGTCTCATCTGGGCTAAAGACAAAAAGGACTGCGGAGTGGTCCAAAGTTATGTTCTCTGATGAAAGTAAATTTTGCATTTCCTTTGGAAATCAAGGTCCCAGAGTCTGGAGGAAGAGAGGAGAGGCACAGAATCCACGTTGCTTGAGGTCCAGTGTAAAGTTTCCACAGTCAGTGATGGTTTGGAGTGCCATGTCATCTGCTGGTGTTGGTCCACTGTGTTTTCTGAGGTCCAAGGTCAACGCAGCCATCTACCAGGAAGTTTTAGAGCACTTCATGCTTCCTACTGCTGACCAACTTCATGGAGATGCAGATTTCATTTTCCAACAGGACTTGCCACCTGCACACAGTGCCAAAGCTACCAGTACCTGGTTTAAGGACCATGGTATCCCTGTTCTTAATTGGCCAGCAAACTCTCCTGACCTTAACCCCATAGAAAATCTATGGGGTATTGTGAAGAGGAAGATGCGATACACCAGACCCAACAATTCAGAAGAGCTGAAGGTCACTATCAGAGCAACCTGGGCTCTCATAACACCTGAGCAGTACCACAGACTGATGGACTCCATGCCACGCCGCATTGCTGCAGTAATCCAGGCAAAAGGAGCCCCAACTAAGTATTGAGTGCTGTACATGCTCATACTTTTCATGTTCATACTTTTCAGTTGGCCTTTTTTCTAAAAATCCTTTTTTTGTATTGGTCTTAAGTAATATTCTAATTTTCTGAGATACTGAATTTGGGGTTTTCATTAGTTGTCAGTTATAATCATCAACATTAAAAGAAATAAACATTTGAAATATATCAGTCTGTGTGTAATGAATGACTATAATATACAAGTTTCACTTTTTGAATGGAATTACTGAAATAAATCAACTTTTTCATGATATTCTAATTTCATGACCAGCACCAGTATATATACTGATCAGGCATAACATTCATAATACTGTGTTGTCCCCATTTTGCTGCAAAAACAGCCCTGCAACAGCTCGTCTGTTTGATCGGACCACACGGGCCAGTCTTCGCTTCCCACATGCAACAATGAGCCTTAACCGCCCATGACCCTGTCGCTGGTTTACCACTGTTCCTTTCTTGGACCACTTTAGATCGTCAAACTCGCTCAAATCCTTACGCTTGCTCATTTTTCCTGCTTTTAACACATCAACTTTGAAGATAAAATGTTCACTTGGTGCCTAATATATCCCACCCACTAACAGGTGTCGTGATGAAGAGATAATCAGTGTTATTCACTTCACCTGTCAGTGGTCATAATGTTATGCCTAGTCGGTGTACATTGTAATGATCAAGAAATATCAAAAACACAGCAAAGGAAACACATTTATTTACAATAAAATCCCAAGTTCTACAAAAATAAATAATGTATTTTGGACGCCGAATCTACTAGTGCACAGTACAAGGCTGACTGTTTTCTTTTTATAAAATACATTTGTCACAGTTAGACACGAGTGGAATTTCAGTTTCTATTGTCTAAATTTATCTTTATATAATCCTAATAAGTTATTAAACACTGGCTAAACCTGCCATAAATACATATTGCATATATGATATTTAGGAGCCACTGATGCACCACAGCTTTCACATCATCACATGAAAATCTTCTTCCCCTTAAAGCTTTTTTGAGCGTTCCAAAAAGGTGGAAATCAGATGGCGCTAAATCTGAAGAATAATCTCTCTCTCTCAGTCTCTCAGACACGACCATTTACTACTCCTCCCACCCTCACCATTTCCAACCAAAATATAAAAGTGCGGAAACTTTTTGAAGATCCCTCGTACAATGCCAGGCCTCATCCTGTCTGTGTTATAATAGTGTGCCTGCAGATCTGGGCACCATCAGGAGGAGAATCAGACACTGAAAACCACTGACTGTTGAGCAGCTGAAGTCTCATATCAAGCAGGAATGGACAAAAAAATTCACTTTCAAAACTGCAACAATTAGCGTCCTGAGTTTCTCCTCAGTCCTCAACTCAATTAAAATGTGCTATTAATAGGAAACATGATGTAACACAGTGTTAAACATGCCCCTGTCCCAGATTTTTTTAGTATTATGTAGATTCCAAATTCATAAATTTGTTTATAATTACAAAATACAGTTAAGTTTGTCAGTGAAAACATTGGACATTTTTAATATGCAATTATTTTGTCACAAAAACTAAGAATAAATCACATATTCTTATTTTACTGAATCTTACAAAACAGTCTTAAATGTTTAGAAGTGGGGTTTCTATACTTTTTGTAGAAAAAAAAGCATTAAATTGTATTTTTGTAAAAACATGTTAGCCCACCAGAAATGAAAGTTCAAATCTCAGCTCTGCTACCAGCAGACTGGGTGCCTATACGAACAATGATTGGCTCCACTGGCTGATTGATGGTAGCTGCACAAAGAAGGGGGATAATGGAGATCAGTAAGTGACTCTCCATGCACAATACAGATCTCCATATGATCCTGCTTTGTGCAGGTGATAAGAAGTGGTAGACTACTGTATGTGTCAGAGGGAGTGTGTGTTAGTTGCGGCTTTCTTTAAAAGTAGGAGTCAGCAGCAATTCAATAGGCTAATTAGATACGACTAGATTGTGAGATGTATGTACATCTCTAATAAAAATATAACTTTTTACTCTGCCATATTTTGCATTATGTATAAAAATAGCTTAGTGGAAAAATATACAATTATGTGCCACAGGGCTGCCAAGGACGAAATGCGTCCCACAAAATTCATAAACACAAGAAATGATGAAGAAAGAAATGATTTTTGAAAACAATACAAGCCCAATATTTTTGTTATACTTTACAAAGCTTTACTAAATGTGTAATTATAATTAACAAACAAGTAAATTAATAAATACTTAAATAAATAAATAAAGAAATAAAACAAGCAAACAAATACATTATTAAAACAAGCAAGCACATAAATAAAAAAAATAAAACAAGCAAACAAAAAAATATTAAAATAAGCCAGCAAATATATAAATAAATAAAAAGAAAATATTAATAAATAAAACTAGCAATCAAAAAATTTGTTAAAACAATAAATAAATGAATAAATAAATAAATAAAAATATGCGAACAAAAATATTATAACAAGCCAGCAAATAAGTGAATAAAAAGAAAATATAAAGAATTTAAACAAGCAATCAAAAAAAAATTTAAAACAAGCCAGCAAATAAATAAATAAATAAAACAAGCAAACAAAAATATTATAACAAGCCAGCAAATAAATGAATAAAAAGAAAATATAAATAAATAAATAAAACAAGCAATAAAAAAATTTGTTAAAATAAGACAGCAAATAAATAAATAATAAATAAATAAATAAATTTATACATACATACAGTACATACATAATGTATTTTGTCTAAAAGGGGCCCTGATTGTGTCTATGTACAACACTAGAAAAAGATCAGCGACTTTAAAGCTTGCCTTCTAAATAAATAAGTGCTAAATTTAAGCCCCAGCTCCCCTGTTTTCTGAGATATTGATGGAGGGCTGAATTAATGTGGCCTATAAGACAACACACCAAATCCCTGCAAAGCCCAGAACTGCCCTCCCTCTTAGACACTTGACATTTGTTTTTCATCATGAACTTAAAGGTCACTATCTGCCGCAGTGCCAGCCATCTTGTTTTGGCTCACATTTGCATGAATTTTATTACCTCATATGAGCTGGCAACTCCAACTGTTTGACTTGAAGTGGGTTTTTTATACTGGCTTGATTGCACACATCCAAATAAACATTTCTTTTTTTAACAAGGAGATAAAAATGATTCTTTACAAATATGAAGTTTTGGTGTTGGATGCCAGAATCTGTGTAGTTAATAATCCTTTATTTTATCAGCTGTGGACACTACAGCTGTGGATCTATAAAGCATTGCTCTTTCCTGCCTAGCATTGCTATGGGTCTGGTGCTACCCAAAACACTGGACGCAAAGCAGGGATAGTCCCTTGACAATATGCAGTATTTGGAGGGACAACACACACACAACACTTTAAAGTTGTTGATCTACTGTATGCATCTACTGTAAGAAGAAGACCAGAGAACTCAAATGGTCCTGGAAATGGGGGAGAACCTGAGAAAATCCTTAAAAGTCCAAATTGACAGTCACAGGAATTGAAAATCAAATTATGGTCCTCAGGAACGTCCAAGGTTCCTCTTAGTCCAGAGAAGTATTCAGAAGTATTCAGAGGTACAGTATGTCAGTTCGTTTGTTCCTTCATTTATTCATTCAAACCTATATTCATACTCCTAGTCTACTTAATCAATTATTAAGGATAATTAAGTATATTATTAGTAATTAGGTTTTTTTTTGTATTATTATTATTTATTAATATTTATTAATTTTTTAATGTATTTATGTATTTTTATTTATTTTATTTTATATTTTATTATTTTCAATCCATCACTGGGTCTCTGCCATTACTCCTCAGACATTGGAAATCATGTCTGTATGTACATCCCTGACCGACTAATAACCCTGGATTCCAGTGGTAGTGGACTAGTGCAATTTAACACTGCCTAAGTATATAGTTATACTAATTAATATTTAGTATTTAAATATAGTACAGGACATCTCTAAAACCTCTATCTCCCACTCATTTTAATGGGATGCGCACCTGGTAAGTCTGGAGAGTCCTGTAAGCTTTAAGTAAGTTACAAATAAGTTTTGGTTTAGGGGCAGTGGTAGCCTAGTGAGTAGGGCTTTGGGCTATCAACTGAAAGGTTTGAATCCCAGCCCATGCAGCCACTATTGGGCCCTTAAGCAAGGCCCTTAACCCTCTCTGCTTCAGGGGTGCCGTACAATGGCTAACCCTGCGCTCTGACCCAAGCTTCCAAATAAGCTGAAAGAATTTTAATGTAATGTACACCTGTATATGTATATATGATAAATAAAGGCATAAAAAAAAGAATATTAAATATTGAACATTTTAACATTTAAAACTATCAGAGTGAAGTGTTTCATTTAATGTGCACAGAGAATCAGAAAATATTTTATTATGTGTTGCTTAGAGCAAATATAACAGTTTTGAACAGTTTTAAATCTATGCAGTACCTGAAACCAAAGGTAAGCCCAAATCAGCTTCACCTCAAGCTGCAATGTGAGTAATTTCCCATGACCCCCTGCAGCCATATTCATTAACCTGCCTTGTGAGTAGGCCAGGAAGATCTGCATTGCTCTTATTAATATGCGTGACTGTCTTAATGAGGCTTAACAGACCTCCACACCCCTCGTTTGAGTGACCAGGCATGCATGCAAGCTTCAGGGAACGTCTGTTCCTAGAATATAACATGCCTCCTGTCATCTGTGAACCAGTCGCTGTATGTATCCTTAATTCAAAGTGGTTAATTGTTGTAGGGCTAATAATGCCAATATGAGTTGCTAGATTGACATAATTACGTCATGTCTTGAAGGCTTGTACGCTAATCATCTAATAGATAGATGAGAGAACTCCAGTGGTCAGCACAGAGCCCTTATACCTTAGACCACTGAACACCTTTGGTGTAGATCTATAACAGAAATACCCAACTTTAATTAATTCATATTTGAAAGATATCCATGCTTTCACACCTGATCAAACTTACTGGCTAATTAGCAGGTTAGGAAGCAGCAGGAACAACACCAAACTGTGCTGATCTTCAAGGACACCACAAATATGCAACATAAATGAAATGAACACCATAACTCAGTCCAATGTGGTATGAGATACGTGTTTGCTAGGTACAAAATATTTTAAATGTAATGGCCTCAGTCCGTTTCACTCTTTCACACTCAACCTGACTGGTAATGTGTGAATCAGATTTTGCACTCTATTATTCTGGATCGAGTGGAGGTCTAAAGGTTTTGGTATAATAGATGAAGAGAGGATGCACAAATGAAATGACCACCTGCATTGATTTGTTCTCAGTGGAGGTGGTGCATCATAAATAATTCAGGGACAATACTGTAAAAGATAGCAGCCGACACCTCTGAGGTCAGATAGGTAGGGGGGAGAAATGAGGTAGGCTGATGGTGAAAAGTCACATCCTGGCAGTATTTTAAGCCTGCAGTGATTTTATTAATAATTCCCAATCGGTTCTGAATACAGTGTGGTGGCTGGGCTAACACAGAAACTATTTATACAGGTTAAGGAGATCAATTAGATTTTTGGACCTCCACAACCTTCTCAGCCTTTGCAGAGAGCCAAGCAGAGTCTACTTTCCTCACCTATCAATTCATTTCACTGAGCAGGACTGCCTGATGTGACTGGGAGGAATACAGTGGTACCTTGAAACTCAACATCAGTTGGTTCTGGGAGTGACGTCGAGTTTAAAGACATTGAGTTTTAAGGGTTTTTTTCCTCATATGGATGTATGGGAAACCTGTTAATGCGTTTCATGGTCCCGTAGAACTGCATATGTTTTAGGCTTAATGTAAAATAATGGGGTTGTTTTTGACACTTATACACTAAAAATAACACATATGATATAAAAACATCGAAATACAATAAAAAAACAGTTAAAAAATTAAGGAAAAAATACAATAAAACTTGCACTTTACCTTTACTTCTTCATTGTTTTCTTGTGCTTTTTAATCGTGCAGATACTTGATCTTTTTAGACTCTCTCAGAAAAGATGATTCTTACAATTTCTCAGAACCCCGAGCTATAATACAAGTTTAAAAGTGAAACAAGAGGAAAATACAGATAAACACATATACATGTGGATGCTTTTGGAGTGAATTTGACAGTTATTCCACACAAATGCAGATTCGTCTCATATGCGCACTTTGATTGCGTCTTACTGCACCCCTCAAGCCAAGCGCTGAACAAAGCGGCTGTTCATTGTTAATTTCTCCATAAAGGGCATCGAGTTTCAAAGATTTTGAGTTTAGGGACGTCAAGTTACCAGGTTCCACTGTGCTGTGGTATAAATATACATTTTGTGGGGTCTGGCTAGTTCTTCTAATGGCCTTGTGGGTTTTCTTATGCGTACTCTGGTTCCAACCAGTAGGGTATTGTCAACTCTAAGTAGTCTTTAGGTGTTGGGGAGCATAAATAAATGAGTTTGTGATGCCCTGTGATGGGCTGCTTATCAGTGTAAGAAGTTCATGTACTGCACCTAATTTAAGTTCTTTGAATTTGAAGATGAATTAATCATTTCAATGTAAGATAAAAAGCATTTATTTATTTGTATATCAGTTGATTCATTCCCTATTTTATTCATTCATTTATTTATTCAGCTTCAGTAGCTAGACAGTGTGCCAATCCACTACAGTGCACCACACTCATCCATTTATTACTTAATTACTGACACACCTAGAGGCATTTTAGAGCAGCTAATCCACCTCCAGACATACTTTACCATGAGCAGGGTAGTTGGAAAATTAACCCTAGATGTTTAAACCCAGGTCTCTGTGATACCCAGTTGTCACCCAGTTTTCCAGATGTGTTGCCAAGCTGTCCCTAAAGAAATGAACAAATAATTTTATTGATTGGGTCACTAACAGCGACACTTTAAGCAAGGGGTTGCAATACACTGAAAAAGAGACCTTATTTTTAGTAGAACTCCTTGAATAAATGAATGAATAACTGATATTGATTTACTTTTAAGGACACTAAGCTGAGTGTATGACATCATTCTTGAAGCACCTACATGATCTAATGGCCATTAAGGCAAAACCCTACAACACCTTAAATCTTTTTGTCCTACTTTTTAAGAAACGTTCGGGTAACTATTTGGTTAGCCATCTTCTCAATTACTCTTTATATATGTGCCAACAAATACGTAATTTTAGTTACCTGTCAACACATAAAAAAACCATTAACAATTCTCTACCAAACATATAACAAGCAACACTTAAACTAAGCAATGACTCAAAAGTATGGGACAGTATATCCTGTAGCTAGCTAGACAGCAAACCTCATTGTTTCATAGTGATACATGGGGCAGAATGTATATGGAAAGATTAATGAAAGAAATTCCAAAGTTTATGGTTTATACAGTCCCAAAGACCCCAATTACATGGACAATACCAAAAAATAGAGACCTTTGGGGGCAATAACCAGAGGTTGAGTGGTCTTCTATGTGTTTTTCTGTGAAATATACCTCGGTGCATGCACCCTGCCTTGCCTTTTAATTTGCAGCCATAGCTGATAATGCTTGAAAATTTGTATTTTGAGCTCTAAATAAGATTCAATAAATTAAAAATAAACACAAATTAAGTAATTTAAAGATAGTCAAAGCACAGCTGTTATTTATTACTTTATAGTATTTTTTAGACAGGTGGCTGGTTAACCTTAGTTAACTGGCATTCTTTTATATGATCCATCTGTAGCTACCTATGAATACAGGATTAATTAGAAAAAAGGTTCCACATGTTGCAAATTGTAATTGTTGCAGTAAAACAAACATATGGTAGATTTTTTTTTTAATTGCCAATTAATAAAATGCATTTGTAACAAGAAGTAAGCAAAAGAACATGAATGTTCTGTTTCCACCAACTACAATCCCAAAATCAGAAAAAGTTGGTATGGAAAATGCAAATAAAATAAAAATGCAATGTTCCTTACATTTACTTTGATTACAGACAGTTTAAACCCAAGATATGTCATGTTTTGTCTGCTCAACTTCATTTCATTTGTTAATAAACATCCATTCCTGCATTTCAGGCCTGCAACATATTCCAAAAAAATTTTTGGGGATTGGGGCAATTTAGGGCTAGTAATGAGTTGAAAAAACTAAATAATGATGTGATTCCAAACAGGTGATTGTAATCATGGTTTGGTACAAAAGCAGCATCCAGGAAAGGCTGAGTCTTTGATGAGCAAAGATGATCAGATGATCTCCAGCTTGTCAACAAATGTGTGAGAAAATTTGCATATTTCTCCCTCTACAGTTCATAATATCATTAAACAATTCAAGGAATCGGGAGGAATTTCAGTGCGTAAAGGCCAATGGTGCAAGCTTAAGCTGAATGCCCATGATCTTTGATTCCTCAGACAGAACTGCATCAAGAATCACCACTCAACAACAGCTGATATAACCACATGGGTGAGGGATTACTTTGGCAAACCTTTATCAAGCACTACAATACAGAGTTACATGCACAAATGCCACTTAAAACTTTACTGTGCAAAAAAGAAGCCTCATGTTAACCATGTCCAGAAGCAGCATTGACTTCTCTGGGCTCTGAGGCATCTAGGATGAACCATCACACAGTGGAAATGTGTATTGTGGTCAGATGAATCAGCATTCCAGGTCTTTTTTGGAAAAAATTTACGCATGTGCTCCGGACCAAATACAAAAAAGGACCATCCAGAAAGTTATCAGCAACAAGTCCAAAATCCAGGGTCTGTCATGGCATGGGGCTGTGTCAGTGCCTTTGGCAAAGGTCATTTACACTTCTGTGATGGCAGTAAAGTACATTAGATCTTAACATTGTGACATTGAGAGCAACATGTGCTGCCTTTAAGATGTCATCTTTTTCAGGGACGTCCATGCATTTTTCAACAAGACAATACAAAACCACATGCTGCACACATTACACGGGCATGGCTGAGGAAGAAGAGGGTATGGGTACTGGACTGGCCTGCCTGCAGTCCTGACCTGTCCCCAATAGAGAATGTGTGAAGAACAAATAATGTGACAACGACGACCCCGTACTGTTGCACATCTTAAGACGTGTTTGCAGGAAGAATGGGATAAAATAAAAGCTGAAACATTAAATCACTTGGTCTCCTCGGTGCCAAAACGTCTTTTAAGTGTGGTGAAAAGGAATGGCAACATTACAAAGTGGTAAATGCTTTACGGTCCCAACTTTTTTTGGAATGTGTTGCAGGCCTGAAATGCAGGAATGAATGTTTATTAATAAATGAAATGAAGTTGAGCAGATAAAACATGAAATATCTCAAGTTCATCCTGTCTGCAATTAAATACAAGTCAAAGTAAATGTAAGAAACTCTGTACACATAAATCTTAATATATATGTTTCAATTACAAATCAGAAGGCGGATGTAAAACACAAATATTACACACAGTAAATGTAATGATATTGGTTTATTGTTTTTCTGTATTTTTGAAATTGGGTCATTTTCTGCCCGTTTTAATGGTCTATAAATAAATATCATAAAACAAACTCAGATCATGCTATTTCTAAATGACCAGCCTATCACTTCATGATGGTTTTGACATCAAACTTCAGAAATAAAATGGTCTCTAAATTTCCCAATGTTCTTTTCCTGACCCCAGAACTCACCTGAATAAATCAGCCTTTCCTGCTCAGCAGAGCCCAAGACCCAGTGGAGTACGTAAGAGAGCGGCAGAGAGAGAAAGCGGAATAGAAAGGGAGATGGAAAAAGGGGTGAAAAAAAATGTAATGTAATAGACTCCGAATTAATCCAGAAGTCATTGCTATTCAATCAGCTAAACAATTGATTTTCAAAAAGTTCAATTAATAACCTGAGCAAAAAGAAATAAATAATAAAAATACATAAATAAAGAATGGAAAAAAATAGTAATTATCAACCTGTTAGTTATGATCAACTGTGGACTTTTTTAAGATGTCATATTTACACCCAAATGGAATATGAAGTTATAGATTGACTCGCTGAGATTGAGGTGAGGGCCCTGTACAGATCACTGAAGTTACTTTACAATAAACTTTTCAAATCATGTTTTGTGGACCCAAATTCATGAAAAAACATATTATTTATTTATTTATTTATTTATTTATTTCATATTTTTTTTAGGTGTGTCTCAAACAACTAGACTTAATAATTAGTAAATACACTGATCAGCCATATCGTTAAAATCGTTTCTACACTCACTGTCCATTTCAGTGTCCATTCCACATCAGCTCCACTTACCATATAAAACTGTAGTCCATCTATTTCTCTACATACCTTTTTAGCCTGCTTTCACCCTGTTCTTCAATGATCAGGACCCCCACAGGACCACCACAGAGAAGGTATTATATAGGTGGTGGATCATTCTCAGCACTGCAGTGACACTGACATGGTGGTGGTGTGTTAGTGTGTGTTGTGCTGGTATGAGTGGATCAGACACAGCAGCACTGCTGGAGTTTTTAAATGCAGTGTCCACTCTGTCCACTCTATTAGACACTCCTACCTAGTTGGTCCACCTTGTAGACGTAAAGTCGGAGACGATCGCTCATCTATTGCTGCTGTTTGAGTTGGTCATCTTCTAGACCTTCATCAGTGGTAACAGGATGCTGCCCACGGGGGCTGTGGGCTGGATATTTTTTGATTGGTGGACTATTCTCAGGCCAGCAGTGAAAGTGAGGTGTTTAAAAACTCCATCAACATTGCTGTGTCTGATCCACTCATACCAGCACAACACACACTAACACACCACCACCATGTCAGTGTCACTGCAGTGCTGAGAATGATCCACCACCCAAATAATACTTACTCTGTAGGGGTCCTGGGAGAGTCCTGACTATTGAAGAACAGCATGAAAGGAGGCTAACAAAGCATGCAGAGAAACAGATGGACTACAGTCAGTAATTGTAGAACTTCAAAGTGCTTTTATATGGTAAGTGGAGCTGATAAAATGGACAGTGAGTGTACCAACAAGGAGGTGGTTTTAATGTTATGGCTGATCAATGTATATCCACATACTTTCAGGCATACCATTTGTATATTTAAATATTGTTTACTCACTGATAGTTTGTTAAATAATTAAGCTATAATGTGAAAAAGCAGAGTGAGAAAATGCCTTTAAATTAAATTTGTCTGCCTGTAATTGTTAATAAGACTCGCATTTAATTTCATAATTTTCCTGATCATTTTTCAAGTGTAAAATTAAATAATTATCAATGTATTATTATTTTAAAATTTCCATTTAATAAATTGTACTTTTTAATTGCATAGGAATTTCATCGCTGAGTAGCATGAGGCCTCCCAGCTGTTAATATTACGCTGCTGTGTTCACTAATGGCAACAAATTCGGCTCCACTCATCTTTCCATGCCCACAGCACTGATCTCCATACTAACGAGCAGAATGCATTTTAGTGCTCATAAATCCGGCAAGCCATGTGCACGAGCATATTCCCACACAGTGAGAGAGAAAAGGAGAGAGAGAGAGAGAGAATGAGAGAGAGAGAATGGGAAACCGAGAAAGAGAGAGGGAGGCTCTGGCAAGCCCTGGCATGTCAAAGCTGGGCACGAGAAGCACACTGCCACCCCCACTAAGATCTTTTTTGAAGTCCACCCGGATCCCTGTGCCATCTGGATGGGCTATGTGTGGTTGGCCCAGATTGGCGCGCCTGCCAGCAGTCTCCGATAGCACAATATGGCTCTTTCTTTAATGAACTACTAACTGTCCGCTTTTTAAATCGAAGTGACATTTTAGCCCTTTATCACTGACATTTCAACTGCCGACACATCCATTTATTTGCATCCCTTTTTTCCGGTACAAGATCCTACCTTTGAATGAAGGGATGTCTATAGAGCTGCTATTTTCTTTCTCACTGATCCTGTGTGTGAACATGTTTTGGTCATTATTTTTTAATAATAATATTAGAACTGCAGTAAATCTCATGCTTTATCTCTGTTGTGTTGTGTACAGCTAAACCTAAATAAGTATGTGTAGTCACTCACAACACACCATGACACTGCATAGCAGCCATGTTCACTAGCTTCAAATACCCAACAGAATTGTAGCCTAAGCTCTCAAAAAGTCGTTTTATTCCTCCTTACTACCAACACTATATCCACCATTCAGTTCATTTTCCCCCTTTTATATGTACGTAATGTTCTGGCTGATTGGTATGTGTGGGGATGGTCTGCTGCAAAATGGTCAGTTTCTCTAGATTTACATTTATGGGCATGTATTTAAGTAAAATAAATATTAAAATGTGATTCTATAAACTGATGTTTCTAAAAATTCCAAATTTGTCATTTAGATTATTAATTTAAACTGGTCATAATATCACAAAATATCACAGATCTTTGTAAAAGCATAAAATAAAAAAATAAAAAAGTTAATAAAAATAACATTAAAATAAATTAAAATTATTTAAAAATTACAAAAAATATATAAATAAAATAAATAATGACAAATAAATAAATTAATTAAATAATAAATAAATACAAAGTTTTAACCTACAAAAAGTTTAGAAACCAAAAAAAAAAAAAAAAAAAAAAAAAAATAATAATAATAATAAATAAATAAATAAATAAATAAATAAAAAAATAAAAAAATTAATAAAAAAAAATAATAATAAAAAAAATAAAATAAATAAATAAATAGTAATAACCACTTGGAATAACCTCAATTTTCAATGACAGCTTTCGTGCATCTTGGCATGCTCTCTCCCAGTCTTCCTATAATAGTCTAGTGTAGCTGTTGAGTAACATGGCAGAGCAGAAGGAAGCAAAAGCACCCCCAGATAATCACTGATCCTCCACTAAATTTCACAGTATGTGCGAGCCACAGTGGATTGTAGGCCTCTCCAGGTCCCATCTAACCATGAGACAAAGTGCTGGGCCAAGCTGAACATTGGTCACATCAAATTATTTTGATATATATAGTCTTATAATTGACTATAATTGACTACAATTTGATATTTATATAGTCCTTTAAATATTTAAATGTTTATTGTTGCACCACGGGTCTGAGAGAAACGTAATTTTAATCCTCTGTATGTCCTGTACATATTGCAGTATTGACAATAAAGTAGATTTTGACTTTGAATTTGACTATTCTTGTGTTTTTTGCAAGGTTTTATATATGGTTATTTCATTTTATCAACTGCTTAACCCTGATCAGGTTAACACAGGTGTGGTGGGCTAGTGTGACACACCGATGCACCACTCCAACCGCGCTATATACAGCTAAATGGAACAAAGTCAGTGTAATGCATTACTACCCACTTCTGTTTGCAGCGACCAGTTTAGCATATATATGAAGTACATATCAGTAAGCCTCTGATTACCCTGCTGCCTCATCTGTCAAGCCTTGAGGACATGAGGACAATTGAACATGAATCCTATTGTAACACTTTGTCTCTTTAAGACAACCCTTCAACTGAGCCACCCTAAGGCTACTATGTTTACAGACTACACAGAATGGGGATTAGTGAAATGTCATTAAAGCATGCAGTAATAAAACTAGATCTGATTTATGGATGAAAATAGCAAATTGCTGTCAAATGTGTATGTAATATCACAATAGATATAGGGCAGAGAGACATAGGGCAACAGAGAGAGAGAGAGAGAGAGAGAGAGAGAGAGGGAGCATATTCTCAGCTATTTGAACACAAGGATTTGTTTTCATTTTTTAGACTAGTGTTATTATAACTCATTCTATAGGTGATTTCTATATCTTGATCTTGGGTCGTAAGTCCCTTTGTCTCATCTCATGGTTATTACTGTTTCTCAATTACATTTAATTGAAAATAAATAAATAAATAAATAAATAAATAAATAAATAAATAAATAAATAAATAAATAAATAAATAAATAAATAAATAAATAAATAGCTGGTCGAGTTATTTCTCAATTACATTTAATTAAAATAAATAAATAATCAAGTAAATAAATAAATAAATAATAGCTGGTCGAGTTATTTCTCAATTACATTTAATTAAAATAAATAGTTAAATAAATAAATAAATACAAATAAATAAATAAATAAAAAATAGCTGGTCGAGTTATTTCTCAATTACATTTAATTAAAATAAATAGTTAAATAAATACAAATAAATAAATCCAAATAAATAAATAAATAAATACAAATAAATAAATAAATAAATAAATAAATAAATAAATAAATAAATAAATAAATAAATAAATAAATAAATAAATAAATAAATAAATAAATAAATAAAAGCTGGTCGAGTTATTTACTCTAGTGATCTGGTTCGATCCTTAAGTCTCCTACGATCACTGTCTGTAAGGAGTTTACTATTTGCCTGTTTTTGATTGGTGGGGAAATAACCTAGAGCAAACACTAAATAGTGTAGATATGTTGCTAAATTGGTTTTTATTAGCAATATATTTATTTAGTAGGACTTTAACATCATGTTTTACACACTTCGGTTACATTCATGACAAGACAGGTAGTTTACTGGTTACACAATCAGAATATCTTTATTGTCATTATACCAGGTATAACGAAATTAAGGTGCCATACTATCAAGTGTTATACACAATATTTAAAGAAGAAAAACTAGAATTTACAAAATATCAAAATTTAAAAATGTACAGAATTTACAATGACAATAACACACAAAAAATAGACTTTCTGTTCAGTAGCAAGCTGGTGGAAATTTGCACATAACCCTTTGTAAATATTCTAAAATTGCCTGAACAATTGCACATTACCCTTGTAAACATTGTGAAATTGCCTGAAAATTGCACATTACCCTTGTAAACATTGTCTGAAAATTGCACAGTCCCATGTGTTTTAAATAACCTTATAAAGAAATATTTCATCAGTTCACAAGTGTAATGTCAAGTACAGTCATGGACAATTTTGTATCTCCAATTCCCCTTACTTGCATGTTTTTTGAACTGTGGGAAGAAACCAGAGCTCCCGAAGGAAACTCCACACAGAAATGACCCAGACCGCCCTACCTGAAGATCGAACCCAGGACCTTCTTGCTGTGAGGCGACAGTGCTACCCACTGAGCTACTGTGCCACCCTTTATTTGCAATATAACTATTTTTTACCAAAAAGTAAATCTTGGTCTCACACCATTTAGTCCTGTTTAGACTACTAAAAGACTTTTAGTGTCTCTTGTTCTTGTTTGGTATTGCTGTTGGACTCGACCAATTAAATCAGGGTCTTGTCTTGGAATTAGGTCTAAGATTACTTAAAAGTATGAAGATGGCTTGACTTTTGTACACTATTGTATTGTGGATTTGAAAGTGTTTTCATGTGGTCAGGTGCATCATGTTTGCTTTATTTATCCATGTTTGTTTGTTTGTTTATCATGTTTTACACTTTGGTTACATTCATGACAGGAACGGTAGTTACTTATTACACAAGGTTATATCAAACACAGTCATGGACCATTTAGTATCTCCAATTCACCTCACTTGCATGTCTTTGGATTGTGGGAGGAAACTGGAGCACCCAGAGTAAACCCACGCAGACACGGGGAGAACATGCAAACTCCACACAGAAAGGACCCGGATCGCCCCACCTGGGGATCGGACCCAGGACCTTCTTGCTGTGAGGCGACAGTGCTACCCACTGAGCCACCTATTTATCCATGACTAGAATTAAAACCTGTTGCAATTTTTATTGACTGGACATAGTTTGGAAGGTCTTACACCAGGGTCTATTAGGGTCCACAATTAACACTGCATTGTAAGTAGTCAAATAAACCTTCTGCTAATCTCTGTGATCAAACTGTGGCAAAGCATAGATCAGACCAAAGAAGAAGCTTGGGCATGTACTTAACCCTCTGGGCGGAGGGCACTGTGTTAAGTTCCAGTCCGGCACCTTGATACATCAGCTTTTCACTAATAAAAACCGCCAAACATTATAGTTCTGTTTTCTTAATATAGAGTGAGTTTACATTTCACATATTATTGTGTGTGTTGCGTTGTGTGTGGTCATTCCTAGGGTTTCAGGACGGTGTGATGCTTTATAGTCTAGGCCACTTAGTCTTTCATAGGGAATGGAGGCTGGGTTGTAGCACAACATGGCGTGAATATTTCCTCATTAATCATAGTCATTAATACTGATTTAGAGCTAGGAGCCCCCTCTACTGGGTAACCACCACATTTCACACTGCTGGCATATTTCTGTACTTGCAAGGCATACCAGCTCACTTTTTAAATGTAATTTCTGCCAACATGGATATTTCAAAACATAAAGGTTATGCAGTGTTTTTTTGTTTAATAAGTTTATTCCTTAAACTGCAGTTCAATCCAGCAGCGCATAACAACAGGAAATGTCCTTAAGGACAGCCAGAACTATAAAACGAGTGCTGTTCTTGGACAGGCTTCCACCTCCTATTTTTCCCCCAATTCCATCTCAACGGTGTGTTCCCAAGGCCTGTTCCTCTTCCCTTTATTGTGAGTAAAATTAATTGAAAGGTGTGTTGTGTTGCTGGATTGTTATTCTTGCAGGGTTTTCCTTTAGGACTTTTTTTCCGCACTATCTTTGGCTGAAATGCTGACAGAATTATACAGCGTGACTTCCTTTGCCACTTCAGACCTTTAGAGGAGAGAATTGTTTACCCACAGAATAATGTGATTTTATAAGAATGAATTCTCTTTACTGGACTTTAGCTGTAGACCAAAGAAAAATATAGATAAGGTTGTATATTAATTATTATTATTATTATTATTATTATTATTATTATTATTATTATTATTATTATTATTATTATTATTATTATTATTATTATTATTATTATTATTATTATTATTATTATTATTATTATTATTATTATTTCTATTGATAATAATAATAATAATAATAATAATAATAATAATAGGACTGGGTGACTGAGTAAAAACCTAACCTTCTTCTTCTTCTTCTTTTTTTTTATTATTATTATTATATTTTTTAATATATATATATATATATATATATATATATATATATATATATATATATATATATATATATATATATAATTATTATTATTATTATTGATAATAATAATAATAATAATAATAATAACAATAATAATAATAATAACAACAATAATAATAATCATAATCATAATCATAATACAAATAATAATTTTATTAATATTGACAATAATGAAATATTACTATGATACTAAAATTATATAATATGCATCTTTTAATAAGTTATGCTAACATATAGATTTACATTGTGGGTATACAGCTGCTGACTCTCCCTGTTATTATGGATTTATATAGTAATAATAATAATAATAATAATAATAATAATAATAATAATAATACAAATAATAGTAATAATAATATTTCATTACTGTCAATATTAATAAAATTTTTATCTGTATTATTATGATACTAAAATTACATAGTATGCATCTTGTAATAAGTTATGCTACCATATAGATTAACACACTTTATTACCCACCTGTACCCCATGTGTCATTTGATGAGGGGACATGGTAATGACATGTTAGTGTGTGTACTGGTTTGACTGTAGCAGGTGCAAAAATGGTTGGGTTTTCACTTAATGGCCTCTTTATTGGGAACACCGCATTTCCCAGCATTGGCAATAAGCTTCTATAATTCCTTAACTTTAATCCCTGATTAGTAAGTGTATATATTCATTCAGGTAGGTAGTTAGGTAATTTGTTAGTTGGATATACAGATAGTTAGATAGCTCGCCCTGTCACACATTGACATTGTCATTGCTACTTGTACGTAATTATCATTAACAGCAGAATGACTGGGAGTGAGTTGCTGAAAGGATTCTTGTTGTCATTACAGGCTCTGACTGCTGTGTTATTGCAAGAGTGACACACACTTACACACTGGGCGACAGAGTTCAGCCCTCAAACAGCACCAAAACAAATGTAATATCCGCCAGTCAGGGAGACTAAGAGAGAGAGAGTGAGAGAGAGCAGGATGAATAAACACCGGCTGATATAGAAAAGGATATATGAGATTTCTGACAGGAATATTATTGGTGGAGTCGAGTCCCCAACAAGGCGGCCATAATTTGTGTCAATCAAATTACATTTACCATTGCGTCGTTCCCGGAGCTGCGGTAATTTCTCATATTGTCTTATTCCTTTCTCTTCTGATGCCCAAAATCCATCATAACAGGGAAAATGGATAAGTGCTCTGGAACACTTATATTGCCTGCTCTCTCCATTACGCCATGTTGTCATCGGATCCGTGGCTGAAAAAGTTTGAATAATAACAAGAGCTGAGCTTCACAGACTCTGGCTTTCAGTTTATGTTCTGCTCCATGTCTTGCTTTTTTATGGAGGATGCACGTCAACAGGCGGGTCGATAAGTTTTACATGTCATGTTTTATAAAGAGGGCAAGCACTGATTCTCATCATTGTTCTCCACATTTGATCCTTTTTCTGTTTGTTTTCAGTGAATCTCTCTGTGTGATAATCAGTTGTGTGTGTGGTGAGAAGATAATACTTAAAAGACGCACAGTACAGATGTTTATTTATTTATGTATATAGTATATATTTATTTATTTAAAATTTACACTAATCCACATTTTTTTATAGTATTTTCTGTATGTCTGGCAGCACCACATTAAGCAGAATTATCTATTATGTTAACCAACATATTAACTTAAGTCATGCTTTTTTGTACTTTATTTAATTTATTAATTTATTTGCTTATTTATTTTCATTTAAGATTTACACATTCACATGTTCTATAGTATTTTCTGTATATTGTCTGGCAGCATTACAGTAAGCAGAATTATCTATTAACTATTTTTTAAACCCCCAACATTTTAACATGTCATAGTTATTTATTTATTTATTTATTTTTCTAATTCACTTAGTGTTTTGAAAAGGTAAAGTACCTGAAAGACACTTAGTGACAAAAAGAGAAAATACTAAACTCCCTACACACAGGTACAGGAAATGATGATGACACCTGATTTCACTATTTTATATATTAAATAATTATTTATTCATACATATTGAAATTGTTATTGTTATTATTATTATTATTATTATATTTAATATTATAGTATATTTAATATTATAGTATATTCTTCTTCTTCTTCTTCTTCTTCTTCTTCTTATTATTATTATTATTATTATTATTATTATTATTATTATTATTATTATTATTATTATAACATTTAATTTTAATTAACTTCGTTATGCTGGTCACAGAATAAAGGTTGAGAACACAAGGCAGGAATATCCTGGACCGGTTGCCAATCCATCACAGGTCTTTGGCCAAAATCATTAACCCCCCAGACATAGCCCATCATGTCTGTGTAGATGGCCAGCGGCTGATAGCACAGCTGAGATTAGAACTAGGATAGGCTGAATGTGTAATAAGCCACTGCACCATCCGAGCATAATAATAATAATAATTAATTGTAATAATTAATTAATTATCTGTATTACTATTATTAATGTTGTTGCTGTTTCAACTTTTGAACTTTTAATTAGCATTTTTTAAACTAGCAAGGAATGGCCTGCAAATTAAGAAGCATGAACTTTGACAGCCTCCAGCACCGACCGTGACCATGCATGTCACACTGTGTAATCATTACATTCCAACCTTGTAATATTATTCAAAATGCTCCATGATAAATGAATGATAAACCAGGGGTTATGGCTACTTTATTAGTGAGGTTGATAAGACAGCTAATCAGCAACCAGGCAAATGTCATTACATAAATTATTATTGTGACTTTGATGCATATTCCCACAGAAGCATGAGATCTGCAGCAGCCTTGTCCTCCGTCGTGCTGCCTACATGGGTGGCAGGAGAAGAAAGAGAAAATATTTATTTTGTCTCATTACTTGCACACTGGTGCCTGGATATATAATTGCTCTTGCTGATTTAAAGGGCATGTGACAGCCCAATAGGCTAATGTCTGGCTTGGATTGCAGAATGCAAAATATTTTTTCAACTGTTTCCAGGTTATGTGAATATGTCTAAAAATTACTGACCAGGCATTTAGAAATGTATTGAGCATGAAGTGTGGGCAGTTCTGCTGAAATAATAGTTTTTGACACATACTGTGTATATATACAGTGTATATACTGTACATACACTGAAAATTAGGACCCACCTGCCTAATGTGCTGTCAAAACAGCTCTGACCCATGGACATGGAGTCCACAATAAATCTTAGGTAGTTCTTGAAGGAAAAAAATAAATAAATAAATGTGTGTCCATTGTAGGTTCTTCCTATGGTGATTAGAAGTTAGCATGGGGTGCTTTGACAGGGCTGTAAATAAACAGCCGCATGCACAGAGAGGTTTGATGCACTGTGTTGTGACACATTCACCTCATCACCAGTATTTAAATTATCTAGTAACCCTTTGGTTGGTCCATAGCAAGCACCGTAGCCTTCATGTCCTCTGGCATCAATGAGTCTTGTTGTCCAGTGACCTCTCTGCATATTTTTCCTTGTTCTACACAATGCATTCAGCACATACTACGAGTTACTACTAGCAGCCCAATATACTGTATACACGGCAAGCTATGTAGTTAATTTGAGTACCCTAAACTCAAAATCCTTGAAACTCGACGCCTTCGTCGAGAAATTTGTACCATTAAACGTGTGTAATCGTCGTTTTGTTCAGCGCTTGGCTTGAGCGGTGCGACTACGGGAAGAATCTGCATTTGTGTGGAATAACCAACAAATCCACTCTGAAAGCTCCACATGTATCTGTGTTTGGCTGGATTTTCCTCCTGTTTCACTTTTAAACTTGCGTTATAGCTCGGGGTGCTAAGAAATGTGAGAATCAGCTTGACGTTGAGTTTCAAGATACCACTGTATAGAGGAAGTAGAACTCTGCTTTTAGACAAGAATGGTAAAACTGAATGTATTGACCACCGTGACATCAACTGTCCATCTCTTGTCCATCTCTCAACTTTTTTAATTCACACACTGCACTTGAAAGGCTGTAAACACTTGGCTGGATGGTCAGATGAAATCTTGGAATCTATGAATCACGTGAGAACAGGTGCATGGCAGCCTCTAGTAATATAAAGCAATGTAAAGACTGTGTAACCCATGCTTCTGCAAGCCTTTTCTTCAATAATAATAATAATAATAATAACTGAGGCAAACTGAAAGTCAACTCCTTAAAAAAAATATTACTAGGTTCAGGCTGGCTGAGCTGATGACATCACTGGTTAAGCATTTTTACTATCCACTAGTATGATATCACCTACACCTAGCTTGTGGGCAACATTTGGCTCTGTGGTGGGAGCTCTCCAAGGCCTGTGTATATGGTATGTGTGTCTGTGAGTGTGTTTGTGTGTGTTGGAGGGGAGGCATGTTCACACTGCATTGTTTTGGCCCCAGGCGAGGCTGAGGGCTGTGGGGACATCCCAAGAGCTGCGAGAAGGGATGGTTTTGATGCCATTACAACACAAGGTGCTTGCACACAATGTGCACTGATGAACACAACCATCTGGATAATAATGCAATTTATTTATCTTGCCTTGACACTAGTGATAAATACAGTAAATATTACCAACATCTTGTGCTAGTAGTTAAATGCTTCACTTTTTAAAGTTTTGTGGAATTGTAGACTTGACAAGGGACTCTAAGTTCATACTTTTTCTGACTCTGTGTGATATGGCTTTAGTTTGTCACTGAAGGAGTTCTATAGATTTTAATGTCAGCACTCTAAAGAAACAGCAGCTAGACAGTGCACCACTGCTCCACACTGCCCTGCAGCATGTGGCTGAGACTTTTTGCCCTCTAGGCTAGGCTGGACTGAAACACGGCCCCCGGGCCACACTGAAGGGCTGATCAGCAGCACTTCACTCTCTTTATCCTTTTTTATTTTTAAGTTGGCATGACTGGCATGCCAGAGTACATTCTAGAGAGCGCTGATTTATAAGTAAGGCCCTACCTAATTCACGGCCATGAGAATCCCATCACAGACAGTTAAATGATCCATTTCCCTTAAAATTTAAGGTTTGTGTTCAGCAACTTAACATTTTTCATTTGGGTAGGGTGTGAAATATGAGGTGCAATATGAGGCGGTCCTAGCTATCATATGCCATCATAATTAAGTTAGTTTAACAGACTTTTCTGTGGTGTAGTGTGCTGACGATGGACAATGAAAAAGTGTGTTTCTCTACACATGGGATCATCTCTCTGTAGTCTGTGCTGCACCTCAAAAGAACAAGCCAGTAAAGCATTATGCTCCCGATAGTCTATGTACAGTTTATTTCTGACTTTGTGAACTTAGTAAACTCTAAAGTTTTAGACACATTTTATTTATTTATTTATTTATTTATTTATTTATTTATTTATTTTTATTTATTTTTATTTATTTAGTAGGGCCCTACTTATAAGTGCTAAACATTTGTAATGAGTTATTATAAATAAATAAGTTCTTATTTTGTGTGTGTGTGTATATATATAGTAGTTTCTGCACTTTTATATTTTGGTTGGAAACAGTGAGGGAGGAGTAGTAACTGGTCGTGTCTGAGAGACTGAGAGAGCTTATAGTCCGGATTTAGCGCCATCTGATTTCCACCTTTTTGGACCACTCAAAGAAGCTTTAAGCGGAAGAAGATTTTCATGTGATGATGATGTGAAAGCAGCGGTGCATTATTGGCTACATGCTCAACTGAAAACATTTTTTGCTGACGGCATTAAAAAGTTGGGCACCCTGATTGGTCTGTGGCTATGCAGCTTCATACGTGATGCACTGTGTATTCTGACACCTTTCTATAAGAACCAGCATTAACTTCTTCAGCAATTTGAGCTACAGTAGCTCGTCTGTTGGATCTGACCACATGGGCCAGTCTTCGCTCCCCACTTGCATCAGTGAGCCTTGGCCGTGAGATAGTCAGTGTTATTCACTTCACCTGTCAGTGGTCATAATGTTATTCCTGGTAGGTGTATACAATTATATTGTGCATTGTTTCTCTGTACTCTGTATTATTATTATTATTATTATTGTTGTTATTTTGTAACCAGTTAAGCGTGAGACAATCATTATAATAGTTAAATAGCATTGATTACAAGTGTTTATCAGTATTAATTAAAGGGATTGCTGATCATTTAAAATATAGACAACAGTAGGGAAAGAAAAAGAAAGATTTGTTTTTCTTCAGTTCTGCTGTGCTCATCAAACACTGGATCAATAGCAGTGAGGTTTTTAAGGGAGTTTCAGTTTTGACAGTCCGAGGTTTAGTATGATTTAAGCTTGCCTGAGAGAAATACAATCGATTCACCTGAAAAGCCAAGCTGGGAATTTAATTCAATAAAGCCTCCATGTGTATTTTTAATAACCAACATTTAATACTTCTGTTAAAATTCTGAGGATTAAGACAATTATATTATTTAGGCATTCAGAATCACTACCGCAGATGAATCAATTGGTTCTTTGAACATTATTTATATACACCAATTAAGCATAACATTATGACCACCTTCCTAATATTATGTTGGTCCCTCTTTTGCTGCCAAAACAGCCCTGCAACTGTGATGCACTGTGTATTCTGACACCTTTTTTCCAGAACCAGCATTAACTTCTTTAGCAATTTGAGCTACAGTAGCTCGTCTGTTGGATCGGACCACACGGGCCAGCCTTCACTCCCCACGTACATCAATGAGCCTTGGCCACCCATGACCCTGTCGCCGGTTTACCACTGTTCCTTCCTTGGACAACTTTTGATAAATACTGACCACTGCAGACCGGGAACACCCCACAAGAGCTGCAGTTTTGGAGATGCTCTGATCTAGTCGTCTAGCCATCGCAATTTGGCCCTTATCAAACTCGCTCAAATCCTTACACTTGCTCATTTTCCCTGCTTCTAAATGCATGAACTTTGAGGATGAAATGTTCACTTGCTGTCTAATATATCCCCCCCACTAACAGGTGCCGTGATGAGATAATTAGTGTTATTTACTTCACCTGTCAGTGGTCATAATCTTATGCCTTGTCAGTGTATTTCAGACACTTCTGATTTATGGTAATTTCTGTTTGTGAGTAAATGGTTAAGTAAACAAGTGTTCATATCAGTAACATTTTATTCATTGTCTGTTTTACCACTGCTTTTCTGGTCAGGGTTGTATTCCTTGGGTCTGATTTATTGGGCAAAGAGTAGGAAACACCCTGGACAGGTTGCCTCTCTATCACAGGGAAGACACACACACACACACACACACTTAGGGCAATATTTATTGGCTCTAATTGTCCACAGTCCACAGACATGCAGTCGCCTTAGTTGGAGTGAGAGAGAGAGTGTGACATGCCAAAAACTTATCATATAGAAGCACTTTGTAGTTCTACAATTACTGACTGTAGTACATCTGTTTCTCTACATACTTTTTTACCCTGCTTTCACCCTGTTATTCAATGGTCAGGACCCCCACAGGACCACCACAGAGCAGGTATTATTTGGGTGGTGGATCATTCTCAGCACTGCAGTGACACTGACATGGTGGTGGTGTGTTAGTGTGTGTTGTGCTAGTATGAGTAGATAAGACACAGCAATGTTGATGGAGTTTTTAAAGACCTCAGTGTGACTGCTGGACTGAGAATAGTCCACCAACCAAAAATATCCAGCCAACAGCGCCCCATGGGCAGCGTCCTGTGACCACTAATGAAGGTCTAGAAGACTGTCGCCTCACAGCAAGAAGGTCCTGTGTTTGATTCCCAGGTGTAGCGTTCCGGGTCCTTCTGTGTGGATTTTGCATGTTTCCCCTGTGTCTGGTGGGTTTCCTCTGGGAGCTCTGGTTTCCTCCCAGAGTCCAAAGACATGCAAGTGAGGTGAACTGAAGATACTAAATTGTCCATGACTGTGTTTGATATAGAACTTGAGCTGTGTAAAACATGACATTAAAATCCCAATAAATAAATAGTGTTGTTGGTAACACAGCTGCCACTCAGTTATTGTCTGAATCCTCTATTTGTTTTAGTCAGTGTTTGTGTGTGAATGTGCTTTACCATAATTTGAAATGTGTTGCTTAACACTTTTACATTCAGTTGGCACCCCCCCCCCCCCCACCCCCCACCCCCCACCCCACACTTAAAACATCTTCCCATGTGCCTGTCCAAGTGAGTCTTCATCAGAGAGATCGGCTGAGAGAAAACTGATGTGTGTAAATCAATAGAAGCAAAGCCCTGAATGAGCCAGTCTTGTCTCCCCGCTCTCCCCACATTTGCAAGCTTCTGTCTGAATATGGAGTGACAGCAGGTAGTTAGCGCCGTACACACATATAAATTCACACAGATGCTCCTTGTGCTCCTCCTGCCTCTTGAACGCGCTACATCCATCCAGATGGCACATGAGAGAGAGAGAGATCCTGCAGGTTGACGACAAAAATGCGGGCGCTGCTGTTTTCTCTCTGTACATACGCTCGAGCTGCGAGCCCCATTTGATTCTGTCCGCGACATGACGCATGAAAGAAGACGGCGGGAAGTCCTGCTGCAGAAACAACATCAAAAACACTCACTCTTGACATAGAATCAGATGCTCGGCACCTATCAGGCTTTAAAGAAGCGCTGGATGTAAAATGTTTGCCACTGCTGTTGTCATAAAGAGAAGGAAATGAGAGGAGCTTGCTGGAGACGGATTGACTTTAGATAGATCTCTTTGTTACACAGCAGAGGCTTTTGTTGCTCAGACTAACTTCTGATGTTTGATTTATTATTTTTATCAATGTTTTTTGCATCTGACGACACTAACAACAGGCTAAATGTAATTCATACAACCAGGCCTGTGGTACTCCAAGGAAAAAAAAAACTCCACTTACCATATAGAAGCACTTTGTAGTTCTACAATTACTGACTGTAGTCCATCTGTTTCTCTGCATGCTTTGTTAGGCCCCTTTCATGCTGTTCTTCAATGATCAGGACTCTCCCAAGACCACTACAGAGTAGGTATTATTTAGGTGGTGGGTCATTCTCAGCATTGCAGTGACACTGACATGCTGGTGGTGTGTTAGTGTGTGTTGTGCTGGTATGAGTGGATCAGACACAGCAATGCTGATGGAATTTTTAAACACCTCACTGAGAATAGAATTTTTCATAATAGTGAAAAATATATCCAGCCAACAGCGCCCCATGGGCAGCATCCTGTCACCACTGATGAAGGTCTAAAAGATGACCAACTCAAACAGCAGCAATAGATGAGCGATCGTCTCTGACTTTACATCTACAAGGTGGACCAACTAGGTAGGAGTGTCTAATAGAGTGGACAGTGAGTGGACATGGTATTTAAAAACTCCAGCAGCGCTGCTGTGTCTGATTCAGTCATACCAGCACAACACACACTAACACACCACCATGTCAGTGTCACTGCAGTGCTGAGAATGATCCACCACCTAAATAATACCTGCTCTGTAGTGGTCCTGGGTTGGCCCTGACCATTGAAGAACAGGGTGAAAGCAGGCTTAAAAAGTATATAGAGAAATAGATGGACTACAGTCAGTAATTGTAGAACTACAGAGTGCTTCTATATGATAAGTGGAGCTAATAAAATGGACAGTGAGTGTAGAAACAAGGAGGTGGTTTTAAATGTTATGTATTTTAAGTGTGTATACCAATTCATTACATTTCCCGTTATATTTATGCACTTCTGCCCTTGTGCTGCATTTACCCTATAAGTCCAAAACACCAATTCAAAGCAAATGTGTCTTTGTGTGTGCATATAGCACTAAAAACCTCTATGCCTTTAAGCAACTCATGAAAAATGAAAGAGATTTGTCTGTCATCAGCATACACACGCTCTGACCTTGACTCCAGACAAATCTAATGGGGGTTCAGAATTTTTTACACAGGTGAAACTCCATAAGGTATTCAAAGAACACAACAGTTATGGTGTGAAAAATTTTCTGATGCTGGTGTAATTAATTTGGAGCAATATGGGGTTTTTAGGCTGCCTTGCATTGATTTTAAAACTCCCACAGACCAAAAATGTACGTTCTCTATCTACAATAAAGTTTGTGTGTGTTTATTTTATCTATTTATTATTAGTTGTTTTTTTTTACTTCACTTTTGCTGGTTGTATTTTGAAATAATGCCTATAAGAAAAGAGACAGAAAAATAAAAGACTGTAGCGCTTGATCACAAGTGCTCAAATTCTGACTATATGGACACTAGGGAGAGCAAAATCAGGTCAACAATCAGTCTTTATGGGGGTAAGCCTTGTGCAAGTGGTGCTACGGTGGCTGCACTGGGTCATTTTTAGTGAGGATGGTAGAGTATGGAGTGTAATGGGTACAGTATAGGTGTAAAGAAAAAGACAGCCAATGCAGGACCCTCGGGGGAGTATTATAGAGGAGCGAGAGGCCCGGTGTGGAGAATGGGGCCCTACAGTCCCCTTTCCCACCTCCAATAAAACCATACATAGACAGTCACTGTAAGAAGAGAGAAGACTGTAATTTAATCAGTAGACTTATTCAGGGCAGGACCAGCACTATTACTGACTGCAGCACCAAACTAGGGACCAGTGGGGTTTTTGTACTTGGTGAAAATAAGAAACTTTATTCTCTAACCTAGTGTAATTGTGTGCAAATTATGAAATTAGGGAATTGAATATTCCAGCATCAAAGTTACTGCAGAATCAAAATTCAGGTAAGTAGCAGAAGTTATACAGATATATCATACACCATAAAGGCACAAAAACTGATTGTCAGGACAAAAAGAAGCCAAGACGTCCAAGAAACTGTGAGTCTCCACAATCAAATTTTTTATCGCTCCAGTAATCCTGTGCAGAGATGGAAGATCATGTTAGATGGACAACCAGCACTCCATAAAAATCAAACCTTTATTGCAGAGCAGTAGGATGGACACTACTGTTGAGTAAAATTCATATGACAGCCTGCTTGGAGTTTGCTAAACGTGATGTACATGTGCCTTGCAAAAATTAGGCACTGCACACCTGGCAAATTCTTTGCCATCTCTACTGTGAAATATGGTGGTGGCAGCATTAATGTATGGGATGGTTCTTAGCAACAGAGACAGGGAGTCTGATAAGAATTATTTGTAATTTTGTATGATAAATAATCATTGCTTGTAAAGACTGATTCTCCTTGTATACCTGATTGTGTCCAGTTATCAGTGGTGTAATGTAACAGTGGTGTAAAGTTATAATACTTGGTTACAGTACTTGAGTATTTTTTTTGGGAGTATCTGTACTTGTAAGGTTCGGACCAAAGAAGGACTCGTACAGATGAGGCTAAAAAGGTTTATTACAAAATCACAGTCCAAAGGCGTAATCAGAAACAAGCAAAAGGTCGATAACCAAACAATCATACACAAAAGGTGGAATTCAAAGACAAAGTTGAAAAGAAGGCCAAAAGTAAAAAAAAAACCAGAAAGTACAAGGAGCAATAATAAGGCTTGGTATGCACTGTGAATCAGAGACGATACTTCACAACGAACTGAACACAGCAAACAGCTTAAATAGACTATGAAACAGGTGAAAACAATCATTAATCAGGTGGGGCCGATCTGGGATAGGTTGCTAGTCATGCTAGAGGTCTCGTGATCACCCAAGGTACCCTGGGAAATGGAGTCCCAAAGACAGATGCGTGCCAGTACTTGAGTTTTTACATCTCTGTCAACTTTTACTTGATTACATTTCTTAAATAAAATGTTTACTTTTACTTTAATCCATTTGCCTAATGCAAATTCAATACTTGTTACTACAAAATAAATTTCTGTGTATCAGATGAAGTGCCTCTTATGTTTACTCAAAGATACTGAAATATTCTTATGTTGTGAAGACCTCGTTTTTCTGTAAGGTAGGCTTCATAGTTAAGGTGGTTTACAGGCTTCTCTTTCTACTTTTGTCAGTTAAATAAAGATACAAGAGAATTAACTCCCAGATTCGTCTTTCTATTGTATTTTACAAAATGTCCCAACTTTTTGAGAAATGAGGTTTGTAGATTGAAAGGTGTAACAATATGGGCTAGGACAAGACAAGAGGGGTGGACACACATGCAGAGATGTTATTTAAACATCTATTTATAAGAACAATACACACATGAGAGGTTGCACAAGACAGGTTTTACCATAACAAGACAAACTAACACAAGACCTAGGCTAAATGCTAAAGGCTAACGCTAATCTAAACACAAACAATGCTAAAGCTAACTAAATATTATGCTAACCGCTAGTCTACACACATAACATGACTAAACTCTCCTGAACCTAAGCTACAATGCTAAACATGAACTAAGACAAAAAACTTAACAAGACTTCTAGACAAAATCATGGACAAACATGAGACAGAAAACCAAAAGCATGACAAAACCAAAGCAAAATAGCCTACACTGACTGATCCACTGCACCTTATATAGCATGAGGTTTTCCCCTGAAATGAGGAGCAGCTGTAGAGTAGTTTTATGTCCAGATGTGCAGGTATTGTACATAATAAGTTATGTGTATCAAGTCAAGTCAGTTTATACTATAGTGCTTTTTACAGTGAACATTGTCTCAAATCAACTTTACAGAATCCAGGACCAACAGACCAAAAACCCCTATTAAGCAAGCCGAGGGCAACAGTGGCAAGGAAAAACTCCCTTAAAATTACAAAAGAAACCTTGAGAGGAACCAGACTCAGCAGGGACCCCATCCTCCTTGGGTGGCCTAGAGGAGTTCTTCATTGTTCAGTCCAATCTGTGAAAAAGTCAATAGTAAGTTCAGGAATTTTTTTGTGCAAACACACCAGGTGTCCATCCCATCTAGTAGGAGCAGCATTGTTGACCTTGCAGTCTTTAACCTCAAGAGGGTAAACAGGCTTCCGTCAGAAGCACCTCGGGGTAGAAACAACAGAAGATGTAGTTACAATGTGAAATCGTTAAGAGTAAAATGTCTTTAAGTAAACGAGTTGGAGTACAGAGCACCTACAGAAGCCATAATAAATAAATTAAATTAAACCACACACAAAAAAGTGTACAAAAAGTACACTTTAAATCCATTGTATGCTTAAATGAATCTGGCATTGATGCATTAAACAAGAGACTCATGTACACAGCACATGATGAATTCCACTCAACTTTGCACATTAATTTGTTTATTTATTTATTTAATAGGATTTTAACGTCACTTTGGTTACATTCAGGACAGAAATGTTTGTTACTGGTTACACATGATTCATCAGTTCAAGTCTTTAATGTCAAACACAGTCATGGACAATTTTGTATCTCCAATTCACCTCACTTGCATGTCTTTGGACTGTAGGATAAAACTCAAGCTCCCGGAGGAAACCCACACAGACATGGGGAAAACATAAAAACTCCACACAGAAAGGACCCAGACCGCTCCACCTGGGGCACATGAATTTGACTCATCCATGACGCTAACAACTGATAAACTAACCACATTAAAGCAAAACAACTCCACTTTTCCCTCTCATTTAAAGTAATTAAATGATACACTACCACATTAAAAGCTAACTGTACCAGACATGCATGTCTGATATATTTTGCTAATATGTGAGTAATATCAGCTTGCAGATGGATTTTACTGACTACACATTTGCAGATGTGACACTTTTGTTGCCCGTTTTGCTTGCTAACCCAATATAGCAGAAAGAGCCTACAGAGAATGCCCATGCACTCACTGTATTTACATCTATAAAGCTTTATATAGTCCCAATAACTCTTCTGGAGACAGTTATAACACAGCGTGCCGCTTCTGCTGTATTGTTTATGTGTTATTATTATGAGCTTGTAATTGCATGTTTTTCATGTATTGTATGCAAACTGCAACCTTCACAAGACAAATGGGAGATGATTAGTTCATGTAGTAACAAACTGTCTTTTATTAAATACTCAACAATAAATAATGCATGACAATAAGAAGTCAATCTATGAGAAGAGAGACAGTTGAGTCAACATCTGATGAGATGTAAATGAAATACAAATGGAAGGTCATACATTTTATTGTATTGGCATTTTAATTATTTAACTATTTTAAGTGATAACTATATTTTATTGGCTGACTTCAAAAATGCTGTTTTATGCTGGAATCATTGGCAAGTGAGCAGATATACACACACACACACATATAATATTGATAATATTGTGTTGGTCCCCCTTTTGCTTCCAAAACAGACCTGACCCGTCGAGGCATGGACTCCACTAGACCCCTGAAGGTGTGCTGTGGTATCCTGGCACCAAGGTGTTAGCAGCAGATCCTTTAACTCAAGTAAGTTGTGAGGTGGGGCCTCCATGGATCGGACTTGTTTGTTTAGCACATCCAACAGCTGCTCGATTGGATTGAGATCTGGGGAATTTGGAGGCCAAGTCAACACCTCAAACTCATTGTTGTGCTCCTCAAATCATTCCTGAACCATTTTTGCTTTGTGGCAGGGCGCATTATCCTGCTGAAAGAACCCACAGCCATCAGGGAATACTGTTTCCAAGAAAGGGTGTACATGGTCTGCAACAATGCTTAGATAGGTGGTACGTGTCAAAGTAACATCCACATGGATGGCAGGACCCAAGGTTTCCCAGCAGAACATTGCCCAAAGCATCACACTGCCTACACCGGCTTGCCTTTTTCCCATAGAGCATCCTGGTGCCATGTGTTCCCCAGGTAAGCGACACACACGCACCTGGCCATCTACGTGATGTAAAAGAAAATGTGATTCTTCAGACCAGGCCACCCTCTTCCATTGCTCGTGGTGCAGTTCCGATGCTCACGTGCCCATTGTTGGCCCTTTTGGCGGTGGACGGGGTCAGCATGGGCACGCTGACTGGTCTGCGGCTATGCAGCCCCATACGCAACAGACTGTGATGCACTGTGTATTCTGACACCTTTCTATCAGAACCAGCATTAACTTCTTCAGAAATTTGAGCTACAGTATGTCGTCTGTTGGATCAAACCACACGGGCCAGCCTTCGCTCCCCACGTGCATCAATGAGCCTTGACGCCCATGACCCTGTCACCGGTTTACCACTGTTCCTTCCTTGGACAACTTTTGATAGATACTGACCACTGCAGACCGGGAACACCCCACAGGAGCTAGCCATCACAATTTGGCCCTTGTCAAACTCACTCAAATCCTTACACTTGTCCATTTTTCCTGCTTCTAACACATCAACTTTAAGGATAAAACAGGCGCCGTGATGAAGAGATAATCAATGTTATTCACTTCACCTGTCAGTGGTCATACTGTTATGCCTGGTCGGTGTATACAGCGGGGGAAATAAGTATTGAACACATCAACATTTTTCTCAGTAAATGTATTTCTAATGGGACAATTGACATGAAATTTTCACCAGATGTTGGTAACAACCCAAGTAATCCACACATATAAAGCAGTCAAAACAAATAAGTCCAAAAATTAAGTTATGTGTAATAAAGTGAAATGACACAGGGAAAATGTATTGAACCCATGAAGAAAAGGAGGTGCAAAAAGGCATGGAAAGCCAAAACACCAGCTGAAATCTGTCAGTATTTAGAAAGCAATCCTGCCCCTATCAGTGCAAATTAATATCAGCTGGTTTAGTCTCAATTGATGGCCTACAAAAAGGTTTCTTATTACCAAGGTGTCACACAAGAAGCATCTCGTCATGGGTAAAAGCAAAGAGCTCTCTCAAGACCTTCGCAACCTTATTGTTGCAAAACATACTGATGGTATTGGTTACAGACGTATTTCTAAAATTCTGAATGTTGCAGTCAGCACCACTGGGGCCATTATCCGGAAGTGGAAAGAACATCATTTCACCATAAACCGGCCACGGCCAGGTGCTCCTCGCAAGATTGCTGACAGAGGAGTCAAAAGAATAATCAGAAGAGTTGTCCAAGAGCCAAGGACCACTCGCGGAGAGCTTCAGAAAGACCTGGAATTAGCAGGTACAGTTGTTTCAAAGAAAAGTATAAGTAGTGCACTCAACCGCCATGGCCTTTATGCACGCTCACCGCACAAGACTCCATTTCTGAAGAAAAAAGCATGTTAAAGCTCATTTAAAGTTTGCTGCACAACATTTGGACAAGCCTATAAAATACTGGGAGAATATAGTCTGGTCAGATGAGACCAAAATTGAACTCTTTGGATGTCATAGCACACACCATGTTTGCACATCACCCCAAAAAACACCATACCAACAGTGAAGTTTGGAGGTGGGAACATCATGGTGTGGGGCTGTTTCTGAGCATATGGTGCTGGCAGACTTCATGTAATTGAAGAAAGGATGAATGGAGAAATGTACCGAAACATTCTTGATAAGAATCTGCTGCCATCTACCAGGATGCTGAAGATGAAACAAGGGTGGGAGGGGAGAAAGAAATTAAAGCTGCTAGAATAGCCCAGTCAGTCACCCGACTTGAATCCAATTGAAAATCTATGGAAATAACTGAAAATCAGAGTTCATAGAAGAGGCCCCCGGAACCTTCATGATCTGAAGACAGTTTGTGTGGAAGAATGGGCCAAAATCACACCTGAATAATGCATGTCTGGCAGCTTAATGGTTAAGGTACTAAACTAGAATTTAGGAGGTTGCTGGTTCAAGCACCACCTATGCCAGGTTGTCACTGGTGGCCCCTGAGCAAGGCCCTTAACTCTCAATTGTTTTCAGTCACAGTTGCAAGTTACTTTGAATAAAAGCATCTGCTAAATGCTGAATGCTAAATGACTCCTGACTTGGATCAAAACACATTATCATGATTTATTTTTCCAAACTGATACATCATACATCTTGCTCAAATTAATGCCATCATGGCTTGTAATCAGCCAGTGAGAAATCATGTTAAATGAGGAGTAAAATTAAACATTATTGGATGAATTGTGTATCTGAACCAACTATTATTTCAAGCGTCACATTATATTAGTTGTGATTTTCTAAGCAAAGTAATTGGAAGAAAAAAAAAAAATCATGTTGCATGGCATTTTAGACTTTATTTGCATGCAAATTCTTTTTATATCAATTATTTAATAGTTTTTACCCCCTTATCCACCCAATCTCTGTCATTGCTGCTGCCATTCTTACCTCCGATCAAGGAGGGTTGAAGCTTTCATGTGCCCCTTTCAACACGCAAACAGTTGCTGATTACTTGTTTTTACCAGCTAGGTAAACCCTGCTAGAGGCAGGGTCTCACATAGCAGATTGCTATCCATGATCATCTGTCCTCAATCGGTCACCAGGCCACAGTTGCACCAGCAACGAGGAACCCTATTTCAGACATTGTCCCTCCACCTACAGGCACATAGCTAATCGTGTGTCTGTGTAGGGCTGGCAGATCTAAATTCGACAGCTCGAGATCTCAGCACTGGTGGGCTAGCGTGTTTTACCGCTGCACCACCCGAGCGCCCCCATTTGCATGCAAATTCCTGTGAGCAGCTTGTGTCTGTCTGCCTTCATCACTGTTGGCTGTTGGTGGTAGGAGGCCACTCCTCATGTTTATTATTATGGCCGTGCTGTATTTGGGTTGTGTTGGTGTAATACATGATGAGCTTGGTTGACTGAGGAAAAGATTGTTCCCCCTCCCTCCCTCTTTTGCCGAACTCGAAGTTCACAGGCATTACCATCTTAATAAGGGGGCTGATTTTGCCCCTGGGCTAAGGGAAAGGGGGTGGCAAGGATGCACTGGAGCAGGTGAGTGTGGGTGGGTGGGTGTGTGACTGAAAGAGAGAGAGAATCACCCAAGGGTAGTTAGCACCGATCAGTCATTCTAAGGGCAGACAAGATTGAACCCACCCCATTAAAGAACATACTTGGTATAAAAGGGGTGCAGACAGGGCAAGAGTTATTATTGAACATTATTGGGTCGATATTTGAATCAGTACATGCATTTACTTTGCATAATATAACATAATATTGTTCAAATACTCAATTCTTACTGCTTTGTTTTGGCTAGATTAACTACAATTATGTTTATTAGTACTAAACCGAATATATTAAAAAATCTACAGACTCCATGACCTTAATACTGAATAAAAACTAAATAAATATAATAAATAAAAAACAGTTTAAACTGTCAGTTTAAATCACTTTTTCTTTTTCAAAAGACATTCTAAATCCACTAATCTTTTCAGCACTACACCAAAACTTCACTGTGAGATAGAGACGAGCAAGTCTCAGATGAGACAGAGCTAATTTCCCGTGCCAAGCTTGAGCCCAATCCACATCTGAACATAAAGCACTGTCATTACACTCTAAAATGAATAATGGCTGCTCCCTCCTCACGGTGTAAATTTGGAGAGTGATCTGCTAATCACTTTCCTCTGCCGTTTGATGGCCATACTCCCTATGCTAAGGACTTGTCAATAGTGGCTCAGTAATTAACAGAGTGGCATGGAACTGGAGGGAGATCAGACGGCAGGATTAGTTCTGCCAGGTTCTCCAAGTGTCAATACAGACTGGAGCCTGAGCGCCTCAAAACTCATTTACATACCTACATGAGATAGCATGCACAATTAGATGCCCCCTCTTACTCTTTTACTGGAGCAATAAAAGATGGTGGGGAATATAACACAAAAAACTCACACAATTTATGCTCAAACCACCACTGAAAAATGAGATCTATCTAATCTGTGCTAATGCTGACCACACACCAAACTAATGAATAAAGCATACTACTGCTAAAGTATATAAAAATCAGAAATAAACATCACATAGATTCCAAGGATGACAAAGTAAACTGCAAACACACAGGAAAGTTCAAAGCTGTGCAAAGATTCCATGGATGAGGAAGCTATATAAAAGTGAGCAATCAGGTATGCAATGAGCCTCAGGTGTTACAACTAAGATGATGACGAGCTTGTGATTGTGCAGCTGAGAGTAGCACTTGATGCTGAGCATGTTGGGTTTTGAAGTTTGTTACAGAAGCCATCTCATAGGAGCTGCTCCTGAGGTGACAGAAACTTGTCCAGATGGTCTTTCACGTGTTTTGGATGCTGTTCAATCAGGGTGACGGTGGTGGAATTTTGCCCCTAAGAAGGGGGTCTAAGACATCCTTGTTTGGAACCCACAAGCACTCCTCTAGAACATATCTCTTTGAGTCCACCAGATACAGGAGCCACCTCCTTTTTTGAAGAGAGCCTAGTAGTGCTCTGGCTCTGTAAGCAGGTGCTTCATTTACAAGAAATGTGGATAGAAGTGTGTCTGTGAATATGGATTCTTGAAAGAGTCCAAGTACCGTGGACCTGAGGAGGGTGACAGTCTGTATTGTGAAGAACAGAGAATTGTGTTACAACAAGGAAAAAAAGTCCTGGAAAACTACATGCATGCTAGGACAGCAGTAACGTCCAGACAACAATGTACAGGCAAGTCCTAGTTACACCCAGTTATGGGCCCAAGCTGTAAGACAGTTGTAATAAATACACTTTCTCAGTTGTACTGTCACTAGGTTTGGGGTCACCTGCTGCTGCTTTGATGATCTTGTCAATGTCTCGTACAATTGGAGTGACCAAGCAGGTGGGCTGGATAATGGAGTGTATGGATTTTGGTGTACTTGAGGTTCCAATGGTCTCTATAGTCAATGAATGGAAAGTATGCTACATTCAGCTAATGCCTCCACTCCTTAAGGGACAACTTACTTGCAAGGAGCATCCAGTCTTTACATTATTTAATCCAGGTCTGTAAGAGATGAGAAAGTTAAAATGAGTAAACAAGGGCCCACTTGGATAGGACAAGAGATATGTGTTGGACTTTATTGGTGTACTTGCAGTTTAAGTGGTCTTTTACACAATGAATGGAAAGTGTGCTACATCCAGCCAATGCCTCCACTCCTCAAGAAACTATTTACTTTCAAGGAGCGTCCTGTTCCCTACATCATAGGTTCTGCAATAGTATGGCCCCTATTCCAATCTTTGAGGTGTCCTATAACAAAGAGAAGTGAGAGATCAGGTTGCAAAGAAAGCACTGTCTACCCTTTTTTCCTTCACATATACACCATCAGGGGAGAAGATATACCCTATGGAGAAGCTTGTGTGTACATGGAATTGGCAATTCTCTGCTTTTACATAGAGCCAGTGTTCCGGAAGTCATTTCAGCAATTCATCACATGAGCTTATTTAGGTTGTGATAATATACTAAGATGCTGTGAATGTAGACCAATGTAGGTCTCTTGGAGAACTTCATTAATATGTGACTGGAAAACTGCTGGGACATTAGCCAGATCGTAAGACATTATCTGATACTCTTAGAGTATCATAATGCAGGGGTTGGTAGAGAAGGCAATCTTACATTCATCTCCTTCTGGATTACATGAGGTTGTACATGCTCCTCAACTTGAGTTATGTAAAAACTTTAGCCCTACACAGTTGTTCCAGTTTAGTTGGCACCAAGGGCAGGGGGTAGAACAATTTTTGGTAGTCAGTACATGGTTGAAGGTAATGCTTCTTTTCCACAAAACTAGTTGACTTTGAGGGCTGGATGAACCCCATACACACGGGCCTCCTAAATGTATTTCTTTAAGGTCAATGTTTCTCATGATCTTGAAAGAGTTGCACAAGGAAGTAGGTCCCATAGTCTGTGTGGTGTTGGTTGAGAGGCTTTTTTGTTTAGTAAGGCCTTTGAAAAAAAAATTTATGTAAGTAATGTTTGTAGTTTTTATGTAAGTAATGTTTGTAGTTTTTATGTAAGTAATGTTTGTTGTGGACTTTCTTTATGATTGTTAAATCTCACTGGAACTGGAGACATGTGTCCAAGTAGTTCTTCAACCATCCCTTTGACCAGATGATATTAATGTTGAAAAAAGTGCCATGAGTGACATCAATGTATACAGTCAAAGGGAAAGTCTGGAACTACACCTCTCCAGACTCTAATGGCCTCCCATTGAGTGCTTGGATTTTTTTCACTGGTGGCCAGTGGCTCAGGGGTCTTGATATGAGTGGACAGTAGGATTATGTTGTGATCTCAGCAGGCTATCCAACCTGATCAATAGGTCGAATAAGTGATCCAATGATAGGGAGTCAGTATGGCATGCTAAATCTGTTTGGGCCTTGGGTCTAAGTCCTTGTCAATAACCAGTGCTTAATACTTGTTCATTCCAACCACTTTGAGCAGCTAGTGTGTGAGCATAGTCCCCATGGTGTTCCAGCCTTGTTGTAGTTGTAGAATTTCTCCACTGGACTTAGTTTGTTCTCCTTTTTATGTTTTCACCAAGCAATAGCCTAGACTTCCTGTAGGATGAGATTACAAACACCACTTTCGGGGGGGTATAATAATTAAAAAAATCATAGAAAATAGGGCATAAAAGTCCCCTACAGAAACTGGGTGTTCTGTCATTAACCCATTCCAAATTCATGGGCATTTTTATAGAGTTGAGCCCCTATTGTGCTACAAGAGTCTCCACTCTTGTAGGCATATATGAGGTCCGACACTGATTTTGAGCTTGCAAATAGTTCCAACAGCATTTAATAAATTTGTGGTCAGGACAAAAAGTTCCTCTACATCAAACATGTTAATGTATGTCCTTATGGACCTTTTTGTGAACGTATGCATAGTCAGGCTGGAACACAAATTGCCTTTCCCAGACTGTTGATAATTCAAGTAATTTATTTTATACACCTGTTAGCACTAGGTATGTCTAAAACACCTGAATATAATAATTAAAAGTGGTGTCCACAGATGGCTATTCGGTGCATATTTGTGTATACTGCAGTGCACCACTACCTACCTTTGTGTGCCAGCCAAGGTTTTCATGCTACTCTCTTGGAGATCTAGCCTCCTGCAGTGTTTATTTCCAACTCTAATCTGTGTCATCTGGTTCTAATATCCCTATGTGCCTTAGTGCCTGATTAGTTGGATCAAATGTGTTAGATTTGGGTTTCAGGGCTAAAAGTCTCCAAAATTCCCTTTTTGTTATGGACCAGAGCATCTTCCCCAGTGTTTTAAAAGCACAGTTAGGAAATATAATCTTATTTGGGCTTTGAAATGGAAAATTCTATCAGTAAATGTAAGTATACTTTCAAAATAATTTTATTACACAGGTTGACGAGGTGAAACAAATTGGCCTGGCACAGTTCTGCAGGAGTTTGGCCATTAAACCAAACTCTAAGCATTCCAGCAGGTCGAATAGCACTTTACGTGGGCTAAGGCATATTCACTATTGAGCCATGCTGTATTTATTATAGCTTACAGGCGGTCCCGGCAGGGCACGGTACTTTTACAGCATTACCATTATGAAGTTGAATAGGTCAGCATGCGGATGGGTGAAAAGGTGCTCTTGCCGGCTGCAGCACATTACATGCTTAACCCATCATATACAATTACTGTTTGGAAAAGCCCACCTAACCTTTAACAAGAGTGGCTTAGCCTGTACGTTTACACAGCTCCGGGCTGACAGTTTAAACAGAGTACAGTGTGAACCACAGTATAAAAATCCATATGGCCATTTCTTTAAGTCCCTGGCTGAAAGAACCAGTGTATTACTGGTTTTAATAATGGGGCTTTCCTGTCTGGAATCAGTTTCTGTCTGTAGCATAGTCGATGGCATATAGTGAACCTGGAGCAAAAGGCAAATAGTAAAATGATAGTGGCAGGAACACAGTGTCGGAACGAGGGGCTTTTGGATTGTAGGGGACAATTTATGGTTTAGTGGAGCCACATAAGTGTATTTAAACAGGGAAGAAATTATGTTAGGGGGATGTGAAATGGGACCATAGAGAATGACCACATGGGTGCTGTTAAAATAATTCTGAATGGCTAAAACAGAGTAAAAGAATGAAGTAGAAGTCATGTTTATGTATGAGGACACAGAAATACTGTTCAGTCTTTCACAACAGCCAAAACAAGTCAACACACAATAAATGAGTAAAAACCAAGAAAACTTTCCCTGACATAAAAACAACACAATGCAAAAACAATGTCATGTACTGTTAGATGTTCCTGTTTATGTTCCTTTTGATAGGTACCTTTGAGGGACCCAATCAAGACTGCCCATTTGTGTGAACTGATGTAATCAAGCCAGTCCTAATGGTCAGTTTGAAATGTCTAATCATAGACTTAGTAGCATTACCGTTCCTTAGTCATTCTTAAAAGTGAACACCAAATCTAAAATGAAGTTTTTAAGTCTGGAATTTTAAATGATTTACTTAATTGATTTAATGTTTTAAAGGAATACCAACCTGGCATACCAAAATTTCACTCAAAAAATTAACCTTTTTGAAAGACATCAGTGTGACACTTCCACACAACTTTGATTACTGGTCATAACTTATGGAACCATGAATAATGTATACCAGTCAGTTTGTGACCTTAAGATTAAGAGCTAATGTAGCAAGAAAATAATCCAAATCAAGGAAGCAAATTCAATTATGATGGCTCTAAATAAACTAAATCCCATTGAGATGCCGTGGTAAGACCTTAAATGAGCAGTTCTTACTCGAAAATCCTTCAAAGTACCTCAAAGAAAGATTGAAAGGGATTTGCATATTTCTCCCTCCACAGTGCATAATGTCATTAAGCAATTGGGAGGAATTTCAGGCAAACCTTACTTTGGCAAACCTTTGTCAAGCACTATGGAGTGCTAATACGGAGTTACATGCATGAATGGCTCGGAGGCATCTAGGATGGACCATCACACAGTGGAAATGTGTATTGTGGTCAGATGAATCAGCATTCCAGGTCTTTTTTGGAAAAGCTGTTTGCTCCGGACCAAAGACGAAAAGGACCATCCAGACTGTTATCAGTCCAAAAGCCAGGGTCTGTCATGGTATGAGGCTGTGTCAGTGCCCTTGGCAAAGGTCATTTACATTTCTGTCATGGCAGCATTAATGCAGAAAAGTACATTGAGATCTGAGCAACATATGCTGCCTTGAAGATGTCATCTTTTCCAGGGACGTCCATGCATTTTTCAACAAGACGATATGTACAGCAAAACCACATGCTGCACACATTACAAAGGCATGGCTGCGGAAGAAGAGGGTACGGGTACTGGACTGGCCTGCCTGCAGTCCTGACCTGTCCCCAACAGAGAATGTGTGGAGCATTGTGAACCGAAACGTGACATGTTTGCAGGAAGAGTGAGACAAAATAAATGCTGAAACATTAAATCACTTGGTATCCTCGGTGCCAAAACGTCTTAAGTGTGGTGAAAAGGAATGGCAACATTACAAAGTGATAAATGCTTCACTGTCCCAACTTTTTTTGGATTGTGTTGCAGACCTGAAATGCAGGAATGGATGTTTATTAATAAATTAAATGAAGCAAACAACTTAAACAACTTAAAAATTACTTAAAATAACTTAAAATGCTGCTATATTCTTAAACACTGCACAATTTTTCTGCACCTTAAACAACTGCTGCTATGTGCCTTTTTTACTACCTTAGTTTACTTTTATTTCTATTTTTACTCATTGTATATAAAAGTTTAAAAGTTTAAATAAAATAAAAAAATTATTGTGTTAGTTTAATTTTTGTTTTTATGTATAATATATTGATGTTTGGAGGACGAACAAATAATTTCATTGTACAGTGTAACTGTTGGTTCTTCTGTGCACATGACAATAAAACTCTTGAATCTCTGAGCAGATAAAACTTGAAATATCTCAGGTTCATCCTGTCTGCAATAAAATAAAAGTCAATGTAAGAAACTATGTATTTTTTTTTTTTTTTTATATTTGCATTTTCCATGCTGTCCCAACTTTTTATCTGATGTGGGGTTGTATATTAAAACAATTCTACAAAGAAGAGAGGGCCAAATTTCCTTCACAATTAAAAAGTAAATCTTTAATTGCAATTTATACCACCAAGGTTGGCATAACCTGTTATTAGGTTTAAAGGGCAAGTAACTTTGTACATGAATCATAGAAGCTTTGCATAAAGTGTTATATTCAATAAAAGGAATAATAATTTAAAAGCTGTATTTTGTGTTCACTTGGGTTGTCTGTATCTTAAAATCAGTTGAAAGATCAGAAATATACAAGTGCAACAAATACGCAAAAATAGAAAGTGAAAAATACTTATAAATGCCAGCATTTGGGCCTCCTTGCATTGCTCCTTGACTGACTTTAGTACAGAGACTTTTCCATCCTTTTACTAGATTCTGAATAGCACAGGATGTTCTCCTAATTCTTTATGCAGTTTGGGCAGATAATGAATCACAGCTTATCACACATAACTGTTTATGGCTGAGGCTTAAAACCACATTAGCATCTGGCACCAACAACCTGTTTTAATGTCTTTTATGAATCCCTGTGACTTGAATGGTAAGTGAAATTAGATATTTTCAATGGGTAACCATTAGTCCCTATCTTATAGTCAAACCTGCTTTCTTAAACCTTTATACAACTGACAAAATATGCTTAGAAATGAAAAAAAAGGACAGATGCATGTTCACCACTATATCACCTTTCTTAGTAATTGCATTTATAATAATTAATTGCAGTTTTGCAAGTAAAATTTTTGACCATTACTGCTTGATACAAATCTTCAGCTGCTTAAAAGCCCAAAGTCATGTTGTCTGATTCTTTTCTTCATAATGTTCAATACGTCTGAAGATCAGATCTGAATTGCTTGCAGGCCAGTCAATTGGTCAATTAATGGACTTGTCTTGCTAAAATAACCACTGAGTTCTTGTAAAAAAAAAAAAAAGTCACCTCGGTGGCAGGATATGTCTCTCTAAAATCAGTTTCAGTGGTACCACAGATATGGAAGCCACCCATATGTTGGGCATAGATGTCCCCCAATATCCTGACAAATGTTGAATGCACCTTTGTTTGATAACAGTCTGGATGGTCTTTTTTGTTTAGTCTGGAATACTTGGCATCCTCTAAAACAAGCTGAAATGTGGACTCTTCTGACCACAGTACACATTTTTACTGTCATTCGTTCCATCTCAGGTCATTGTTACATTTCATTACTTGTCACAATAGTTTTCCGAAGTACTCCTGAGGCCTTCAAGGTTTTATCAAACTAGCATGGTGGTTTCTGAGGGCTTGAAGGTCACCAGTGGTTTCCAGGCCTCGTATTTCTTCAGATTTCTTGAATCATTTCACAATAATATGTACGGTAGACAGTAAAACACTTAAATTATATGCAGAAGTGGATTGGGAATTTATTTATTTATTTAAACTGATTAACAGTTTTCTCACAAAGTTTGGCACAAAGTGGTGAGCCATGCTATACCCATTCATTACACCCTGAATTTTACCAGTTCATCTGCTTATTGTGGAATGTTTTAAGATCAACTTAAAAATGACATAAATAAATGAATATCACCTTATATATTGACTGGGATGGGGGGGGGGGAAGTGTACTACCCTGAACCCATCCATGTAATTTCAGTTATGCTGCCCCAGTGTAATAAAGGTCATATGCTCTCTGGTTACATACTACAATATCCTGAGGGCAGAGGGGTTTTCACTCAAGTGTGAGACCCTTGGCAAATAATACTAACCTACACAGCCATGTAAAACAAGCTGGGAAGTCATAACCCCCCCTGATAATTTAGTGGACACACAAATGTTTATATAATACAATTTAATTAATTAATGAAATAATGATTATTTTTATTATTGTTGTATTGTCAAGTTGATTCAGTTGATTGAAACATTAAAACCACCTCCTTGTTTCTACACTCACTGACCATTTTATCAGCTCCACTTACCACATAGAAGCACTTTCTTCTAGTTCTACAATCACTGGCTGTAGCGCATCTGTTTCTCTGCATGCTTTGTTAGCCCCCTTTCATGCTGTTCTTCAATGGTCAAGACGCTTCCAGGACCACTACAGAAAAGCTATTATTTGGGTGGTGGGTCAATCTCAGCACTGCAGTGACACTGATATGGTGGTGGTGTGTTAGTTTGTGTTGTGCTGGTATGAGTGGATAAGACACAGCAATGTTGATGGAGTTTTTAAACACCTCACTGTCCCAGCTGGACTGAGAATAGTCCACCAATCAAAAATATATCCAGCCAACAGCGCCCCGTGGGCAGCGTCCTGTGACCACTGATGAAGGTCTAGAAGATGACCAACTCAAACAGCAGCAATAGATGAGCGATCATCTCTGACTTTACATCTACAAGTTGAAGAAACTAGGTAGGAGTGTTTAATAGAGTGGACAGTGAGTGGACATTATATTTAATTACTCAAGCAGCCATCAAACCCCAGCAAACACCACCACCATGTCATTGCAGTGCTGAGAATGATCCACCACCTAAATAATACCTGTTCTGTGGTGGTCCTGTGGGGGTCTTGACCATTGAAGAACAGGGTGAAAGCAGGCTAAAAAAGTATGCAGAGAAACAGATGGACTACAGTCAGTAATGGTAGAACTACAAAGTGCTTCTATATGGTAAGTGGAGCTGATAAAATGGACAGTGAGTGTAGAAACAAGGAGGTGGTTTTAATGTAATGGCTGATCAATATCCTCATGAATTGGTTATTTTGATGTATAAATGCATTCAAAATAAGACAGCTTCAGTTTGATTGTCTGTACTTGGACTGAGAGGTTAGATCTGATTTGGTGAATGATCCATCTGTTTGTCTTCTTTGCTATACTAGGTACTCCCAAAAGTCTACATCAGCATCAAAGTTCAAAGACAAAAATAATATTCATATCCTTCTTTTTTGTCCATCTTATACATCAATAAAATACCACAGAAAAGACTGGACAGTTTTTATTTGTTTGGAGAGATAAACTGTTACATTTGAACAATGTTTTTAATTTAATTAACACTTCTTGTGCCAAGTGCGTGTGTCATATTCCATACTGCTGGATAACTTAATAATTGATCCAAGTAGACAAAAACTGTCCACTATCTTCAACTTATTATTATTATTATTATTATTTTTAAGGTTTGAACCCAGGTCTTCAGGACCTTACAATTCTGTGTCCGTCACACTATTGTCCCCCTTTTTTTGTGGCAGATTACTGGAAAACCAGACCAGACCTTTCTAAGTACATTAGTGACCGGCTAGTGGAACTGGCTAATTGCTCTATTACAGACTAGCATGCATGGCCACTCTTTTCTAAACATACAATATTCAGTGATGCTACATTTAAGGCAATCACTTGTAATAGCATTATTATTGCTCTAAAACATTACTGCACAGTGAATTTAATACATTATTAGATTGAATGTACTGAAGATGGCAGGGTTTTAGAGAGTGGCTGGTTCCACTCTATCCAAATGAATAAATGATGGAGCTTTGCTAATGGACATACCTACTTAAACATGGCATCTATTATTAATCTCTGACAGATGAGGCACAGTAACCCTGTTAGATGTCACCCATTTATCGACTATATTACACACAAGACCTTGTTTCCACCGAAAGTAAACCTCTTTTATTTGAGACCTTTATTAAACTGGATTTAGTGGGCGGCTTTATAAGAGAACAAATTTGCTGACCGGGATCGTTCAGTTGTCTAGATGGCATTGTGCCTGCTTACCTTACACTGAACGAAGCAGAAATGTGGCTTTAATTAGTGAGGAAAAAGTCTCATCAAAGCTGCTTTAGCATTAAATATTCAACTTTCTTTTTTGTGCAGATCAAGAGGGCTTAAACAGAAGCTATTCTTGACTTTAAAAAGGGTACGAGTAAGATTGGATGGGGATAAAATTTGTACCTTGTTAGGTTATAACCTAAGTTGCTATTTGCTGTAGTAAAGACCGCTAATGGGCCTGCACTCACAGGAGGAGGTCTTCTACTCAGAGACTGCCATTACCCATTTTATTTCATTAATAAAGACAGCTTGAGAGCCATTTCTTGCCCATGCTTACTGTCCCCATATCTAAACACACACATGCACACACACACACACACATAGATGATCATTTACGATATGCTCCATTGCTCCCTAGGGTATTCTCAGCTTTGCCTCCATTTGGTTATATTCAAAACTGCCCCCTCCAGGGAGCATATTAGATTTGACCTTTGGTCCTATTGAATGCCCCTTGGCTCTCATGCCCTAATAACATGTGGCAAATATTTACCAGCATACTTTTTAATGTAATAGAGCACCGCGGTGAACATTAGCACATATTTTCTGCTCAATCAGGGTTTTTTTTATGTCAACCTAGCTGGGCACCCAGGAGAAAAAGCAGGTTTTCTACAACCCTCCCTTCTTACCTCTTTCTCTGCCTGCCTCTGCATAATCAGAATGAATGGGGAAGATTAGTGAGCAGGCATATATGTTTGAAAAGTTGGGTGTCCCTGGCGCATACACACCTCACACGGCACGGCAGTGGTGGCTGCCCACCAGAGAATGCAGCTTTAAGAGGGGAACCCATGTGTCATTGAACAGTCGGCACAGATTTAGGGCTGTAAAGGGATTATATCAGGGATATTAGACTCGCTAAGGAGCCAGATGGCTTGTGAAGCCTGCTTGAAACATTCAAACATTTACAGTAAGAGTACCAGACTTAATTGCTACCTGACTCATTTTCAACAAAGCAATCACATATACTTTATATAATACACTGTCAAAAGTTTTGGACATTCTTTCTAATTAGAAGTTGATCTTTTTTGCACTTGGGCAATCAAATTGCAGGCTGTCATGTATAGTATAGGCCATAAACATATCAGTATTCATCACACAATCATGAGATTCCTTTCTATCAAATCAGTTAATCAAATACATTTTACCTTCTAGAGATTTTGCTTGCAAGCTGAAGGTAGTATTGTAAAATAATTCCTTAGTTTAAGTCACTAAAACATCGACATGCCTTTATGTAACTGTGGGCAGCATGTGGCAACCAAATGGCATGGCTGGTAGAGTTGGTCCTGGGTTTGTTCCTTACCTATGATCACTGTCTGTGAGGAATTCCATTGTCCTTCCATTGTGACCATAAGTGAACAGTAAAATTAAAAGAATAAAAGCAATGCCAAATCAGTTACTCTACAAAATCTCTGAATGTGTCTTGTGGCATATGTTAGCAGCACTTCCCTCAATTCCTTTATGTTATTTGGGTGGTGGGTCATTCTCAGCACTGCAGTGACACTGACATGGTGGTGGTGTTGTGCTGGTATGAGTGGATAAGACACAGCAATGCTGATGGAGTTTTTAAACACCACACTGTCACTGCTGGTCTGAGAATAGTCCACCAACCAAAAATATATCCAGCCAACAGCGCCCCGTGGGTCTAGAAGATGACTAATTCAAACAGCAGCAATAGATGAGCGGTCGTCTCTGACTTTACATCTACAAGGTGGACCAACTAGGTAAGAGTGTCTAATAGAGTGGACAGTGAGTGGACACAGTATTTAAAAACCCCAGCAGCGCTCCTGTGTCTGATCCACTCATACCAGCACAACACACACTAACACACCACCACCATGTCATTGTCACTGCAGTGCTGCTCTGTGGTGGTCCTGGGCTGGTCCTGACCATTGAAGAACAGGATGAAAGCAGGCTAAAAAAGATATGTAGAGAAATAGGTGGACTACAGTCAGTAATTGTAGAACTACAATTGAGTTTTGTTGGGTGTTGTGATGCAAAAGCAATGGGTTGCCAGAAAGCTGGTTTGAACCAAAGGTTCATGTCACTGTCTTTTAGAAGTTTTGAATGTTCTCCCCATGCTGTGTGAGTACTCTGGTTTCCTCCAACTAAATTGCCAGTGCCATGAATAAGTGAATATGTCCATCCATGATGGGCTAGTGCCCTGTTCAGTATGTATTCTTTACTCGTGCACTGTGTTCTGAGTGGCACACAGCAACCTTGACTAAAATGAAGTTAGTAGTAAAAATGAATGAGATCAGGATGAGAAATATGAGAGAAAATATGGAAATTCTGTATTGCTTACCAGCTTTTGTGCTATTTAACTTCTTACATCAATTTTGTCAAAACAAAAAGACTCTTTAGATGAATGAACTCTAATTAGCTTCTCTTGCCTCTTTTGATCACTCTGACGGTGGCATTTCAATTTGTTTCCTGATAAACACTCTGCGTTTCCTGTGTCATAAATTACGCTGCTGTGAATTACACACCATCATAACAGTCTGCTCAAACTGATATTTCACATTTCACGTGCACGCAGTCACACACGTGCAGACAGAGTGTTTAAATCAGACCTTCCTCAGCCGAAGATGAAGTGGCAGTGCCATAAATTATAGCTGTTAATTATGCGATCAGTAAATTATGGATAGGCGGCAGCATATGCCATATGTAAGCGTTATCAAACTCGCCAAGCATCCTCCCACTTTCACACTTCTAATTGGCTGCTTCCTTGAAAGACTCGTGCTGATCGGGCCTCTTTTTGAAGGGATTAAAAGACTTCCTCGTGTGGAGCGTACATGGGAAACATTGCTCCTTTTTTGATGCACACTAATTGACCAGAAAGTGATGGAGGAAAGTGAAAGTCGGCCTCAGCTTCGCTGCTACTTGTGAAAGTCAATGAAGATCTGTGATGATAATTCATCTGTCGTAGCCACCAGAACATCAGGTTCATAAATGTTTATACAAATTAAATTACATTTTACTTTTACTTGAGCAAACTAGCTAACAGTTCATATTGCTTTTGTACATTTTATTGTGGATTTGATTTTGAATAGAAATATTTACCTTTTGCCCATCTACAGTTAAGACAAAATAAGTGAAAACATGTTTTTGCCACAAAAAATAATTAAAAACCTGACCTAAAATCCCTAATTCACAAAAGTATGTTGATTCTTTATTCAATACTTTGTGAAATCCCCCTTTGTAACAATTACAGTGCTAAGTCTTCTTGTACAGTGGTACCTTGTAACTCAACGTCCCCTAAACTCAAAATCTTTGAAACAACACCCTTTGTCAAGAAATTTGTACCCTAAACTCAACATTTCCCTTAAAGTGCGTGCAACTGCTGCTTTGTCCAGCGCTCGGCTTGAGCAGTGTGGTAAAACGTCATCAAAGTGCGACTACGAGACAAATCTGCATTTGTGTGGAATAATCGTCAAATTCACTCTGAAAGTGTCCACATGTATCAGTGTTTAGCTGGACTTTTTTCTCCCGTTTCACTTTTAAATTTGTGTTACAGCTCGAGGTTCTGAGAAATGGTGAGAATCAGCTTTGCTCATAACTTCTTTTCACTAATCAGAATCAGAATCTTTATTTTCACCAATTACCAGGTGTACAAGGAATTTCTTTTGGTGCTGGTGTCAACATATAAGCATCTAATTAAATAATAGAAAGTTGTACTATATATAAACATAGAATAAATTAAGAATTAAGAAGCATAAGGAAACAATAAAGAAGTAAAAGTAAAGTTTAGGTTTCATTGACTTAATTGTTTTTAAATTGTATTTCAGTGTTTTTATATTATACTTGTGTTAGTTTAAGTGTCAAAAGTGTATAAGTGTCAAAAACAACCAAATTTTTTTACATTAGCCTAAAATACATGCAGTTCCATGGGACCATGGAATGCATTAACAGGTTTCCCATACATCCTCATGGGAAAAAATACCTTGAAACTCAACACCTTTTAAACTCAACGCCACTCCCAGAACCAATTGACGTTGAGTTTCAAGGTACCACTGTACATATTTCAACATTGTTTGTCATTGTGTTAAAATGAATGGTTTGTCTGCACTTTCAAGTGTATTCCTGTATTTGGCTCAATTTATCCATTCTTCAATTCTTATCAGTTTCTCTTTCTCTATTGATAAGAAGCACCCCATGAAATGATGCTGCCACCACCAAGTTTCACTGTAGTGATGGTATTGAACAGGTGATTTTCTCAGACATAGTGCTGGGTGTTGTGCACCCAGACAAGATTCAAAATGTTCCATTTCATTAAAATGCAGAATCTTTTTTCTTCTTGTTGCCAAAATTCTTTACATGCTGTTTAGCAAATTCCAAGTGGACTGTCATATGTGTTTTACACAACAGTGGCATACTGTATGTCCTGTCGCTCTGCTATTAAGGCCTAATAAAGACCATGCTGCAGAGAGAGTTATCCAACCAATATGTTGTCACCTCTCTGCACTGGACTTTTGGAGTGCTTCTAGTGTGACTATTGAGTTTCTTCTTACCTTCCTTACCAATGTCCTACTTTTTCCAAACCCAGTTTGGCATAGGTTGTGCTACTCTTCTTTAATTTTAAAATTATTAAGGCCACTATGGCCCTGGAAACACTCAAAGCATTAGATATTGTTTTATGCCCTTGTCCTGGTCTATGCCTTGACACAATTTGTTTGCAGAGAACCACACCTAGTTCCTTGGACTTCATGGCAGAATTTTTGTCTCAACAAGACTGATGGTTTAAAATCTATCTATCTGTCTTTATGTCTGTCTGTCTATGTATCTATCTAACCACATTATCCTGGTCAGAGTTGCGGTGGGACAGGTTCCACCAAGAAACACTGGTAGCAAGACAGGTATTCAGATCTAGAATATAAAGATTCTAAATTTAATTTAATTTGGTTACAAGTGCAATTTTTACTCATCACAAATGAAACAACAAATACATAAAAAATAAACAATAGTTAAATAAAATTATTATTATTATTATTTATTAAATTATAATAAATAATAATACATTATTATGACAAATATATTATCTTTGTCAATAATTAGCTGCTGTCTTTTACTAAGTGTATGCACATTCAAAGGAAAATTTTTCAGATGGCTGAATTTACAAATGTATTAAATGAAAAAAAAATTTAAATTATGTTTTTAAATAAATTAAAATGATCAGAGTCTCTTGTTTACTAGCTTTGTTTTCCTGCAGTACATATTATGCAGTGTTTTCAGTCTACCTTAATTACAATAACATCAGGATCATTAGATTACTTAGACTGTAGGTCAAGCATGAAATGTATTATGTAGTGAAACAATGTCATTGTTGAATTTATGCTAATGTGTTATTATCTGAAAATGAATGCAGAATCAGTGTTTGTAGGTATGCCAGACTCCCCAGATGACTACATTTGCACTGTTGTGAATTCCGGTGTCATGCTGTGGCTGGTTAAGTGAGCTTCTCCGTGCATTTGTCACATGATTAACCTGCATGCAACACTAACAAAAGGATGATGTGACTCACTTCATCAGCTGCTCTTTCCTATTCACTGCCTACTTAACTTGCAAATTCCTCTGAACTGTAACCTGATGTCTTACGGCCATTGATTCTACATGTCCCTGTAGATGCTCTGTCATCAGAGACGAGTGTGTGTTGGTCTGTATGGAAGGTTGGTGGGTGTTTTTTTCCCCCTCCATCACATAATATGATTTAAGTTTAATATGAATGATGTAGCAGTTGTTAAGAATGTATTGCCAAAATATAGGAATAACCATCTATGTACATGTAAAGCATTACATTACATCCGATCCAACAGACGAGCTACTGTAGCTCAAATTGCTGAAGAAGTTAATGCCGGTTCTGATGGAAAGGTGTCAGAATACACAGTGCATCGCAGTTTGTTGTGTTTGGGGCTGCATAGCTGTGGTGCCCATGCTGACCCCTGTCTACCATCAAAAGCGCCAACAATGGGCACGTGAGCATCAGCACTGGACCACAGAGCATTGGAAGAAGGTGGCCTGGTCTGATGAATCACGTTTTTTTTACATCATGTCACTTACCTGGGGAACACATGGCACCAGGATGCACTATGGGAAGAAGGCAAGCCAGTGGAGGCAGTGTGATGCTTTGGGCAATGTTCTGCTGGGAAACCTTGGGTCCTGCCATCCATGTGGATGTTACTTTGACACGTACCACCTACCTAAGCATTGTTGCAGACCATGTACACTCTTTCATAGAAACAGTATTCCCTGATGACTGTGGCCTCTTTCAGCAGGATAATGCGCCCTGCCACAAAGCAAAAATGGTTCAGGAATGGTTTGAGGAGCACAACAACGAGTTGGCCTCCAAATCAATCCAACCTGGCCTCTCAATCCAATCGAGCATCTGTGGGATGTGCTGGACAAACAAGTCTGATCCATGGAGGCCCCACCTCACAACTTACAGGAGTTAAAGGATCTGCTGCTAACATCTTGGTGCCAGATACCACAGCACACCTTCAGGGGTCTAGTGAAGTTCATGCCTCGACAGGCCAGGGCTGTTTTGGCTGCAAAAGTAGGACCAACACAATATTAGGAAGGTGGTCATTAGGTTATGCCTGATCGGTGTATATGGACAACTGACCTGATTCTTGGCATTTCGAATAATGATCCTAGAATTGTGTGAAGCTGCTCAGCAATGAAAAATCAACAATCCATGATGATCCCATGAAATAAGTCTGGTATTTATGTTGCTTTTAGAGAGAATTTAAAACTTGACAGTAGGTGTATAAGCCAAGAACAGTTGAACTGGACATGTTATGTGCTTTTACACTCAGCACCCCCCTTTAGTTAGCGTGTATGGCCTTATAACCTTTGTCCATTATGACCTATTTACATCCAAATTCTGAATATAGATACAGTATTACTTGGCTGTAGGCTTGATTTTGTGTATGTGTTAAATAAATGTAGCTATAACCCTTTAATTAGAGGTAGAGTCCAGATAGTGTAACACTATAGAAAGGGGGGAAGGGGAATTTTTACACACCATAATTGCAAAAGCAAGTGCCAAATCCCATTTTCTTCACCATTCTGCTTCTGTAACACTTTTTCTTCTTTTAAGAAGTGATAGCGTCGAACATGTCGAGCTGTTTTCAGTTATAATTGCAATTAAGGGCTTGTTCACAGCAGTGTCTGGCAGCATTTAACCTCAGAAAGACTTCAGCAGTAATAATCACCATTTTAGGAGCTAATATATCTAACGCACGCTCATACTGAGCTGAGCACACTGTGAACACTTCGGTTCATTAGTGCACTTCAGCTCGCTACTGCTGCTTTCTTAATAAGACCAGCACTTAGGTCGGAGGCCTAAAGGTGACAGATTAGAAGTTGTTAGCACATGTTTGATCTGCGTGCTGAACCTGCCACAAGTAGTTATTACCATGTCTGTTTCCTGTGTAGGGAAGGAGGGACCATTTGAAAAAGGAGACTTTAAAGCTTTGTGACAGTGAATAATACAAGCTTTGGAAAATTAGCTATAATTAGCCTGTTAGCTATAGGGTAGTGTTATGTACATAATATTGATGTCTGAACCCACACGGAAATGTAATATTTGACATATATGCCCTTATATCAATAATGTTTTTTCCATATATGTTACCTGTAAGGTGATATATTATTATAACATAAATGTATTCTCTGGATATATGTAGCTATAGGTATGTATATATGAAATACCCATAATAAAATGTGTGTATGAAAGCCTATTTTAGTGTAAACCCTCAGACCTTGCAACGACGCTGTTGGTAAAAACTGATTCTGACTTAAAGCAATATATACTTAAAAATAAATTTGAAAATCCACTAGCACATCTGAATCAATCAAAAAAATACAATAAAACCTGCACTTTACCTTTACTTCTTTATTGTTTTCTTATGCTTCTTAATTAGTGGAGAGAACTTACAGTATAAGCAGTAATAATTAAGAGAGGTTTAGTGGTTCTATGTCGTTCTTTTAAGACATGAATTTACATTATTATTATTTTTATTGATTTATTTTTTATTTTTTTACGTTAAGCATTTTAGACTCTCGGAAAAGCTGATTATTACAATTTATCAGCACCCTGCACTATAACACAAGTTTAAAAAGGAAACAGTAGTCCCGCTGAAAAAGGAATCTAGCTAAACACAGATACATGTGGACGCTGTCACAGTGAATTTGACGGTTATTCCACACAAATGGAGATTCGTCTCATGTTAGCATGACATTTTACCACACCGCTCAAGCCAACCACTGAGCAAAGCAGCAGTCGCACACACATTGAGTTTAAGGGAAATGTTAAGTTTAAGGGTACAAATTTCGTGACGAAGAGCAGTGAGTTTCAAAGATTTTGAGTTTAGGAGATGTTGAGTTTGATACAATGTTTCTGCTGATATAAAAATAAAGATCCCCAGGAACTTAAGTTGAAGTGCACTTTAGTGTACATTTAGTGTACTTCAATGGGCTCACCAGTCGCCAAATCTGAATCCAATAGAGCACATTTTGGATGTGGTAGAATAGGGATAGAATAGGGTAAAAAAGAAAAGAGATTCACAGCATGACCTTGCAGTTATGTTTATATTTATTTATTTGGATAATTTTTACATCATGATTTACACACTTTGGTTACATTCAGTCAAACATGGGAATCAAACCCAGGACCTTTTCAATTATGTTAATATGAACCAAAATACATATTTCTAACACCTTGTAGAATCAACGAGAGCCATAGGAATTCTATCTTAACCACTACCCAGTAAATAAAACAATGTAATGTAACTCAAAGTCACAGTAAGACTTTTCTTCAACACTCCATCATGACTGACATTTCTGTGTATACTACCGTCTTCTGTATGGATGTCCTGAGCAACTACCAAACAACGTTGACATTTACAGCAGTTAGCAGACACTTATGCGACTAAATACAAGGCAAGACACTGGGGGTTGAGTGCCTTGCTTCTAATCTTCCAATCAATAGTCTAATGTCTTAACCGCTAAGCTACAGTTGCCCACAACAATGGACTTCAGTCAGTCCCATAAATCCATGGACTGTCAAGAGAAACAAATCAAAAGATTCTTACAAAATTTAATGATTTTTTTCACTATTTATGTGTTACACTGAATTATCTAACTGTGTGCTCCAGACTGAACATCTTACATGCCTGCTCTCTTCAGCTGAACATGTACAGTGGGTGTTCAGTGGGTGTGTGCTCATGTGCTGCTTGTTAATCTTACCCCTGCAGATGAGGCAATGGGTAATTGCTATATATTGCTCTTTGTTTCAAGGACTTTTGATGATCCCAGAGCCCTGGCCTTATCAGAAGACAAAGTAATTAGAGAGGAAAATGAAGGGTGGAGTGAAGTGGGGATTGTGTGTGGGGGGGTCTTGTCTATGGGTTCACAGACTCCCAAGACTTTTAGAGTTCTTGGCATAATCTGCTTGCTTGTTGACAGACTAAATATGGCTTCAGCATTTGAGTTCATTTATTCTCTTGACTGTTAACTACTGTAAGTCAGAGGACACATGGCCAATAAAGCTGTAGATATGCTACACATAAGAGAATCCAAATATGTACTCAAACTTTATTTTACTTTTTGCAGATTAAAGTGCAAAGGCTTTTATTAGTAAGTTTATGTCTTAGTTTACTTTAATTCAAAATAACCTTTCACAAATGTATGCGTACTGATGAATGATTATTAGTGTCTTATAAATCATCTTTAAAAGCAGGCCTTTATTTCTTGAAATAATGTTGCCTACATTTGCACTTAAGAAAAGGGCATTTGTCAAACGAAATGGTGCAGGTCTATGTGACTCGACGTCCCCCAATGTTCATAATGCCCTTTGAGGACTGCACAGTCCAGCGTGATCTAACTATTAACCACTGTTACTGCTCAACTAGTTCAGATTGTTCTCCACTCTGTGACAAATGTGTTATGGATCTGGATGCTAAAGCATGTTCTTGTGTTACTTTGTAATATCCACAGGGAAATGCTGACCTTTCCGAGCACAAATTATGAATACAAGTATTGAGTTTATGGCTTAAGTAATTAATTCAAAAAATCGAGGGTGAGATCTTTTATCAGGCAAATATGGAAGTTGGAGAGAATTTGATATATGAATCTTCCAGATAATGTTCGGCCCCCTGCGGTGTGTGTGTGTGTGTTGGCATATTTGAGAAAGGCTACAGATTAAAAGCATTTCAGGCTAGATTGTGAACAATTATGAGAGCCAGGCTGTTGGGACTTGCTGGGGTTCCTGTGGGACACAGGAGCCCATGGGAGAGAGGCTGTGTCTGAATGTAAGTGTGTAGTCCTCGACCACACACACACACACACACACACACACACACACGCACACATACTGGTGGATTGGTACAGGTGTAAAACTGTGGCTTCAGAACAAAGCTTACCATTACTGTATCACTTACATTAACATTGCAGTAAAAAAGACCAATAACATATAGAGTATAGAGTACACAGTAGTATTCCAATGTACTGCTTTCTTGGCTATTAAAATAGAAATGTGTAATAGAAATGTGTAAAAGAAAGGTAGCTAGAAAAAAATGTGCATGACATTACAGTGTTCTGAGATAACAGACAGGTATAAGCATTGGCAAACATACCAGATGACTGCTGTATTTGTTAAATTGATGACTGCTTTGATTAGCTTAAAGTGAGTCTCCGCAGATCCATACTCCAGCCCTGCGGATTTGATTGACGGCTTTGTCCTTGTATAAGCCCTGCTGATGAGATTTCCAGAAGTTTCTCCTGACTCGTGCTGATTTCACAGAGGTATGTGATTTGCTAAAGCCCTCTCGGGACCAATTTAAACACAGAACGGCTGGGGGAGGAAGGAGGAAAAAAAAAGTTGGAGAAGTTTTGTTATGTTCCGGTCCACTTGCTCAGCATACTGTTGTATTTGAAGAAAGGGGGTGAGAAGGGTTACTTGTATTTTCTGAAGGGTGATCGGCGCTGAGGCCAGAGATAAATGCGAGAAACATGACAGCTTGTGATGAATGTGGGGTGATTGTTCATTTCTAATGGAGCAGAAATGGTGTGATGTGGTAAATAACTCAACGTTCGGACAATTACGCCGGGCCCCGGTCACAGTCAACTTCGATTTAGAGAGAAATATGTTGACTATTTAAAATGTGCATTCCACCCGGGTGAGGTATTAGCTGATGAGGTGTTTTTTTCTTCCCTGTTTAATAGTCTTATTCATTACACACAGATGGTTTTAATCTATTGACATAAGGAGGAAATAAAGCAGGGCTAAAAGAGTCATAGTTTCACTTGTACAGCACACTGGCCACCTGCATATTTTCCTCTCCAACCCTATTAGCTTGATATTTCTGGTTTCTTACTTTATCAATGCCACACTGTGTACTATGTAATTTGAGTGAACACAGGATAATAAAATTATATTAAATGAAATAACATACATAGGGAGCAAAAAAATATGAACTTTTCATGACTGCTACCTCTTCCTGACTGTGAATTTATAAGACTGAATGAAGTTTGGCCCAGAACATGATTTGTACGCCTGTAAGACATCTAAAGGTGTAGTCAAGTCCAAAGTTAAAGACCATGAATAACCAACCAAGATCTATTAAAGATAAGTATAAAGAAATATTTTTTTCAATGTATGATTACATTAGCTTGTACAACCCCAAATCAAGTTGGGACAGCATGGAAAATGCAAATAATAAATAAACATTTCTTACATTTACTTTGACTTTTATTTCATTTTAGACAGGATGAACCTGATATATTTCATGTTTTATCTGGTCAACTTCATTCCATATATTAATAAACAATCCATTTCTGCATTTCAGGCCTGCAACACATTCCAAAAAAGGTAAAGCATTTACCACTTTGTAATGTTGCCATTCCTTTTCATCACACTTAAAAGACGTTTTGGCACCAAGGATACCAAGTGATTTAGTGTTTCAGCTTTTATTTTGTTCTGTTTTCCCTGCAAACATGTCTTAAGATGTGCAACAGTACAGGGTCGTCATTGTCGCGTTTTTCATTTCAAAATTCTCCACACCGCTCGACGCTGCTTCTGGACATGGTTAACATAAGGCTTCTTTTTTGCACAGTAAAGTTTTAAGTGGCATTTGTGCATGTAACTCTGTATTGTAGTGCTTGACAAAGGTTTTCCAAAGTAATCCCTCACCCATGTGGTTATATCAGCTGTTGTTGAGTGGTGGTTCTTGATGCAGTGCCGTCTGAGGGATTCAGCTTAAGCTTGCACCCTTGGCTTTTGCGCACTGAAATTCCTCCTGATTCCTTGAATGGTTTAATGATATTATATGATAAACCATATTATTCTTTTCTCCATGATGCACCATATATTCCCAGTAGATCACATGTCTGGACTGCAGGCAGGCCAGTCAAGCATGTGCATTCTGTGTCTATAAAGCCACACTAGAGTTTGTAAAATTTGCAAATGAACATTCCATTCGAACATTTTAAATAAGTTACCTAACACACAACAATAAATTTGGACTAATGTATTCTTTAAATATAAATAACTACGCTGCTTTGCAGCCCCATACGCAACAAACTGTGATGCACTGTGTATTCTGGCACCTTTCTATCAGAACCAGCATTAACTTCTTTAGCAATTTGAGCTACAGTAGTTTGTCTTGGATCGGACCACACAGGCCAGCCCTTTGCTCCCCACTTGCGCCCATGACCCTGTCGCCGGGTTTACCACTGTTTTGTCCTTGGACCACTTCTGATAGATACTGACCACTGCAGACCGGGAACACCCCACAAGTGCTGCAGTTTTGGAGATGCTCTGACCCAGTCGTCTAGCCATCACAATTTGGCCTTTGTCAAACTCCAAGCTCAAATCCTTACGCTTGCCCATTTTTCCTGCTTCTAACACATCAACTTTGAGGATAAAATTTTCACTTGCTTCCTAATATACCCCACCTACTAACAGGTGCCATGATGAGAGTGTTATTCACTTCACCTGTCAGTGGTCATAAAGTTATGCCTTGTCGGTGGTACAGGACAGGATTTTGTGTGTTCTTGAAGGTAGATTGAAACCTGTCCATTGTTGGCTTTGTAGGCAAGTAGAATTACTGCTTATCAAGTATTGTGTGATACTGGTTGTTTTACTCCTACAAAAATAAAATAAAACAACTCATATTAGTTATTTTTAGGCATATGTATACAGTTAAGGTTTTGTATAGGATGTTACTCATGTGATATTGGCAAAATGCACTTGTTTGTTTTCATAAAACCAGGATGAGTTTGTGAAATAGCATATGGATCAAATAACATGTATTCAAATAGTTGTTCATTCCATAGCAGGTTTACTGTGTATCATAACAATAGATCAATATCGTACAAGAATGATAGACAATGATTTGTGTTTGTGACACTGTGATGGGTTTGTTTAATTTCGTGTTGGAAGAATGAGACCTGGATATTGCATGAGCTCGGAAGCTATCAAAGCATTTTTATGGCTTCTAGTATTACAGTGATAGTAGACATACTTCATTCTTCACCATACTGTTGATGTGTATGACATCTGGTTTTCACTGAAGCCACAGGGAAAATACCTTGGGAAATATGATGTCCAATATGGGGACTGGAGCTAATCTAAGCCACCAGTACACAAATCATCTCTCACTCGTTCTATCTCTCCGGCAGAGAAGTGCGGCAGTATACAGACCCGCAGACCCACAGTACCATTGTAAACAAATCATGGTATTAATGGGGATCGAAACGAGCCATCCGTCTGAGTCCGTCTGACAGAAGTATGATTCCTGTACAGCCCTTAAAGGCTTCTGGGCACAAAGAGACACTTCTGCACGCTCGACAACACACCATTACAGACACACATGCATAGCTAGAGAGGGGTTTGCATGTGAGTAATGGTTTGTTGTCGTATCCTAGCTCTACAATTGTGGTACTGAAAATACAGGGATGCAATGTGTAGGGAATTAATTCCTTGGTGTTATGTATCAGAGGTTTGTTTCCAAAACATGATACATGTAAAAGAAAATTGTATTTCTACAATTAAACAAAATGCTTGTATGTCAGTAAGGCTTAAAAGTATTAAAGTCAAGTGAAGTGGACATTTTATTGTTACAGTAATTTAGCCGTTTCACATTGACTTTACCTCACATATTTAATAGTTTTATTTATGTAGGTGAAAAATTTTTATTTATATTAACTTTACAAGTATTTATTGAAGTTTTATTGAGTTAGGATTTTAACATAATGTTTTACACACTTTGGTTACATTTATGACAGGACATATAATTACTGGTTACACAAGATTCATCAGTTCACAAGTTTAATGCCAAACACAGTCATGGACAATTTAGTGTCTCCAATTCACCTCGATTGCATGTCTTTGGACTGTGGGAGGAAACTGCAGCTCCCGGCGGAAACCCAAGCAGACATAGGAAGAACATGCAAACTCCACACAGAAAGGACCTGGACCACTCCACCTGGGGATCGAACCCAGGACCTTCTTGTTGTGAGGTGATAGTGCTACCCACCGAGTCACTGTGCTGCCCATTAAAGGTGAGTGTAAACATAAGACATTAAATTAAGTTTATATGAGTTGCAAGACACAAAGATATCATTTTAATTAATGTTATTCTAGTTAATGTTTTTCTAATTATTTTAATAATAAATCAGTTAGGTAAATTGATATTGATATTACTATATGATGTAATAATAGAGACACGTTTTGACAAAAATCAATAAATAACTACTACTACTAATTATTATTATTATTATTATTATTATTATTGTATTTAATTATTTATTTAATTATTTATTTATTTTTATTATATTTTTATTGTTTTCCTCGGGGTGCTTCAAAGACATAAAGTCAGACCAAATAAAGCTAAAAATATTGCCTTTAGTGTGTGTGTGTGTGTGTGTGTGTGTCTACCTTGTACCTTGGACTGGCAACCTGTTTGGCGTGTTTCCTGCCTTTCGCCCAATGAAACACACCCACCACGACTCTGACCAGGATAAAGCAGGGGTAAATGAATGAATGAATGAATGAATGGATGAAGGTGCTTGTAGCCCTCTGGTCTTATATTTACAGATGTGTAAGAAGTTGTGTGTGTTCACTCCTTACCACACATGTACAACAGAATTCTAAATAAGGCACAGCAAGTTTGATTCAGCAGATGTTTCCACATGCAGCAGATGTTAAAAGTTAAAGTTGCAACATTCGGTTGAAGGTCTGTTATAATTACGATATAGTTATATTTAATAAGAAGAGCTTTGTTAATTAGCACAGTCCACAATTGTCTTCATTATTTTAAAATAATTGATCAACATCTATACTCCGGAACCCAGAGCATTTAACCCTTTGATGCACATCCTGGGTCAAAAGTGACCCAACTGAGTTTTTATTTTCTATATCTTTGCAATAAATTAATTTCGTCATTCAAGCTTCCATGAATTTTTCAATTAACTTGTTTTTGATCATCACAAATCCTTATTTCAGTTTTATATTTTTTGCTTTTTTAATCAAAATCATTTTTGTATCACTACCCTTCTAATGCACAACATGGGTCAAAAATGACCCTTATGTATTTACTATGGAATTTGACAGGAACTACTGACATTTGTAAGTGTTTGTAGTCAAAAACGTATTTACTGATCTTTTGAAAGACAACCAAAGATTAGGCTCTTGAATCTTGAATAGGTCCAATACTATTTGCTTGCTAGCTGTTTACATATTCTAGTATAGATAGCTTTTATTAGCTAAGACAGCAAATACATGAATAACTGACAAATGTGTATATGAAAATATTCTTGAATGGATGAATATGGGTCATTTTTGACCCATGTTGTGCATTAGAAGGGGTTTGCTTAGTTTGTGCATCAAAGGGTTAAAGCAGATCAGTGTATTTGGTATTCAGGCTGTAGTCTGTGGTACATAATTGGCTGCATGTTTCAAAGCACGGAGAACATGTTTAAATGTGTTAGCTACACTTATAGCAGCTCTCATGTAAACTATAGAAACTAGCTTTTTATTAAGCATATGCAGTCACTTGTGCATTTAAAAGCATTTAGGAAATGTTAATTTGTATCATAATCTAAAGGTTTGCCATGGTTTCCTTAATAGTGTTTATCACAATCCAATAATATTGTGCATTTACTGACTAATTTAAAAAAAAACATTTGGAAGCCAGAAAAGCGTCATCACAGATGTAGAATGCCTGTTAAATTATTTATTTATTTTTTAATTAAAATATGCAGATGGCAGAAAGATCAAATTCATGCAAAAGTTGAAAGGTCTGTGATCCGGTCATAAAGACCCCCCGAAGTGCGCACAGATGATTGATTGAAAAAGAAATAAGTGCCCCCGAATGCATCACATTCCACATCTGTGCAGATATAATGAAATCATGGCGCATTGTCATTAAAATTCTTATCAGATGCCTTAACATATTTAGCAAGGCCAACAAGGAGGCTGTCTGTAGCTGTTCCATTGATTGGTTGCAGGGAAGACTACTCAATTTTCATACCATTCTACATTACGGTCCAGATGGTATTTATCAGGCCATGTAAATTAACAGACTCAAGCTGATTACATGTCAAAAATAAGTAGTTAAACCTTGAAGGCATTTATTTTGTATATGCATTAATAGGGGCCTCTTCTTTTTCCTGCAGGCCTGGAGCTTTCTTGTTGAAATTCATGAGTGATATTATTCCCTGGCTTTTGGCAAATCTAGAGTGCTTTTTTTTTCCTTTAGCTTGAAACCATGGGGACTATGGCATCACATTTACATAACCAAGTTCAAATATATACTCATGGTAATTGGTTTAAACATTAAATTGTTGATCTTGCTTGTGGAGAGATTTGTCAGCGTGCACCCCTCTATTTCATTCCTAAACTATGTGCTTAATCCTTAAATGCTTCACTCAAACACATCTTCGCTAAATTCATCGAGTTAGTCAAACTTACGCTTTAAGTTCACTGACAGGACATGGAATAAATATTCATTGATCCATTTATTTTCCATATAAAAAGGGGATAACATGCTGGGAGAGTTCTTACATATCAATTAGAATACGGAGGGGCTGCCTGAGCCTCGGACGCCGAGCGAGCTGTCAGGATAATAATGCCAGACAAAGTGCTATTGGTTCTTAATCCAACCAGATAACACCAGCCGGAAATTCAAACCCAGCTCAAAGAAATTGGAGCAGACAAATATACGTGTCATGCGAAACCAAATATACTTAGTTCAGAGATTTCAGTGTTACTGGCAGATTGAAAAGATGACCTATATGCCCTGTTAAGCAGGATTTATTTGTTAGATAAGACTGACATGACCTTAAACTAAATGGTTCGTACAACTACACAAGGGCAGATGTGTAAAGGCACAAATAGATTTTACAAACAGATTTAGCACAGACTCTGATCCGTGTTAGTTTTCTTTCTTTTTTCTGTTGAAAGGGGCCTTTGTTTATTATTTCTTTGTTTTATTATGTTTGAAAGCAAGCTAAGTGACAATTATCATCATCTAAGTGATGAGGACAGATCGGCCATATGCAGACAATAATGTTAACAAGTTAATATGGCAAGCATAAATGTGTGCTTTGTGTTATTATGTGCTGTTAGCAACATGCTCAATAGCCCAAAATTAATTGCTAGACTAAGCAGAGACAGCACAGATGATTTATAATGGTGCTGAATTGCTCGTAGTTATTTATTTTTGCCTGGGATTACACTAACCACAATGTTTAGCTGAAATTGTTAGTCAGCACCAATGAATGCAATTAGGATTTAATGGCCTTTAAAGTGAGCACGAGGAGAAAAAAAAACGCCTGCAAGAAGAAAAGGCAGTTTGTTAGGCCTTATGCTTTATATTTTCTAGGTCTCTTCTCTACATGTTTTATTTATATGTTTTCCTTTTTATTTATATATATATTTTATTGTATCTGTGCACATTGTATTTTTTCTACAACCTACTGACGTGTGTATTTGTATTAGTTTGCCTTTTTGTTCAACTACTGGAGGCCAAAAATTAATAAAATATCCATCATCCATTCATCCATCATCTATCTATCTATCTATCTATCTATCTATCTATCTATCTATCTATCTATCTATCTATCTATCTATCTATCTATCTATCTATCTATCTATCTATCTATCTATCTATCTATCTATCTATCTATCTATCTATCTATCTATCTATCTATCCATCTATCCATCTATCCATCCATCCATCTATTCATCCACTCCGTCTATCTATCCATCCATCCATCCACTCTGTCTGTCCATCCATCCATCCATCCACTCCGTCTATCTATCCATTCATCCATCCACTCTGTCTATCCATCCTATCTATCCAACCATCCATCCACTCCATCTATCTATCCAACCATCCATCCACTCCGTCTATCTATCCATCCGTCCACTCCGTCTGTCCATCCATCGATCCACTCCATCCATCCATCCATCCACTCCGTCCATCCATCCACTCCGTCTATCTATCCATCCATCCATCCACTCTGTCTATCCATCCTATCTATCCATCCATCCATCCACTCTGTCTATCCATCCTATCTATCCATCCATCCACTCCGTCTATCTATCCATCCACTCTGTCTATCCATCCACTCTGTCTATCCATCCTATCTATCCATCCATCCACTCCGTCTATCTATCCATCCACTCTGTCTATGTATCCATCCATCCACTCTGTCTATCCATTCTATCTATCCATCCATCCATCCACTCCGTCCATCCATCCATCCAACAACTGTCTATCCATCCATCCATCCATCCATCCACTCCGTCTATCTATCCATCTATCCATCCACTCTGTCTATCCATCCTATCTATCCATCCATCCACTCCGTCCATCCATCCATCCAACAACTGTCTATCCATCCATCCATCCATCCATCCACTCCGTCTATCTATCCATCCATCCATCCACTCCGTCTATCTATCCATCCGTCCACTCCGTCTGTCCATCCATCGATCCACTCCATCCATCCATCCATCCACTCCGTCCATCCATCCACTCCGTCTATCTATCCATCCATCCATCCACTCTGTCTATCCATCCTATCTATCCATCCATCCATCCACTCTGTCTATCCATCCTATCTATCCATCCATCCACTCCGTCTATCTATCCATCCACTCTGTCTATCCATCCACTCTGTCTATCCATCCTATCTATCCATCCATCCACTCCGTCTATCTATCCATCCACTCTGTCTATCCATCCACTCTGTCTATCCATCCTATCTATCCATCCATCCACTCTGTCTATCCTCTGTCTGTCCGTCTGTCCATCCATCCACTCCATCCATCCGTCAGTCTATCCATCCATCCTATTTGTCAGTCCATCCGTCAGTCCATCCATCCGTCAGTCCATCCATCCGTCAGTCCATCCATCCATCCACCTATCTATCTACCTATCTGTCCATCCATCCATATTTCTATCCTGTCTATCTATCTGTATATCCATCCATCCATCCATCCATCCATCCAATCTAGTCTGTCTATCTGTCTATCTATCTAGTCTATCTATCCATCTGTCTATTCATCCATCCATCCATCCTATCTAGTCTATCTATCTATCTAGTCTATCCATCCACATCTATCCTATCTGTCTGTCCATCCAGCCATCCACTCCATCCATCGAACCAGCAATCTTTACGCTACTAGACCTGTTAACTTGGCGATGGTGGCACAGAAACCAGCAACATTCCCATCAATAGTCTAGTGCCTTAGCCAAATGTATCAACGGACAAAGGAGCTTTTACAAATAATGGCACGATATCTCCATCAGAACTAATGAGAGGGAAACAAAAGTAAACTAAAAGTAACAATTTTAATGAAGACTGCTTTAATCAAATTAACTTATTTAACTAAAAGCTTAATAGTATGAGCTAGACAAAACTTATCCAACAGTTTTACAGATGCAATGCATTTTCTCGTATCTTCCACTTATTTTGTATATTTCTCTTTAATATGAAAGTGCTAATGATGAAAAGGGAAGACTATGTCAGCACTGATAATGCTATACTGTATATTATACTGCTAATTATAAATATAAATAAGGTGTACAATCGCAGAAAAAAGTAGTATAGTAGTAGTAAAGTAGTAAATGCTGTTGTTAGTGCACCACCAATAACCTCCTGTAACCTGTAACAGCGATACTTTACCACTGACTCTCACCATTATTGTTGGATGAAAAGGCCTGGCTTGTAATCAATGTTTCATTTTTTAAAGGTGTTGGGTTAAGGTCAGGACTATTTGCAGGCCACTGGAGTTTCTCCACAACAAACTTGTCAAACCATGTTTTTTATTTCATTTTCTGAACTGGGGAACAGTCATGCTGGAATTAAAAAGGGCTTGTTCATATTGTTGCTGCAAAGTTGAAAGTATATAAACACAAACAAATAAAATGCTTTTATTTATCAGTTAACAAAGGATGTAGCTGAAACATCTGGACCCAGTAATTAGAAGAAGTGTGAACATATTTTTGGCCTTGATTTGTTGTGGCTAAACCAAAAGGAGTGCTGTAATTGCATCACTCCAGGAAACACTTTTAGTTCAATCTGACACCTTTATGAAAAAAAATATTAAAATAAATTTAATGAATGAATGAATTATTATTTTTTATGCATTTTCTCCCCATTTTCCTCCCGATTTAGCGCCCTCAATTTTGTCTTCCGCTGCTGAGAGATACCAGGTTGCATCCAAGGAGAGCACGTTGCTGGACACGCCTCTTCAGACATGTTCACAGCCCTCCTCTTCTCGCGACTGCGTTCTGCACAGGCGTCTCCTCCACCAATCAGAGTCCTTACACAGTGTATGAAGATCCACCCACCCACACACAGTCCACATAGTCCCCACCCTGCAGATACGGTGGCCAATTACATTTAGCAGACGCTTTTATCCAAAGTGACTTCAGTTTCTGGAGTTCAGAAACTCTATGCTGGTGTGCTAGCGGATTATTCCGGTGCGCCATTTGGGCACCATTAATTATTATTATTATTCATTAATAATAATAATAATAATAATAATAATAAATAAAAACAAATATATAAATATAATATTATAATATAAAAATTGTAAACAAATTGTAAAATCAAGTGTAATTTTACACTGCAGGAAAACTGATAACAGGAATGTCTTTTACTTTAGAATTAAAATACAAATGTATTAAATGAGGTCAATAAAGTGAAGAACATTAACATTAACCCGCCCTAATCCCAATCCTAATTTCTACAGTCGAGTCAGTCTGATGTCAGTCTAAATTTAATTCAGTTTTATTAATCCCTGCTACACTGCAACCACATTTAATAATACAACATACTTATATTTCTGTAACATGGCAACATGCTTTATGCTTTAGAAGTCATTCGCAGAAGTCATGTGAAGGTCATGTAAAGCTAAACACCATGAGTCAGAGCCTGAACAGGACCAAGCTTCTACTGAGCCAGTGTGCCTTAAGGCAAGAGCAAACCACTGTGCTGTCATTAAGGCCAACACATAGCTGCTATTAATACTGCACTGCATCATGACCACACTCACTTCAGTAGATGTTAAAACTCGGCCACACATATACAGCCATTAAGACTTGTCTTGCCTGAAGAGCTGCTGAAAGAAATCGTTTTTTACTGATTGTTGTTGTTCTGCTGTTTGTTTACTATGATTCTGTTAAGCTTTTTAAAAATTACCAGTGGGTTTTAAAAGTGTGAATGAATAGGTATAGTACATGTCCAAGAGTATGTGAACACTCCTATTATTAAGGGCTTAAGTCTCACCAACCAACAACAACAACAGTAAAAATAAAAGACGTAATTTTACAAGTTTGGTGTCAAAAAATATTGCTATTGCTACTGAATTTTTTTTGGAACATTACAACAATTAATTGGAACATTAATTAAAGGTCAAGCTTTCTTGTCCTACATTTGACTGAATGGCCACAATTCCTACACATACTGCAATATTTTGTGGAAAAGCTTTCCAAGAAAAGATGTTATTGTCGCACTGGATGGGGGAAGTGAGGGGTTGGACTCCTTATATTAAAATATATCCTAGAATATATACGCCTTATCTTAGAATATATCTTAGAATGTATACTTCTTATCTTAGAATATATCTCAGAATATATACTCCTTATCTTAGAATATAAACTCATCTTAGAATATATCTTAGAATGCATACTCCTTATCTTAGAATATATACTCCTTATCTTAGAATATATACACCTTATCTTAGAATATATACTCATCTTAGAATATATCTTAGAATGCATACTCCTTATCTTAGAATATATACTCCTTATCTTAGAATATATACTCCTTATCTTAGAATATATACTCATCTTAGAATATATCTTAGAATGCATACTCCTTATCTTAGAATATATACTCCTTATCTTAGAATATATACTCATCTTAGAATATATCTTAAAATGCATACTCCTTATCTTAGAATATATACTCCTTATCTTAGAATATATACTCCTTATTTTAGAATATGTCTTAGAATGCATACTCTTTATCTTACAATATATTAGAATGCATACTCCTTATCTTAGAATATATCTTAGAAAACATACTCCTTATCTTAGAATATATCTTAGAATGTATACTCTTTATCTTACAATATATATTAGAATGCATACTCTTTATCTTAGAATATATACTCCTTATCTTAGAATATATCTTAGAATGTATACTCCTTATCTTAGAATATATCTTAGAATATATACTCCTTATCTTAGAATATATCTTAGAAAGCATACTCCTTATCTTAGAATATATCTTAGAATATATACTCTTTATCTTACAATATACATTAGAATGCATACTCTTTATCTTAGAATATATACTCCTTATCTTAGAATATATCTTAGAATGTATACTCCTTATCTTAGAAAATATACTCCTTATCTTACAATATATATTAGAATTCATACTCCTTATCTTAGAATGCATACTCCTTATCTTATAATATAAACTTCTTATCTTAGAATATATCTTACAATGTATCCTCCTTATCCTAGAATATATACTTCTTAACTTAGAACATATCTTAGAATATATATGTTACAGGATTGGGGGTGGTGGACCCAAGAGCAGAGCCTTTTTAGGGTAAACAGTGAATGTGAATTAATATAACAAAGAAAAACAATGTGATGTGTGGAGATGTTTGTATGTTCACAGTTGTGAGTGCTTGAAGCCGGATTTGAACTGGCAACCCACTGAACCAAGGAGTGGTAGTAAAAAAAAGGCGGGAACAGCAAACAAAAAAGACGCTGAAAATGGCGAACTCAAACCAAGGGAGACAATAGTAAACAGATAAAGTCCAACACAAAACTTTCCTCAGCCTTGGGGCTGAAAACACTCCTTTAACTAAAATATGTGTGTTCTCAGAAGTTAACAAACTTAAAGGCAGTAAGCTGAGCCCTTTAAGTTCAACTCACACTTTTCACACACATTTTTTTTTAGAGTTTATACCTTAGTGAATCTGTCTTAGTTAATATTTACTTTTCTCTGTTTCAGCTTTCTGTTCTTTTCTCTCTGTTCTTTTACTTGTTTGTTATTTTCTTTTCCTTTCTGGTGACTGGCAGCATGGACTGACCCCTTACAATATACTCCTTATCTTAGAATATATCTTAGAATGTATACTCCTTATATTAGAATATATCTTAGAATATATACTCTGTATCTTAAAATACATCTTAGGATATAAACTCCTTATCTTAGAAAATATTTTACAATGTATACTCCTTATCTTAGAATATATCATAGAATATATCTTAGAATATATACTCCTTATCTTAAAATATATCTTAGAATATATCTTAGAATATATACTCCCTATCTTAGAATATATCTTAGAATATATCTTAGAATGTATACTCCTTATCTTAGAATATATCTTAGAATATATACTCTGTATCTTAAAATATATCATAGAATATATCTTAGAATATATACTCCTTATCTTAAAATATATCTTAGAATATATCTTAGAATATATACTCCCTATCTTAGAATATATCTTAGAATATATCTTAGAATGTATACTCCTTATCTTAGAATATATCTTAGAATATATACTCCTTATCTTAAAATATATCTTAGAATATATCTTAGAATATATACTCCCTATCTTAGAATATATCTTAGAATATATCTTAGAATGTATACTCCTTATCTTAGAATATATCTTAGAATATATACTCTGTATCTTAAAATATATCTTATAATATATACTCCTTATCGTAGAATATATCTTAGAATGTATACTCCTTATCTTAGAATATATCTTGGAATATATACTCCTTGTAGAATATATCTTACAATATATGCTCCTTATAGAGTATATCTTAGAATGTATACTTCTTATCTTAGAATATATCTTAGAATGTATACTTCTTATCTTAGAATATATACTCCTTATCTTAGAATATGTTTTAGAATATATACTCCTTATCTTAAAATACATCTTAAAATGTATACTTCTTATCTTAGAATATATCTTAGAATAAATACTCTGTATTTTAAAATATATCTTAGAATGTATACTTCTTATCTCAGAATATATCTTAGAATATAATTTCCTTATCTTAGAATATATCTTAGAATGTATACTCCTTATCTTAGAATATATCTTAGAATATATACTCCTTATCTTAGAATATATCTTAGAATGTATACTTCTTATCTTAGAATATATCTTAGAATATATACTTTTTATCTTAGAATATATCTTAGAATGTATACTCCTTATTTTAGAATATATCTTAGAATGTATACTTCTTATCTTAAAATATATCTGAAAATGTATACTTATCTTAGAATATATCTTAGAATATATTTTCCTTATCTTAGAATGTATACTTCTTATCTTAGAATATATTTTAGAATATATCTTAGGAGATTTACTCCTTATCTTAGAATATATCTTAGAATATATCTTAGAATATATACTCCTTATCTTAGAATATATCTTAAAATGTATACTCCTTATCTTAGAATATATCTTAGAATGTATACTTCTTATCTTAGAATATATCTTAGAATATATACTCCTTATCTTAGAATATATCCTAGAATGTATACTCCTTATCTTAGAATATATCTTAGAATATATCTTAGAATGTATACTTCTTATCTTAGAATGTATACTCCTTATCTTAGAATATATCTTAAAATGTTTACTCCTTATCTTAGAATATATCTTAGAATGTATACTTCTTATCTTAGAATATATCTTAGAATGTATACTCCTTATCTTAGAATGTATACTCCTTATCTTAGAATATATCTTAAAATGTTTACTCCTTATCTTAGAATATATCTTAAAATTTATACTTCTTATCTTAGAATATATCTTAGAAGATATACTCCTTATCTTAGAATATAGCTTAGAATGTATACTTCTTATCTTAGAATATATTTTAGAATATATCTTAGAAGATATACTCCTTATCTTAGAATATATCTTAGAATGTATACTTCTTATCTTAGAATATATACTCCTTATCTTAAAATATATCTTAAAATGTATACTTATCTTAGAATATATCTTAGAATATACACTCTGTATCTTAAAATATATCTTAGAATGTATACTTCTTATCTTAGAATGTATACTCCTTATCTCAAAATATATCTTAGAATATATTTTCCTTATCTTACAATATATCTTAGAATATATCTTAGAATGTATACTTCTTATCTTAGAAAATATCTTAGAATGTATACTTCTTATCTTAGAATATATCTTAGAATATATCTTAGAATGTATACTCCTTTTCTTAGAATATATCTTAAAATGTATACTCCTTATCTTAGAATATATCTTAGAATATATCTTAGAATGTATACTTCTTATCTTAGAATATATCTTAGAATATGTATTTCTTATCTTAGAATATATCTTAGAATGTATACTCCTTATCTTAGAATATATCTTAAAATATATACTCTGTATCTTAAAATATATCTTAGAATGTATACTCCTTATCTTAGAATGTATACTCCTTATCTTAGAATATATCTTAAAATGTATACTCCCTATCTTAGAATATATCTTAGAATGTATACTTCTTATCTTAGAATATATCTTAGAATGTATCTTAGAAGATATACCCCTTATCTTAGAATATATCTTAGAATATATCTTAGAATGTATACTCCTTATCTTAGAATATATCTTAGAATATATACTCTGTATCTTAAAATATATCTTAGGATGTATACTTCTTATCTTAGAATGTATACTTCTTATCTTAGAATATATCTTAAAATGTATACTTCTTATCTTAGAATATATCTTAGAATGTATACTTCTTATCTTAGAATATATCTTAGAATATTTACTCATCTTAAAATATATCTTAGAATGTATACTCCTTATCTTAGAATATATCTTAGAAAATATACTCTGTTTTATAAAATATATCTTAGAATATATACTCCTTATCTTAGAACATATCTTAGAATATATACTCTATATCTTAGAATATATCTTAGAATATATACTCATCTTAGAATATGTTTTAGAATATATACTCCTTATCTTAGAATATGTTTTAGAATGTATACTCCTTATCTTAGAATATATCTTAGAATATATACTCCTTATCTTAGAATATACAGTATTTTAGAATACAGTGGGGCCAAAAAGTATTTAGTCAGCCACTGATTGTGCAAGTTCTCCTACTTAGAAAGATGAGAGAGGTCTGTAATTTTCATCATAGGTACACTTTAACTATGAGAGACAAAATGAAAAAAAAAATCCAGGAAATCACATTGTAGGATTTTTAAATAATTTATTTGTAAATTATGGCGGAAAATAAGTATTTGGTCACCCACAAACAAGCAAGATTTCTGGCTCTCACAGACCTGTAACTTCTTCTTTAAGAAGCTCTTCTGTCCTCCACTCGTGACCTCTATTAATGGCACCTGTTTGACCTCGTTATCTGTATAAAAGACACCTGTCCACAGCCTCAAACAGTCAGACTCCAAACTCAACCATGGCCAAGACCAAAGAGCTGTCGAAGGACACCAGGAAGAAAATTGTAGACCTGCACCAGGCTGGGAAGAGTGAATCTACAATAGGCAAGCAGGTTGGTGTGAATAAATCAACTGTGGGAGCAATTGTAAGAAAATGGAAGACATACAGTACAGGCCAAAAGTTTGGACACACCTTCTCATTCCTGTGGTTTTAATTTTCTACATTGTAGATTAATACTAAAGACATCCAAACTATGAAGGAACACATATGGAATTATGTAGTAAACAAAAAAGTGTTAAACAAACCAGAATATGTTTTATATTTTAGATTCTTCAAAGTAGCCATCTTTTGCTTTAATGACAGATTTGCACACTCTTTGAAATTTTCTCAACCAGCTTTATTAGGTTTCCACCTGGAATGGTTTTCAATGAATGTTTGTGCCTTGTCTAGAGTGAATTTTTGGAATTTGTTGCTTTTTTAATGTGTTTGAGACCATCAGTTGGGTTGTGCAGAGGTAGAGTGGGTAAAATATAAAACATATTCTGGTTTGTTTAACACTTTTTGGTTCACTACATAATTCTTCATAGTTTGGATGTCTTCAGTATTAATCTACAATGTAGAAAATAAAAATAATCAAGAAAAAACATTGAAGAGAAGGTGTGTCCAAACTTTTGGCTGGTGTGTCCAAACTTTTGGCCTGTACTGTACAAGACCATTGATAATCTCCCTTGGGGTCAAGATCTCATCCCGGGGGGTCAAAATGATCATGAGAACGGTGAGCAAAAATCCCAGAACTACACGGAGGGACCTGATGAATGACCTGCAGAGAGCTGGGACCAAAGTAACAAAGGCTACCATCGTAACACACTACGCCAAGAGGAACTCAAATCCTGCAGTGCCAGGCGTGTCCCCCTGCTTAAGCCAGTACATGTCCAGGCCCGTCTGAGGTTTGCCAGAGAGCTTATGGATGATCCAGAAGAGGATTGGGAAAATATCATGTGGTCAGATGAAAGCAAAATGGAACTTTTTGGTAAAAACTCAACTCGTCGTGTTTGGAGGAAGAAGAATGCTGAGTTGCATCCCAAGAAAACTTAAGGAATGAAATGTTCACTATGGAAGCACTTCTGTAAGTCGCTCTGGATAAGAGCGTCTGCTAAATGCTGAAAATGTAAATGTAAGAACACCATACATACTGTGAAGCATGGGGGTGGAAACATCATGCTTTGGGGCTGTTTTTCTGCAAAGGGGACAGGACGACTGATCCGTGTTAAGGGAAGAATGAACGGGGCCATGTATCATGAGATTTTAAGCCAAAACCTTCTTCCATCAGTGAGAGCATTGAAGATGGAACGTGGCTGGGTCTTCCAGCATGACAATGATCCCAAACACACCGCTCGGGCAATGAAGGAGTGGCTCCGTAAAAAGCATTTCAAGGTCCTGGAGTGGCCTAGCCAGTCTCCAGACCTCAACCCCATAGAAAATTTGTGGAGTCCGTGTTGCCCAGCGACAGCCCCAAAACATCACTGCTCTAGAGGAGATCTGCATGGAGGAATGGGCCAAAATACCAGCTACAGTGTGTGCAAAGCTGGTGAAGACTTACAGGAAACGTTTGACCTCTATCATTGCCAACAAAGTTTATGTTACAAAGTATTGAGTTGAACTTTTGTTATTGACCAAATACTTATTTTCCACCATAATTTACAAATAAATTCTTTAAAAATCCTACAATGTGATTTCCTGGATTTTTTTTCTCATTTTGTCTCTCATAGTTAAAGTGTACCTATGATGAAAATTACAGACCTCTCCTTATCTTATAATATATCTTAGAATATATCTTAGAATATATACTCCTAATCTTAGAATATGTCTTAGAATATATACTCTGTATCTTAGAATATATCTTAGAATATATACTCCTTATCTTAGAATATATCTTAGAATGTATACTTCTTATCTTAGAATATATACTCCTTATCTTAAAATATATCTTAGAATGTATACTCCTTATCTTAGAATATATCTTATTATATATATCCCTTATCTTAGAATATATCTTAGAATGTATACTCCTTATCTTAGAATATATCTTAGAATGTATACTCCTTATCCTAAAATATATCTTAGAATGTATACTCCTTATCTTAGAATATATCTTAGAATGTATACTCCTTATCTTAGAATATATCTTATAATATATCCTTATCTTAGAATATATCTTAGAATGTATACTCCTTATCTTAGAATATATCTTAGAATTAGGGCTGTCAAACGATTAAAAATTTTAATCGCGATTAATCTCAGAATTTCATATAGTTAATCGCGATTAATCGCATTAAATAAAATCTGTGTAAATGTTATAGAAAACAAGGTATTTTAAGTGAAATGTGAAAAGTGGACGTTTCTACACGAAGTGAGTGTGTTTTGACCCTTTTGGGGCTTCCATAGTTCATGGACTAGCGTGCTTGACTCCGGTATTCAGTGCCGTAACAGATTAAGTTAATAAAGTGTTTTGCTCCCGACAACTTGTGAATATACCGTGTATTTATTTCTTTATTATGCAAGTGCATCCCTACGACGCTCAGTTATATTATTTTAACAAACCGCAAATGAACAACGGTGGCAAGTCCGACATTAAAACGTTGGTTCTACCAGTCAAGTCTCAACATGAACTAGAATCTGCGTTAACGGCACTATTATTTTTAATCGCGTTAAATTGAGATTGCGTTAATGCGTTATTATCGCGTTAACTTCGACAGCCCTACTTAGAATATATACTCCTTATCTTAGAATATGTTTTAGAATGTATACTCCTTATCTTAGAATATATACTCATTTTAAAATATATCTTAGAATAGAATTAGAATATTGTAAAACATTCCGTCCATATCAACAACTGATGGGAACACTAACAGATCCCAACATTACAGTATATTGTGAGTGGAAGATGTTTATTTAATGATTTCTACATCAGTACATTGAAAGTAAATTTAGCGCATTTTAGAATATTTGGGGGGGGGGGGTGTCTGTGCACTTGTGGGAGGAAACCAGAATGCCTGAAAGACACCCATGCATACACAGCAAGAACATGCAAACTCCACACATAAAGGACCCAGGCGAATCTTTCTGCGATGCAACATTGCTACCCACAATGGCACCATGCCACCCCTTATTTTTTTTATTTATGTAGTTAGTTATTTAGTTAGTTACTTAGCACAGATTGAGATTTAAATTTAAAGGTTAACCAAATAGGTCTACAAATTCTGTTTTTACTCCTACTTATTGTGCTTGCCTGTGTCTTTTTAATCTTTAATTAATATGCATGTTAACCTTCTGTCTTCCGAATTGTCACTGTTATCTAACATGCCTGCATTTTGTCCCCAACTATAAACAATAACTATGATTTCTGAAAGAGTCCCAATAATATGCTGAGCACACCATTTTATATGCATTTATTCAACTGCAGTTGTATTACTTATTAATTGCATTTTGAAGTCACATCCACAAAATCAATTCCATACAAATAGATACCAATATTCCTTCATTTATTCAGAACTGAAGGATTTTAATACCTTGTTGCTATCGTTGGAGACTTGCTTTAGTGATGTAGTTGAATTGATTAGTTTGAGATTGATCAATTTGGATGTATTTGAGTTCTAAAACATTGTTGCCGGGGCTGTAATTAGCCTGAGGAATGTTGCCACCTGCAAAATCCCTATGAGAGCTGCTGGGGGAGAAAGAAAGCTTTGAAGCGGTGATTAGTAAATACGATTACTCTCAGTCAATCAGATTGATTAAGCCACTGAGAACCAAGTGAGTTGAGCAAGCAGGGATATAGGATAGTATAAAGAGTAGAATATACACCAATCAGCCATAACATTAAAACCACCTCCTTGTTTCTACACTCACTGTCCATTTTATCAGCTTCACTTACCATATAGAAGCACTTTGTAGTTCTACAATTACTGACTGTAGTCCATCTGTTTCTTTACATACCTTTTTAGCCTGCTTTCACTCTGTTCTTCAATGGTCAGGACTCTCCCAGGACCACCACAGAGCAGGTATTATTTAGGTGGTGGATGATTCTCAGCACTGCAGTGACACTGACATGGTGGTGGTGTGTTAGTGTGTGTTGTGCTGGTATGAGTGGATCAGACACAGCAGCGCTGCTGAAGTTTTTAAATACTGTGTCCTCTCACTGTCCACTCTATTAGACACTCCTACCTAGTTGGTCCACCTTGTAGATGTAAAGTCAGAGACGATCGCTCATCTATTGCTGCTGTTTGAATTGGTCATCTTCTAGAACTTCATCAGTGGTCACATGACACTGCCTACGGGGCGCTGTTGGCTGGATATTTTTGGTTGGTGGACTATTCTCAGTCCAGTAGTGACAGTGAGGTGTTTAAAAACTCCAGCAGTGCTGCTGTGTCGTATCCACTCATACCAGCACAACACACACTAACACACCACCACCATGTCAGTGTCACTGCAGGGCTGAGAATGATCCACCACCTAAATAATACCTACTCTGTAGTGATCCTGACCATTGAAGAGCAGCATGAAAGGGGGCTAACAAAGCATGCAGAGAAACAGATGGACTACAGTCAGTAATTGTAGAACTACAAAGTGCTTCTATGTGGTAAGTGAAGCTGATAAAATGGAAAGAGAGTGTAGAAACATGGAGGTCGTTTTAATGTTATGGCTGATATATATTCTTTATTTATTTTTATTATTATTATTAATATTAGTTTTATTTATTTATTCATTTTATTAGGTAATTTCTGTTTGCAAACCTTCCAGCATTGTGTTCATTATAAATAGTAGTAACCCCCTTCCATGTGTAAGGCCTTTGTCGTCTGAGTATAAGCAATAATATTAGAAATACAAGAGCGGGAGGTTCCAGCTACACTGGACCTATGATTTACTAAGTTATGTTGCACTGGACCTGATCAAGGTCAAACACTCATAAATGTAAAACATGCAGACATTTATGTAGCCCATTACTCATATGCAGTAGCGCTTATCAAAAAGTCCTCTAGCACAATATGTGCTGCTGAGTAAGTTGTTAATAGAGGAGTTTATTTTCTCTGACAGAGAGGAAATGGCTTCCCGGCGCAGGATGGATGAAGCCCAGCAAGCTGTGCAGACACCACCCCGACAACGGTGCATAATTAGGAATAAATAAATATTAACACATCCGCTTATATAACTATCTGATGTTAACATATTAAATTGAATTAGCTGTGTGACAACATAATTGCGTGTGTGTGTGGAGTTCACATTTAAAGAGCAGTACGTCAGTTGAAAGGTAGTATCAAATTAATCTAGGAATCAGTAATTGAGACAAATGACACAGTGTACCGAGCTGTCCCTGTGAAAATCCGGATGAGCAATGAAATGTGTTGCGGGGTTAAGAGGAGATGTGAAAGTGCGGCGACTTAATCTGAAAACCATTAGCTTTAGTTAACCATGTACCCTTCAATTAGAGCGATCATTTTGCATTGCTGTGGTATTGATGAATGTCATTTGTCAGTGTATAGCCACCTTCTTTATGAAAGAATAAATGCACTGTGCTGGCCAGAATGAAGACCTTCACATCCTGCTAATGAAATGTGATTTATAGACAAATTATATTTATTGAACTAGCAATTTTAATAAATTGTCAGTGATGGTTTACAACCTTTACAGTACAGCAGTTTGTCTTGCTGTAATACAAGTCTAATGACATTAAACAATCATAAATTCAATTCACTTTACATGTTATCCATCTGCTTGGTGGATTTCTCTAAACACAGAGCTAGCAGTGCCCTATAATAGTTGACTTTTAGTGTTTTCTACCATATCTGACCTAGAATCCTATTTCAAAGTTAATGTTATCAGTAGGTAGGGTTGGTGTTTTTTTGATGTAAAAATTATCTGGCTATTATAACCACAAACACTCACTCACTCACTCACTCACTGTCTTAACCGCTGATCCAATTAGGATAGCAGGGGGGGTGTTGGCGCCTATTCCAGCTTTTCAAAGGGCGCAAGGCACACAGTAACACCCTGGGCGCGGCGCCAGTCCACCGCAGGGCAGACACAGCACAGCAGTGACACTGACATGGTGGTGATGTGTTAGTGTGTGTTGTGCTGGTATGAGTGGATCAGACACAGCAGCGCTGCTGGAGTTTTTTAAACACCTCACTGTCACTGCTGAACTGAGAATAGTCCACCAACCAAAGATATCCAGCCAACAGCGCCCTGTAGGCAGTGTCCTGTGACCACTGTCAGTGTCACTGCAGTGCTGAGAATGATCCAACACCCAAATAATACCTACTCTGTAGTGGTCCTGTGGGGATCCTGACCATTGAAGAACAGGGTGAAAGCAGGCTAAAAAGGTATGTTGGGAAACAGATGGACTACAGTCAGTAATTGTAGAACTACAAAGTGCTTCTATATGGTAAGTGGAGCTGATAAAGAAGACAATGAGTGTAGAAACAGGGAGGTGGTTTTAATGTTATGACTGATCAGTGTATATACAGTGTATCACAAAAGTGAGTACACCCCTCACATTTCTGCAAATATTTCATTATATATTTTCATGGGACAACACTATAGACATGAAACTTGGATATAACTTAGAGTAGTCAGTGTACAACTTGTATAGCAGTGTAGATTTACTGTCTTCTGAAAATAACTCAACACACAGCCATTAATGTCTAAATAGCTGGCAACATAAGTGAGTACACCCCACAGTGAACATGTCCAAATTGTGCCCAAATGTGTCGTTGTCCCTCCCTGGTGTCATGTGTCAAGGTCCCAGGTGTAAATGGGGAGCAGGGCTGTTAAATTTGGTGTTTTGGGTACAATTCTCTCATACTGGCCACTGGATATTCAACATGGCACCTCATGGCAAAGAACTCTCTGAGGATGTGAGAAATAGAATTGTTGCTCTCCACAAAGATGGTCTGGGCTATAAGAAGATTGCTAACACCCTGAAACTGAGCTACAGCATGGTGGCCAAGGTCATACAGCGGTTTTCCAGGACAGGTTCCACTCGGAACAGGCTTCGCCAGGGTCGACCAAAGAAGTTGAGTCCACGTGTTCGGCGTCATATCCAGAGGTTGGCTTTAAAAAATAGACACATGAGTGCTGCCAGCATTGCTGCAGAGGTTGAAGACGTGGGAGGTCAGCCTGTCAGTGCTCAGACCATACGCCGCACACTGCATTAACTCGGTCTGCATGGTCGTCATCCCAGGAAGCTGACGCACAAGAAAGCCAGCAAACAGTTTGCTGAAGACAAGCAGTCCAAGAACATGGATTACTGGAATGCCCTGTGGTCTGACGAGACCAAGATAAACTTGTTTGGCTCAGATGGTGTCCAGCATGTGTGGCGGCGCCCTGGTGAGAAGTACCAAGACAACTTTATCTTGCCTACAGTCAAGCATGGTGGTGGTAGCATCATGGTCTTGGGCTGCATGAGTGTTGCTGGCACTGGGGAGCTGCAGTTCATTGAGGGAAACATGAATTTCAACATGTACTGTGACATTCTGAAACAGAGCATGATCCCCTCCCTTCGAAAACTGGGCCTCATGGCAGTTTTCCAACAGGATAACGACCCCAAACACAATCTCCAAGATGACAACTGCCTTGCTGAGGAAGCTGAAGGTAAAGGTGATGGACTAAACCCAATTGAGCACCTGTGGCGCATCCTCAAGTGGAAGGTGGAGGAGTTCAAGGTGTCTAACATCCACCAGCTCCGTGATGTCATCATGGAGGAGTGGAAGAGGATTCCAGTAGCAACCTGTGCAGCTCTGGTGAATTCCATGCCCAGGAGGGTTAAGGCAGTGCTGGATAATAATGGTGGTCACACAAAATATTGACACTTTGGGCACAATTTGGACATGTTCACTGTGGGGTGTACTCACTTATGTTGCCAGCCATTTAGACATTAATGGCTGTGTGTTGAGTTATTTTCAGAAGACAGTAAATCTACACTGCTATACAAGCTGTACACTGACTACTCTAAGTTATATCCAAGTTTCATGTCTATAGTGTTGTCCCATGAAAAGATATAATAAAATATTTGCAGAAATGTGAGGGGTGTACTCACTTCTGTGATACACTGTATATACTCCACTAACTTTGTGTAATGTTAGAATCCGTCAGATTTCCAATCAGTTGTTAATACAACAGGAATGATTTAAAAAAGCCCCCCCCATGTTTAACTTATGACTGCTTACTTGAAAAAGTAAATTAAAAAAAAAATTAAATTATGTTTTAATACATACTGTATTCCAATAACTTTGTTACTTGTGTCAACATAGCTTTATTATATAACATAATTAATTTTAATTAGTTATTGTAATTATATTAATTGTAATTAGTATTTTAGGGGCACCTGTACAGTGTACTCACTGTAAATCTGCTATAAATTACGAGTGTTTTATACAAATAAATATTTGTTTTTGGATACAGCTACAGTATAGGTTCAGCTCCCAGTGTTCAGTTAAACTGGACATGTTTGATTCATTAAGACAGATAGTCTGGTTAAGCAAAAACTAAATCAGAATTCCCATTTCTACTTAAAAATAAGAAACATCGTATTAATGTAATAGTGCACAGGGGCAAACGGGAGGAAACTGCCACAGTACAGCAATAGTGTGGCATTTAACAAGTAGGGCAGAGAGCAGGCATATTAGAAAAATAAAATCAAACAGCAAATCAAAAGGTCCTTTATATTAAATTGCAAAGAGAGCTTTTGCAGGGAATAAGACGAGAGCACCCGGTCTGTGCGAATCTAATAATGAACTTGCATCCGACCTTAATTAAACAGCCTACATCCCCTTGCCTAGCCATATAATGATGTCAAGCCGAGAAGCAATTAGCTGCCCCTCTCTGAAAGCAAACAGTGTTTGTGCAGCACATAAAGTACGGCGGCATGCATGCTTATCAAAACCCTTATGAAAAATAAAATTAATTAGTATCTTATGCCTTTTTTGAAATACCTCAACACTGGACCCAGAGGATGGTGCCCGAGATTAAAGTTTTTTTTTTTCTTTTTTTTTTTTTTCTCCAGATTTTTTAAAGCCAGTAATAGAAGCAGCAGCCTTACCTCACATGGGCTCATTAGCAGCAGGCTGGGAAGATGGGTAAGAGTGCATGCTTTGCCCCCCGACATCATAGCATCCATTAAAATAAGCTGTCACAGAGCGGCAAGAAAAACAATCCACAGTAGACCAAGCCATATAAAAGAAAAGAGGATACAGTGAGAAAAAAAAAGCATTAAACGCTTAAATTTGTTTGTTTTAGAGATCAAGCCTTTATTAATGAACCTGATCTGACAGAATGGTAAGAATACAACTCAAAATATAGGTGGGCAGTGGCTCAGCGGTTAGGGACTGTCAGTCTAAAGGTCCAGAGTTTGAGTCCCTCCACCATCAACCAAGATCTTGAACTTTAGTTGCCTGGATTTGCTTAGATGTTCAGCTTTGGTTTGGACATACTTCTAGGTAAATGGATATTTTTGTACTGACAAGTGATTTTTAGTTATGAAAAAATATTAAATAAGCATTTATAATGCCTCCCACTTTTCCACATTTGATCCACAAGGATTAAATCTGGCAACCAAAATCTGGTAACACAAGCCTGCCTAGTCTGTACTGGAGACATGGCTACATGCAGGACTGTTTTGCTACACACATGCCAAACCCTAAATGAGTTTCTGTTTACTACCGATCCTTTCAAAATAATTAATAATTTATTTATTAATAAAATAAATATTTTATTCAGGCGCTAGAATGGTGCAGCGGTAAACTCCAGCCCACTACTACTGGGATCCAGGGTTCGAATCCCCAGTGCCGCTATCAGCCAGCCGGACGTGTACGTACAGACGTGATGTCTGAGGGGCAGTGGTGCTGGTGTTTGGGAGTGGGGGGGAGGTTTGGTTGGTAGGGGGTTAGCGATGCATAAAAGAATATGTGACAAAGGATAGATGAGTACTGAACACATTATCATTTTTTTCCTTTTTATAAGGAACAAGGTTATTCAAACCTTTTTATTCCCTAATATATATTTTTCACAGCTGTGGAGGAATTGTGTGATCATGCATTACTGTTTTTAGTGTCACATTGTGCTTAGTATGGTCCATAATCTGATTTATATCTGGTTTTATAAGACTTTCACTTGGAGGCTATATATATATTGACAGCCCTTATTAGGACTGCCAGATTTCAGCCTTCACAAAATCAGACATACTGTATCAGTGCTGTTGTTGTTACCAACATAAACATAACCAAATGTTGCCTTATAAATACTATTGAATGCAACTAAGCTTAAAATCACCTGATCTAAAACAGTACACTAGCCAACCTTAACCATAACAACCTCCAAGTTTTATTCAAGCCATAGCCTAGTGGTTAAGGTACTGGACTAGTAATCAGAAGGTCGCTGGTTCCAGCCCCACCACTGTCGGGTTGCTACTGTTGGGCACTTAAGCAAGGCCCTTAACCCTCAATTGCTCAGACTGTATACTGTAACTGTAATGAAAGTTGCTTTGGATAAAGGCGTCTGCTAAATGCCGAAAAAGTGAAAGTAAATATTATTATTATTAGGGCTGGCACCGATCCAACACTCTGTATCGGTATCGGTCCGATATTGGCCCACACCACTAGATCGGGTATCGGAAGGAAATAAAATGTGTAATCGATCCGATACTGTTGCTTAATGTAAATAACACATAATGTAAATAACACAATGTAAATTAGGCCATTGTTTGCGTGTAAAGCAAATAACACACAAAGATACGTTCCAACAGAGTGCCGTTTATTGCCAGCTTACTCGGCAACTGCCGTAACAAGGTGCATCTTGATGGCATCATTAACATGTGCCACTGATCTACAACTCATCCACAATAGCCATTCAGAAATTAAAACACACTGATCTACTTAAACTTTTAGCATTTAAAAAAATAATCTACTACTGCCACAACTAAAACACTGTTTAAACACAATTAAAATCATCTACTACTGCCACAGCTAAAAAAATTTGTTTAAATATAATAAAAATCGCTTTATAAATGATAAATTACTCACCTGAGATGAAGAAAACCTATCTTGTCCCAGCTTGGAGATCTCTTACATCCTCAACGATTAATCCATTATTGTTATGAAATAAAACAAACTACACCGTTTCCCGTTTAGCCACAAATTTCCTCTTCAAAATCCAGCAGGGTTTTTTAAATAAGTGCACTTTGGTTTTTAATAATTCTAATTGGCCCATCACATTGGATTGACATCCACCAATCCACTATCTTCCAATTGTAGACACTTTGGAGGACATGCTGTAAAGCGAGATGTGTTACGTGAACAAAAGCTCCAACGTAGGTAAAATAAAAAATGCTGCTAAATGTTCTGTGTGTAAATGTTAAAATAAAAACAGCAGTTTTGTATAAGTGTGATGTTGTAGGTTCTGTATTTATTCCTTTAGAATATTTGTTTTACAGTCTGAGCATTGTTATTTAGATAGCTAGTTTAACCATGGTGCATTGAGACATGTATTATTACTGCTTAGTTGTTTGAGAGGAGAAATGACGTATCGGATTGGTATCGGTATCGGCAGATACTCAATTTGCGGTATCGGTATCGGACATAAAAAAGTGGTATCAAGCCAGCCCTAATTATTATTATTATTTATGTATTTATTTATGTTTATTAAACCTGAATTATATTTTTGAGTTTGAGTCACTAACAAGGCACTTAAAGGACACGAATGCCTGTCACCAAAATGTGAAACATTGGTTAAGGCAAAAAAGTAATATGGAACTCTGTACATGCTGTGGCTTCATGTAATAATTGTTTAATTGCTAATTGTACTAGCCTGCAGCTCCCCCTGGCCATTGAGGGTGTCGTACTGGCAGCGGTTGCCCAAGCACAAATAAAAAAGTTAATGCAAGTCTCTAGGCAATCGTTACTTCTTGGGTGTACGCTGGAATGCTGGCTATAAATGTGTGCCCTTTATTGCCACCTAGTTATATACAGTATGTGTAATTACTACCCTCCATTATTAGCTTTTAATGAAAGTTTAGGTCAGGAAGTATATGAAGTAAATTGTTTAAAAGTATAATTTACAAGATATTCTTAATTTTAAGGTTTTATATGCTAATAATTGAGTGTGATGTTATGAAAAGTGTTCTTAAAGCCTGTCAAGTTTGAATTAAGCTATAGCAACCGAGTTTGACACAAGACCCACCTACATACTGTATATGCTTAATGTAAAGCGCAATTCTGCCAAATAGATTCTGAACTCTCATTGGAGCGTGGCTGTTTATTCACGTCTGCTTACTTGTGTCAAGTTTCTCTGTTGCTGGCGGCGGTTGCGCGGGCGGTCATTAGCCGAGCACTCTAACTTTGTTATGAGAGAGCGTTTCAGAGATGGGACTCTAATTGGAGACGTTTTACAAGGGAAGCACTTATCACTTTGCTTATTAAAAATGCTTATTGGAAACAATAAAGCAGACATTATGGTGGGGAAATTAATATAGTGCATTGCCCAGAACATAATGCCATTATAATGTGTGCCGTGTTCGTCCTAATGAGTGCTGTGCAGTTTATTAGCTCTGATGACAGAGAGACCGGGTTGGGCTGTTATTGTTCCGTACAGGTTGATGGATTTCAGATGTTCCAGTGCAGTACACACCGAAACCCACACACATCCGCCATGACACTTCTTATTACAGAGAGACTCAGGCATCAAGCCCGGCGGGTTAGCTTTAACCCGGGATAAACATATAAATCTGCCGTTAGCCTGAAGTGGAGCACCGAAGAGTGCCGGGCCCGGCTCCGTACGTTCCAGCCCTACTTATTTCCACCACTGAAGAGAGGAGGCCATAGATAACTCAGTGACAGGGGCACTCCCTGGAGATCGGGGCCTGGGAGAGCGGGTTAGTAGGTCATTACAGCTTCTGCACAAACCCTTTAATTGACTACTGAGCCAGACTAGATCTGTGTCAGGTAAGCACATTTCCCCCCCCCAAAAAAAAAAAAAATGCTAGCTAATATTTGGGAGTTTTGGTAACAGCTGTTTTGTGTTTATGAAGCTCCTTTTGTTTACAGAGCAGGGCCTTTTGTTTTCCAATCATTCCCTTTTTTCCACAAGTTTGAAGCAATTTATTTTCGATCCAATTTCAGCGAGTCTTACAATCAGGCAATGCAATCCAATTATCTCTTTGATTGGGCGAACTGATTAAAATGTGTAGCCAAACGTGATTATCTGCCTCGCTCTCCCTCACTCGCTCACTCTTAGCATCTTAGAGAGGCGTTCTTGAATTATAAATGCACTATATTTTAAGATGAGAATATTGCAATATTCTGCCATCTTCGCTACATTCAGAAATCTATTTTATATAGCGGGTAATTTAATATAACAGTTCGTTCAGGAACAAACTCTTATAAAATCTAAAACAAGATGAGTTGGCTCTGCATGTTCTAATATTATAATGTTGGTGAAAAAGCTTAAACAACATATTGTATATAGACAAAAGTATTGGAACAGCTTTCCAATGGGCGCAAGGCACACAGTAACACCCTGGACGGGACGCCAGTCCAGCACAGGGCAGACACACATACACACACAAACACATTCACTTATAGGGCAATTCAGTGTCTCCAATTAACCTGACTGCATGTTGTTGGACTGTGGTAGGAAACCAGAGGAAAACCATGCAGACAGGGGGAGAACATGCAAATTCGCACAGAAATGACCCAGAATTATTATTATTATTATTATTATTATTATTATTATTATTATTATTATATCTATTTATTTGTTTTATGTTATTATTATTATTATTATTCATATATTTCTTTGTTTGATGTTAGTATTTTTTATTATTATTATTATTATTATTATTATTATTATATTTATTTGTTTGATGTTAGTATTTTTTATTATTATTATGTGTTATAAGTAATATATTTATTTGTTTGATGTTAGTTTCTTTTTATGTTAGTTTTATGTTTAGTTTGATGTTAGTTTTACTTTTTATTATTATTAGTAGTAGTAGTAGTAGTATTATTAATATATTTATTTGTTTTATGTTAGTATCTTATTATTATTATTATTATTATTATATTCATATATTTATTTTATGTTAGTATCTTTTTATTATTTTTATTATTATAATAATAATAATAATAATAATTATTATTATTATTATTATTATTATTATTATTATTATTATTATTATTATTCCTGTGATAATACAGTCATATAAAGGAAAACTAAATGCTTTCAACTTTACAGCAACAGCTTGGGGAATGCCCTTTCCTGTTCCAGCATGACTGTGCCCCTGTGTACAAAGCAAGATGTGCAGCCCCAATGAACATCTAAATGCTTTTTTGACTGAACTGGCACAGATTTCCACAGACATCCTTTCTTTCATTGGTTCTGTGAGAAGATGTGATTATTAATTGTGAGAGTGGCTGTTGTTATACCTGAAAAAAAATTACATTGAGGTCAGTCTGTTTTAATATAATTTGTTTTTGAAATGGAATGTTTAACAAGACCAGGCTTTCGAAATCAACTCTCAGGACTTGACGATTCAGCCCTGGATGATCTTTCCCAACCACTGTGCTTCCCTCACACAATGGGTAGTGCATTTACAGGGCAACACTCACCTCAGGAGAGTGGGACATCTTGATGCTGCTTGAGGCAATACGACCTCAGAAGACAGGAAACTAGTGAGGCCCCTATCACCAAAACCGAGACGAGTTCCCAGGAAACAAAGTGCTGACATTCAGCCGTCAGCCAAAACCAGAGTGAACCTTGCAGTCTGACATCACAGTTTCAAAAGAAAAGATGTGCCAGCTAATGTGCTGACAAAGAGGATAAAGAGAAGACGCGACAACTGTGCTCCTGAAGCGAGTCACAGGTGATTGTCACTAAGAGAATCACAGATCACTGTGACTCCATGTTTCCTCTGCCACCCAGATTGGGTTGTGCAGAAATATACAACTAATTCGGTATGCATTCAGCATGCACCCCAGTACACATGGTAGGGTACCGATCAACCATAACATTAAAACCACCTCCTTGTTTCTACACTCACTGTCCATTTTATTAGCTCCACTTACCATATAGAAGCACTTTGTGGTTCTACAATTACTGACTGTAGTCCATCTGTTTCTCTGCATGCTTTGTTAGCCCCCTTTCATGCTGTTCTTCAATAATCAGGACCACCACAGAGTAGGTATTATTTGGGTGGTGGATGATTCTCAGCACTGCAGTGACACTGACATGGTGGTGGTGTGTTAGTGTGTGTTGTGCTGGTATGAGTGGATAAGACACAGCAGCACTGCTGGAGTTTTTAAACACCTCACTGTCACTGCTGGACTGAGAATAGCCCACCAACCAAAAAATATCAAGCTGACAGCGCCCCGTTGGCAGCATCCTGTGACCACTGATGAAGGTCTAGAAGATGACTAACTCAAACAGCAGCAATAGATGAGCGATCGTCTCTGACTTTACATCTACAAGATGGACCAACTAGGTAGGAGTGTCTAATAGAGTGGACAGTGAGTGGACATGGTATTTAAAAACTCCAGCAGCGTTGCTGTGTCTGATCTACTTATACCAGCACAACACACACTAACACACCACCACCACCTCGGTGTCACTGCAGTGCTGAGAATGATCCACCACCTAAATAATACCCACGCTGTGGTGGTCCTGGGTTGGCCCTGACCATTGAAGAATAGGGTGAAAGCAGGCTAAAAAAGTATGTAGAGAAATAGATGGACTACAGTCAGTAATTGTAGAACTACAAAGTGCTTCTATATGGTAAGTGGAGCTGATAAACTGGACAGTGAGTGTAGAAACAAGGAGGTGGTTTTAATGTTATGGCTGATCGCTATATTTAAGACAGCAGTTTGGTAAAGGCCTTTTTCAGAAAATGAAATGGAACGATGATTAAGAGCCAGGCCTTCTGCTCCAGAGTCATCGTCTGACCTTAAAAATGAATTTGTGCTCTTGCACGAGCTTAAACTTCCAAAGACACACTCCAAAATCTTGTTCATAGGCTGTTTATTTAGCCATAGGATGACTCTATGTTAATGCTCATGCTTTTGTATTAGAATCGACAATCATCCTGAATACGGGTGCGCCACAAGGCTGTGTGCTCAGCCCAGTCTTCTTCACCCTTTTCACAAATGACTGCACCCCCATCCACGCCTCTAACACCCTTGTAAAATATGCTGATGACACCACGGTAATAGGTCTCATATCAAACAACGATGAGACTCAATACAAAGAGGAGATCTGTCACCTGGTCCGGTAGTGCTTGGACAACAACCTGGTTCTGAACACCACCAAGACTAAAGAGGTCATTGTGGACTATAGGACAACCAAAAGGACAATGCACGCCCACCTTTTCATACATGGAGAGGAAGTGGAGCATGTGAACAACATCAGTGTATGCTGGCCAGCAACATCACTACAGATCACTTACCCATGACACAGGCTGTTTGTCCTTCTGCCTTTAGGACGGAGATACAGGACAATAAAAACTCTAGCAGACTGAAGAACAGCTTCTTCCCCAGAGCTGTGACCCCCATCACTCCCTCTGTATACCCCCACACAAACCCTTAAGAACTCACACATTTTTGCTCCTCATTTTTGCCACTTTGTACCTCAATCTTTATATGCTGCTATTATTATCGTTTGTTTGTTTGTTTATTAGGATTTTAACGTCATGTCTTACACTTTGGTTACATTCATGACAGGAACAGTTACTCATTACACAAGGTTCATTAGTTCACAAGTTCAGTGTCAAATACACTCATGGACGATTTTGGACTGTGGGAGGAAACCGGAGCTCCCGGAGGAAACCCACACAGACACGGGGAGAACATGCAAACTCCACACAGAAAGGACCCGGACCGCCCCACTTGGGGATCGAACCCTGGAACTTCTTGCTTTGAGGCAACAGTGCTACCCACCTAAGCCACCGTCCCACTATTATTATTGACAGTATGTTTTATGTCTGTATGTTGTCACGTGTTGTTTTTCCCTGTTGCTGTTGTTGAGAAGTACCACACAGTGTTTTGTTGTACCATATACAATGACAAATAAAGTTTCTGTTCTATTCTGAATCTGAATTCATTGCACCCTGAATCGCACTAAACTTTTGTACTTTTTACAGATGTTTCATCTCATCTGTGTACATATCATCAGTACTTGCAAATTTGCACATGGCACTACTGCACTAATCACACCAGCAATACAATGTTCTTCTTCTTGTTCCTTAGCCTTTGTCCCATTTTTCGGTTACGGGGTTGGCATTTCCGGTTTCTTCCAGTTAGGGGTCGCCGGTGGGATTTGGCACAGTTTTACGCCGGATGCCCTTCCTGGCACAACCCTCCCTATTTATCCGGGCTTGGGACCGGCACTACAATGCACTGGTCTGTGCATCCCAGCGGCTAGGTTACTATCGTACAATTCAGTGTCTCCAATTAGTCTAGCGGCATGTCTTTGGGCTGTGGGAGGAAACCGGAGCACCAGCAGGAAACCCACACAGACACAGGGAGAACATGCAAACTCCACACAGAAAGGACCCAGACCGCCCCACCCGGGGACCGAACCCAGGACCTTCTCGCTGTGAGGCGACAGTGCTACCCACTTAGCCACCGTGCCACCCCACACCAGCACAACAATAATGTGTATATTGTATATTATCTGCTATACTTATATACTCTATTTATTTTCATTCATTTAGCCACTGTAGTCACCTTTCATAACTTTGTAATTATATACTATAATTACACTGTCTATACACTGGACAATCATTGTCTGTTTACTGTTCTTAATATATGTCTTTTCATTTTTACTTATCTGGTCACTACTGCACTTTAACTGTATTATACTGTATGTAAATAATCTCTATCTTGAACTTCTGGTTAGATGCTACTGCATTTCGTTGGCTCTGTACTTGTACTCTGCACAATGACAATAAAGTTGAATCTAATCTAATCTAATCTAATTACCAAAAAGCTCATAATCAGTTGTCCACATACATTTGGTCATCTACTATAGCTGCTAAAACATGTTTTTAGGAAATTAATCTTGCATCATCAAACACAATGATCTATGTCCATGCTGGTTTGTTTTCTTTTATTTATTTATTTTGCCTGCAAGATGTTACCCTCAGATTACCATGTGCTGACAGTGTAAAGTAATCTTTAGCATGTAACATAAACAGCACCTGGTTTTCACGGAATATTCCATCTCTGCTTACACCAGACTCCAAATATGACATTTCATCATCTGTCTCACTCTTAAGCTAATGAGGACCATTTGTGCTCGGATGGCGTTTAAACTGAGCAGACATAGCCGAATCTGGTCTGTCCCCCATCCATCCAAAAAAACGTAGCCCAGGCTGGCTGGAGTTGAAGGTCCATCCAGTGTTTTGAAATATAATGACCTGCTTGTATGATTGCTAAAGCGATAACCATGAGAGCACGGCTGGCTCATTTATCAAATTACCAACTTAGTGAAGGTTTGCAGAGACATGTGAGTAATGAATGACAGGACAGAGAGAGAGAGAGAGTGAGAGAGAGAGAGACGGGGGTCAGACTCGGGAGAAAGACTCATATATTATCTTTCTCCCCCCTTTTTCACCATTTTTCTGAGCCACATGTCTGGAGCTTATGAAATTTAAAGTGGTGTCTGGTTTTTGCCTCCAGCAGAACGGCCTTGGCTGGGCTGAGTGGTTGGGAGTGGAAATCAGTGATAAGGCTGTCCTGTTTGAGTCTGAAATATTATCGCAGACCCGGGCAGAGGTCAAGAGTCAAGCAAGAAATATATTTGCCACTCTCGTCGCCACTTACTCTATAATTGATGAAGACAAAGGAGAGGAAAAAGTGGTGATGGAAAAAAAAAGGCGTCAGTTGTCTGTAAGTGACACTTTGTGATGCATCATTGAAAATTTTCTCGCATATCACTATGCAGCACGACCTCACACTTTGTGCAAAAACTGAGAGTTCTGCACTGACCTCGCCATGTCGAGTTCTTGTTAGGAGCTCACACTTAGTACCATTATACATTAAAAACAATTGTTTCTAAATGGTTCTTGGTTGGAACAAATAGGTCCAATAAGAACCTTACCAGCTAAATTTATTTATTTATTTATTTATTTATTTATTTATTTATTTATTTATTTATTTATTTATTTATTTATTTATTTATTTATTTATTTATTTATTTATTTATTTATTTATTCATGTTAAAGGTTCTTTTGTGGTCTAACACACACATATACAGTATATATATACTGTATATATATACTGTATATATGTGTGTGTTAGACCACTTTTTTTTTTTTTTTAAATTTATTATTATTTTTATGTTGTGGTCTAAATTGTTTTATTTATTTACTTATTTTTTGTTTTACTATTTATTTATTTATTTTTCTTATCCTACAAATAGACTCTTCGCAAATGCAAAATGAAATCAAATAGTATTTGTTTCTCTAAATTTTTTTAATGTTAAAGGTTCTTTTGTGGTCTAACATTGTATTTGTTTATTGTATTTATTTTTAATTTAACTAATTAATTTTTTTTCTATTTATTCATGCATTTTCTCCCGATTTAGCATAGTCAATTTGTCTTTCGCTGCTGGGGCATCCCTGATTGCATTCGAGGAGGGTATATTGCTGCTCACGCCTCCTCCGACCCCTTCTTTTCGTCCATGCTTTCTGCACAGGCGCCTCTATCTGCTAACCAGGGTTCATACAGTCTTTCCTGGATGCTGCTTTTGTACCAATGATCATGTGATTCCAAACAGGTGATTGTAATCATGGTACATCATTATTTAGTTTTTTCACCCCATTACTAGCCCTAAATTGCCCCCGTCACAACTTTTTTTTTTTTTTTTATGTGTTTAAGGCCTGAAATGCAGGAATGGAGGTATATTAACAAATGAAATGAAGCTGAGCAGACAGAACATGAAATATCTTGAGTTCAGACTGTCTGCAACCAAATAAACGTCAAAGTAAATGTAAGAAACACTGCATTTTTATTTATTTTTTTATTTTTTTGCATTTTCCATACTGTCCCAACTTTTACTGATTTGGGGTTGTGGTAAGTCTATGTGTAACTTAATTACTGGAGACAAGAATGAATTAATTGTAGGTTCTCAGAACTTCACCACTATAATTCTCGAGTCCGAGTCACACACACAGCGACTTCAGACTCGACTAGGACTCGTTTCAAATGACTTGGATTCGACTCGTGACTCGCATAAAATGACCTGTGTGAACCGCTTTCTGAACCAATCAGACCTTCTGATTTAAATTTTTTGTAAGAAATGCTGTTATTTGCATGTATTTAGTTTGCAGCGTCACACAGATGTGTCAGTGAAACGCTTGATTGGCTTTCTAACAAGTTCGTGTTTTACTTCACAAAAGTTTGGAGGTTTTTAATTATAAGCACATTTACAAATAACGGATTATATTCCTAATGGGACAACACACGCTTATTTTTGCTGTGTTTGGGATTTTGGCCGCTGTGCCATAATTTGCAATGAAAACAAAACGTCATTTTTAACTTTTAACTGGTACCTAGGAAAGTAAAGGCACTAAGTAAAATGGCAAAATACAGTCGCTTATCTGTTGTCGTTTTTATCTGAAATTACAGATTATTTGTTTATTTCTACGCTACATTTCCTATATATGTTTTGTGTATATTATATTGACTCGACTCAGACTCTAGCCTAAAGACTCGTGACTCGACTCGGACTCGTATTTTGTGACTTGTGAACATCTCTGCTAAAATACAATGTCTAAATAATACATTTGTATGAATTGTTCATGCACTTAGGATTGGTTTTAAATATGTAAAAAATAGATATAGCTAATAATATACAGTGCACACATTGTGTAGGGAAATAAATAAAAAATCTATTTTCATTGTAAACAAGATCTGCTTAGCATAGATCTTGTCTCTTTGCAGCCAGTGCTGCTTTTCTACCTGAGTAAAATTCCTCTGCTTTCTCAGCTCTGATTAGCTGCCGCTCTCGCAGGAAAACACATTACCCTCTCGCTACAAACACTGATCGATTTCTCTAAGACTGCCTATCTCATTGTGTTTATATTCCATTGATTTTCCCGGATTAAGTTTTATGGCTCTCAATTATTTTCGTGTATGATTGTTCACATCTGTTTATTGCAAGCAGCATAATCATTGAAAGCAATGATTGTGTTCAGGTTGATAATCCAATTTCAATACGCCAGACATCCCTCTATTTTGAGGGAGATTAGTCCATCCTATGCACAGAGAAAATGAGGATTTTTTGAGCCGAGCTTATCAGGAAAAGTAGTTGCTGTGCTGCTTCATGCTTGAAAGTGCCATTAGGAACGGCTGATGTCTTGACAGGCGCGTTCTCCTAGACGCGTTGGCATCACAGGCTTCATTAGGAAAGCGTTTAGCAATCATAAGAGATTTTTATTAACCTGCCGTGGTGTCACTCAGAAAGACAGGGAAGTAATGCAGCACAATTTGTAAATCAGAAATGGGTTTTGAGCACCGTTGGCTAATGTGATTTTAAAATGACAGCCGGGGAATGTGCTTCAACATACAATCATCTATCATTCACAGGAAACTCTTCAAACGTCATGTCATGGCTTCAATTTTTACTTTCAATTTCGCTGTTCCTCTTTGCTTGTGCTTGAGACTGAGATATTTCGCTGCATCTGGCTGTAACATATATTCAATAAAAGTTAAAAATGAAGAAAGTGCTTAAAGATATTTTTGAGTCGGTGTCTATCAAAACTGTCCTGCCAAATGTCTTGATACTTTGATACTTCAAGCAAAGGATATGGCCAGTATTGCTTATAGGCTATCCACTAAACATGTTATGAATATAAATGATGGCTGATGAGGCATAGTGACTCCAAGAGAAAAGTGAAGTCTGTATGTGCATAAATAGGCTCATAGTAAGCAACAAATAGGTGGATAAAGAAGTATATACACCGATCAGCCATAACATTAAAACCACCTCCTTGTTTCTACACTCACTGTCCATTTTATCAGCTCCACTTACCATATAGAAGCACTTTGTAGTTCTACAATTACTGTAGCCCATCTATTTCTCTACATACTCTATATGCTTTCACCCTGTTCTTCAATGGTCAGGACCCCCACATGACAACCACAGAGCAAGTATTATTTGGGTGGTGGAGCATTCTTAGCACTGCAGTGACAACGACATGGTGGTGGTGTGTTAGTGTGTGTTGTGGTGGTATGAGTGGATCAGATACAGCAGCACTGCTGGAGTTTTTAAATACCGTGTCCACTCATTGTCCACTCTATTACTCCTACCTAGTCGGTCCACCTTGTAGATGTAAAGACAGGGACGATCGCTCATCTATTGCTGCTGTTTGAGTTGATCATCTTCTAGACCTTCATCAGTGTACACAGGACGCTGCCCACAGGGCGCTGTTGGCTGGATTTTTAAAGTTATTTTAGGTAAATTTATTATTTGGTAATTTTAGAATTATTAAGTCAGTAAACATAAATTATGTGGACGAACGCACACGTCAATTAATTATTGCCATATTCACACTTGCAATAAACAGCATCATCATCATACATCATTTTCTGTGAGGCCCTTTCATATTATACGATTTATTACCATGCAATGTAAACCCCCAAGGTTGCCAGTTTTTTTATGACCTGAACTTTTTTAGGCATTAATCTAGCTGCATTTCATACTAGACTTGCCAATCAAATAGCAATATACAGTATGGCCCTAAATTAAGCCTTAATTATGTAGACACACACTGATCGGGCATAACATAATAACCACCTTCCTAATATTGTGTGGGTTCCCCATTTGCAGCCAAAACAGCCCTTCAACTGTGATGCACTGTGTATTCTGACCTTTTTATCAGAACCAGAACCAACTTCTTCAGCAATTTAAGCTATAGTACCCAGTGAGCCTTGGCCGCCCATGAACCTGTCGCCGGTTTACCACTGTTCCTTCCTTGGACCACTTTTGATAGATACTGACCACTGCAGACCGGGAACACCTCACAAGAGCTGCAGTTTTGGAGACGCTGTGACCCAGTTGTCTAGCCATCACAATTTGGTCCTTGTCAAACTCGCTCAAATCCTTACGCTTGCCCATTTTTCCTGTTTCTAACACATCAACTTTGAGGATAAAATGTTCACTTGCTGCCTAATATATCCCACCTACTAACAGGTGCTGTGATGAAGAGATAATCAGTGTTATTCAATTCACCTGTCAGTGGTCATAATGTTATGCCTTTATCACTTGATTGGTGTAAACATAAATTGAAAATAGGTGGGTGGCCAGGTGATCTCAGGAAGTGTACAATATTTATATATGGTATGAAATCCTTTTCTCTGTGGTGTACAAGTATATCAAAAAATGAGCCCTTTGGAAAGCTATCCTTTATATATTTTCATAAAACAGCACATTTAAAATTCAAAATTCATTTAAAAATTTATAATAAAATACTGTGAATACAGTTAATGGTTTAATTGGAACGCTGCAATACTTGTGACTTGAGTTGATGTAATAGAATGCCTTTATTTGTTGTATATACACATACACATGTGCAGTACAACAAAATTATTCCATGTTCTTTGGAAGCTGGGGTCGGAGCACGGAGTCAGCCATTGTACGGTGCCCCTGGAGTGGAGAGGGTTAATGGCCTAGTTTAAGTGCCTAACAGTGGCTGCTTGGCAGAGCTGGAATTCAAACCAACACCCTTTTAATTAACAGCCCTGAGCGCTATCCACTGATCTACTACTGTCTCTTAATGTGGGTGATATTGCTTAAGGAAAGAGAACTTAGATTTACATATTAGAAATAATAAATACTCATGTCCTTTAAAAATATGTATAATAATTAATGGATAAATATGTATATACAAAAATAATATGTTTAAAACTGGCACAGATTGTAACGTGCAAATTAATGTCTGTAGTCTAAATACCAGTGGGTTTTTTATGTTCCAATGTTCTAAATGCACATTTCTGGCCTTTAAATAAATATTACTTAGCCAAAAGTGTGCATAAATACACTGCAATAGAATGAAATTACCAAAGGGGCCTTCATACGCTCCACATGTAGTACCAGGCCAGAAGTAATTAAGCTTTTTTTGTTTATTTCTACTACCTTGGTACATGAGTTCAGCTGCCCAAATCTTAATGAATAGGCCTTCCTTCTCACCACACACACCATCCACACACACAGACACAAAAGCAGGGTGACACAGCACACTCTTGGCACTGACCAGCCTTATTGTTGCCAGTCCCATTGAGATGGCATGGGTGGTGGGTGTGGATGCTAAATTACCCTCTACCCCAGGCATGATGGCCTCCCGAGGGGGGTTTGCACTGCCCTGTGAGTAAGCTTGTACCACGGCTGCCCTTGACATGCCTTCTCCACGGACAACAGGATACAGGGGGCGCTGCCAGCCTGCCTGAATTGTGTGCCAGATGGTAGCAGCTGTGGCGACGGGCCCTCTCGACCACGGGCACCTGTCCATTCTGTGCCCCCTCCAGGAACCATCAGCACCCTCCCAAAAGAGTTGACCTAAAGAGCCTTCAGCAGGAAATGAGGCGCTAACCTGCAGTGAAAGGCCTGCAGGCCTCAGTGGGCACCGCCTGGGCATTCAGTGGACCTCTGTTCTGCCTTTCTAATAAGAACTGGACTCTGTGCCAAGACACGTTTAGCAGCCAGGCTGTTTACTTTATCATAATTACCCAGCATGCCACTGGACTGCGAAGGAGGTGGAGAGGTAGAATGGAATAGTTTGAATGAAATGAACTATAGACAGTGGGGCCTCATGGCTTAGAAAACAGAACGTACTAAAAGCAACACAACATTTCAAACATGGGATACACACACACACACCACAAGGTGCAAACATACATTAGTATATTTACAAAATAAGTGACCCCTTAGCCTAGTAACTGGCTAGAAAACATTGACTAGTAGCATTCACTGATGAGCCAAAATATTAGAACCACTACCAAATACACTATATGGCCAAAATAATTTGGACACCTGAGCATGAGCTTGTTGGACATCATATTTCAAAAACAAATAGAGTGACCTATGTGTGATTTTTACAGCTACTCATCTGATAAAGCTTTTTACAAGTCTTTAAAGTATTTATGTGGGAATTTGTGCCCAATTAGCCAAAACAGCATTAATCAAGAAAGCCTTAATTGATATTCCATTTAATTCTAAACTGTTTATTGGGGCAGAGGTCAGGATTTTCTTCATGTCTTTATAAACCTTGCTTTGTGTTGTAGGGCACGGTCAATATGGAACAGGAAAAGACCTTCCCTAAACTGTTACTGCATAGTTGAAAGCATACAATTTCCTTAATATGCTTGACTTATTACACCTGTTATTTTGTTTGCAGGTAAATGTTTCACATGATCTTGGAGACGCCAGGCTTCATTAGACCAGTTGACCTGCTTCCATTGCTTTGAAGTTCAATTTAAATGCTTTTTGTAGGAGCTTTTGATTGTGGACAAGACCTAGCATGTGCACTTAACTGGCCTACAAGGTGTCTGGAACCAGGACATTTTTTTTTTTACATTTGTACCATAGCTCTTCTGTTGTTCTATACCAGATGCCATGACTTTTATGTTTTCAGACATCAGTAAGTCTTACACACACAACAACCTGTCAGCAGTTTGTCTTGTTTCTCCTTGGACCAGTGGTCTAATGTTTTGGCTGATCTCTGTACATTTGACTTTCATAATGGTGTGGTTTTAATGAATTTTTTAAACTTTTTAATCCAAGTCCTGACAGAGCAAAGCACATTTGAACTATAACAATCCCAGTAATGTTAATATGATGTTGTTACAATAAAATTTTATATATACTTTTTGCCAGACTTAATAAAGCTAATTTGTTTAGTCTGCTGATGTGGTGGTGTGGGGTCCTGCAAAACTAAGTTCGCGAGCGTGGCACGAAGCCTAACGTGCCACCGCGAGCTTACAAGCTGGCATACTTCCAGCGGTTTCGTTTTGCCTGTCATGTCTGCTCCACAGCTGCAGGTGACACTGTGATATTTATGATGTTAAGTTCCATGACTACCAAAAAATGATGTCTGCGTCCGAAATCACCTACTTAAACAGTACATACTGAATTAGAGGCAGTGCGCACTGGTCGGCCGGTACAGAAGTAAGCTCTTTCAGTACACAAGTGGGCTGTGTTTGCATACACAAAAATGACTGCCCAGGTAGTAGATTATACGCATACTTTTCGCGTAGTGTTTAATGAATAATACTAAATAATTCGGACACACTACCCGCTCTTGCTGTTCAGTATGGAAGTATGCGATTTCGGACGCAGTCGATGATCACAGTTGAGACACTGCTCAAAATCGTTCATGTTTGTTTTTATGGCACGCCTCTTTTTTAACCGACCAATCACAGATATTGTCGCAGAATGTCGTTGTCTGCGGAGTTCGCCCAGCTTCCATGTGTGCAACAGGGTGAGCGAAGCCTCTGCGCGATGTCCGTAGTTGTTCGTTTTCTCCGCAATTACGTCACATTGGTTGCTGAAGCCAGGCGAACTTCTTCTCCGCTTGAAGTATGCTGAGGCCTTAACTTTATAGATGAGTGGTTAAGCTGTCCACTTCTGTGAATGCTCACTGCTGCTCTCTATTTAGAAATAATGGCACTACCTGTGGTTTAGTGGAGTGGCTCTTAAACACTTCTCTTAGATCATAGAATAGTGTATCTATAGAAACCTGAAGAGCGCTTTATTTTAATGACAAATAAAAGAGTGAGATTTATACTTTACAGGCCCATTTTTGGCTTAGACATAGCCAACTAGAGGGGTGGCCAATGCCCTGCAATGGATTTAGGGCTGCCTAGGGTGTTATTCCCTTGCACCCAATGTTTCCGTGTGGTGGATCATGATAACAGGTTGATGAAAATGCAATAATGAAATAAAAAATAAAAATGTTTATGGGGCAAAGAGACACAATTAGTTTTAGAATACAATTTTTGAAATGAACAAATTAACACAAGCAGCCACAAGAACCTCAATTGTGTTAGCATTGTCAATAGATGAATAATACATATGACATCAAGTATCGGAAATCAAAATATATTGCCTGGCTTAATTTGGCATCTATTTCTAAATAGCAAGCAGAAAATTTATTATGGTTCCTTTAAAGCGTTCTATATACAGTATTATGCACTTACAGTATTTTCATACACGGTTAATTGCATTGGTTTTTATTGCCATGAAATTGGTGGTGAATGGAAACATCCATATCTTGCATATGGGACGAGATCTAGCCTGTAGAGTGTGGCTCGTGGAGGATATTAAAAAGTCATTAGATAGGTAAAATCCTCTGGGAACACTTTAATATGAACCTCTTTGGTGTGCTTCCTGACCCATGATATTTGTGTATGAACGACACTTACCTGGCACACATGACGTGACTTGTGTGGCTTTATTTCTTAATGCTCATACATATTCTTGAGGAACACTCATACATAATTTATGCTGGCTAGTACCACTAAACAATATAAAATGAGTGACAATGTACAGTGAAGAATGTAATCTTTATTATAAGTGATGCTGCAAGCATCTAGGTTGTTACAGGTGCCAATTGGGGGCATGTATGTGAGGCGGATGTCTCAGCTATCTGGGCAGCATGATCATCAGCATCAAGGTCATTGGGCATGGATATGAGGAGTAAAGAGGAGTGTGATGTTGATAAAAGGGACCTTTTCAGGCTGGTAGGGTCAGCAGATTGAACTGTGCGGAGCCCCATTTGATTAGCAATGCAACAGCATCACTAGCCACATCAATATAAGAAAAGTGTAAGGGTAAGAGAGAAGTGAGAGTGTGATTTGTTTTCACAGCAGGGTATCTGTTCATATGGAGATAAAAAGGGAAAGCATAGGGAGAGGGGTAAGTTCTTTTTGGCAATGGCTCTTCAGATCTTAAGGTTTCGTGGAACCAGGCATGACCTTGTGACAAAAATTGAAGTCTGAAAAGCATCTTTTCTAATATTTGGTTGTAATGCAAATGCAAGTGCAAACAAGGCAATCCCCATAGGCTTTCATTCACTGTGCACTGGTAGTTACAATTTGGCCCTTAAAGCAAAGTCTCCTGGCATCATATGTACCGTGGTATCTGTACATACAATAAAGACATTTTGTCTACCCCAAATCAGAAAAAAAGTTGGGACAGCTTGGAAAATGGAATTAATAAAAAAAAAACAGATTTTTTTTTACATTTACTTTGACTTCAGGATGAACCTGAGATATTTCATGTTTTATCTGCTCAACTTCATTTCATTTATTAATAAACATCCATTCCTGCATTTCAGGCCTGCAACACATTCCAAAAAAAGCTGGGACAGTAAAGCATTTACCACTTTGTAATGTTGCCATTCCTTTTCATCACACTTAAAAGACGTTTTGGCACCGAGGATACCAAGTGATTTAGTGTTTCAGCTTTTATATTTTGTCCCATTCTTCCTGCAAACACATCTTAAGATGTATAACAGTACGGGGTCGTCGTTGTCACATTTTTCATTTCAAATTTCTCCACACATTCTCTATTAGGCCTTTGTAATGTGTGCAGCATGTGGTTTTGTATTGTCTTGTTGAAAAATGCATGGACGTCCCTGGAAAAGATGGCGTCTTGAAGGCTTGCCAATTGCCCTTGCCCATGTGGTTATATTAGCTATTGTTGAGTGGCGGTTCTTGATGCAGTGCCGTCTGAGGGATCGAAGATCACAGGCGTTCAGCTTAGGCTTGCGCCCTTGGCCTTTACGCACTGAAATTCCTCTGGATTCCTTGTATCGTTTAATGATATTATGCACTGTACAGGAAGAATTATGCAAATCCCTTCCAATTTTTCTTTGAGGTACATTGTTTTTACACATTTCATTAATTTTCTCACGCATTTGTTGACAAACTGGAGATCCTCTTCTGGATGCTGCTTTTGTACCAAACCATGATTACAATCACCTGGTGACCTGTTTGGAATCACATCATTATGTAGTTTTTCACCTCATTACCAGCCCTAAAGTGCCCCCGTCCCAACTTTTTTTGGAATGTGTTGCAGGCCTGAAATGCAGGAATGGAGGTATATTAACAAATGAAATTAAGTTGACCAGACAAAACATGAAGTTCAAACTGTCTGCAATCAAATTAAAGTAAATGTAAGGAACACTGCATTTTTATTTTACTTGCATTGTCCATACTGCCCCAACGTTTTTCTGATTGGGGGTTGTAGATACAATCATTTTCATTTTTTGTTACCACAATACTGTACCCCTGGGTCCAGCTGTACCAATCTGCTTGGCAGTTTTCCTCATTCCCAAATTTCTGCCTAAACTGACAGATCCAACTCCCAACCACACTCTTTCTGCACTATGGTAGAAATGCAACAGTGGTCTACCCATAACATTGCAGCATTTTCACCTTCACTGGCTTGCTAGCCTAATACCCTAGGTACATCTTGATCAGCATGCTAACCAACAAATGTGTATGGCATTCCATCAGAGCCAAGTTTCAAGATAAGTCAGCCCACATCCACCGGGTCCGTTTACATGCCTCACATGTTTAATTTGCAAACAATTGTTAGATAATTATCAGACATCTAGCGTGGGATTCAATTCTCCAAGCCTAATATGTAGTCACCCAGGCCAACGTTGCTATCCGTGTTCTTTCTGAGATGCATTTTGCCTCTATTATGTGTGACTGATGCTTTGATAAAACATGAAGGTACTTTCTGTAATTTTTTTGTGTTGTCGTTTTATCGATCCACCGACCCCCGGGAGTCACTTTCTGTGGGAGGCAATTATGAAATCAGAGCAAAGCTAGGATAAAACAAGATATTATGCTCGTACACTCGGCTGCTTTTTCCATTCAGTTACAGCACAGACGAGCTTGCTCTCTCACTTTTGCAATATTGGAAGCAGCAAATAATAAAAAAAAAAAAAAAGATAAAGGAGATTGGCAATGAAGAAAAAAATAGAATCAATGTGTAAGCTACTGTAGAAACCATATGTATGTCATCAAGTGTGAAATGACTTGGAAATTACTTTCAGATTGAAATGTTCCCCTTTTTGCTTAGCCTCTTTTATTTTTTACTCTGTCCGACTATATACACTTAACGATAAATGTCTTAATGTCAGTCTGACTGTGCTTTTACACCACCATTCCTTCTGAGATGTCAAATACAAAGCAGGAGATGACCAGACTCTGAGTGTCAGACGATGTTTTTTTAAAAAGGTGTGCATATGCACCCTGTCTCCCCCTTTGTTCTGGGTGGTCGTGTGCCTAATGGTGCTAAAATCACCTTTCTTGGAAAGTGACACCTTGCTAAATCAGATCGGTGAGTGGCCCTGTAATGGAGAATTGGATTGATCTGGGACACCCAGCGCCCGGCTCACACTGTTTAACCCCTCAGGTGATGCTGTTTGTGTATCACTTATTGGATTGTTAATAGATTTTCCTAGTTTGCGTGAGACATGGATAGCTCTGAGCCAGGACCTTTCCATTACGGCGCCGACAGGGAGGCCGCGGGCGAAGGGAACGTAGACGAGTGAAGCAAGAAAAGGCAAGGCAGGCATAGAGTGGCGCTAAAACGGCACTGAATTGGGGTTCCACCTCCTGACAGCATCACAGCTGTAGACTAGCAATAGCAATCCTCCAGTGGCACTTTTAATTATCGGCACGGCGATACTATCAGTAAGTGTGTAATTATGTGTCAGTTTGCAGGCTGCTGGGTATGAAGGGTGAAAGCGAGGGAGATGATGATTGTTGAAACTGGCGAGTCGTATTTAAACAATTCAGCATGTGTAACTGGCACTGTCATTAAACAGAGTGGGGCCGACGCCTTCTGTCACTCACTCTCTCACTTATGCAGATCCTTCATTTTTTTTCCCACACTTTTTCATTTTCTCACTTCATCTCTCTCCCGCTCCTTCTCTCTGCAGTACTCTTCACGGGTCTTCACACTCAGGTAGGAGACGGGGCAGAAAGTGGCCGAACACACTGTGAGAGTCTGACATTCGGTTGGTTCCCCCGTGTCGAGCCACACTCATACACACACCCACAAAACAGTGGCATTTCACAGGCACAGCAATAACACACTTACACTTTTAATTGAGCATACGGCAGCCAAATGTGCCACTGTTATTAATACATTTATACAGTTTACTGCAGTTTAAAAACTGATTATTGTCATATTTGAGGTTTTGTGTTATTTTTTATCATTCTATCTATTAAACATGTCTCTAATCATGGTCATGGCTACGCTGCCACCTGAAAAAATTGAGCACAAGTGGGAACACATACTAGACAGGGTGCCAATCTATCACAAGACATAATGTGTTCACCGATAGATTTATTCACCCATCTACATATTGGAGCAGTTTAGAATAGCCAGTCCACGTTCTGCATTTGGAAGTTGGAAGGAAATCCAAGTTGTGCTACTATGTCTTTCGCAACTTTTTGGCATTAGCAATCATTTTGGCACAGATGTAAAATAGGTTTTTTATATAAATTTAATAGATTTTGCATTGTCTACTTTTTAAGCTGTTGATATTATTATTATTATTATTATTATTATTATTATTATTATTATTATTATTAATATTATTATTATTATTATTATTATTGTTATTATTATTATTATATTTACTTTATGTTTTATGGTAAATGTAAAAAAAAAATATAACAATATTCTTAATTAAGCAAACAAAGTTATTAATGCCAATGAATTTGGATTAAAACAATAGATATAAAGGATGATATATATATATATATACATATATATATATATATATATATATATATATATATACATATATATATATATATATATATATATATATATATATATATATATATACACATACATATATATATATATATATATATATATATATATATATATATATATATATATATATATATATATATATATATATATATATATATATATATATATATAATAATAATAATAATAATAATAAATAAATAATTCATCATCACACATTTTGTGACTGTCTTCCCCAACTGTTTGGTGTTAGCAATAATTTTGCCACAAATGTAAAATAGGATTCATTTTTTATTTGATATACATTTAATAGGTTTTTAATTGTCTAGTTTTTAAGCTGTTTATTCCATTATTATTATTATTATTATTGTTGTTGTTATTATTATTATTATTTTATTTTTTTAATTATCATATTATTCTTATTTACTTTATTTCTTATGTTAAATGTAAACAAAAATATATTCTTATATATACATTAATTAAGCAAACAAAGTAATCATTGGCAATGAATATGGAAAATAAAATAGATAAGGAATAAATATGGATAGATATGGATTTAGTGGCAATGATCCAACCTTTATTGCAGCCATTAAATAACTGCAAATAAATAAATAAATAGATAAATACTTAATAAATAAAAATAAATAAATAAATAGATAGATAAATACTAAATAAAAAAAAAAAAAAAAATAAAAATAAAAAAAATAAAAATAAATAAATACATAGATAAATACTAAATAAAAATAAAAAATAATAAATAAATAAATGTTTTAATTCATTTTTTAAAATGCTTTTTATCCTGCCAAGGTGCCTGTCCATCACATCATCACACATTCATTTACTGATTTATACTCACACCAGTACGTAACTTAGTGTCTAATTTACAAAATGTTTTGTAGGAAGGAAAAAAAAATCGTAATACCCATAGGAAACCCACACAAACACCTAAAGAACATGTTAAACTCCTTGTAGAGAGCATCAAGAAGGCTGTAGCTGTAAAGAACACTATAACAACAGCAGCAGCAACAACATAAATAAAATGAATAGAAATAATAAAATCAGTTACTTTAATTTTTATTGTACTTATTAAAATATGTTAGTAGATGGGTTTGTTAGCAGAGTAAGTGAGTGAGTGAGTGAGTGAGTGAGTGAGTGAGTGAGTAAAGGACTGAAACCTACCGAGTGTTTCAGGTTATACCAGGCTCAGCACAACCCTTGAAACAGTTGGCACACTCATACTTCTTATTTTTCAAATATTAATTGTTTGATATATGCTTGATATATTTTGGCCATCTGCTATGTGTACATTCCTGAGATTACTTATTTTCTTTATTCTATATTGTCATGCTTGCCTGCTGTTGTTTAATGTTGAGGCCACTGTGAAAAAAGCCAAACATATATGAAAATATATATTGAAATATATCAAACAGACAGATCTGATCATTAAAAGGCAAACATGCTTGTAACTGCTTCTAGCATTTGAATTTTGAGAGGCCGGTTCATGAAAGGATTCCTGCCATGCAGCTGTCAGATTCAGCATCGGCCTCCATTAAAGAACAAAATTCACCTTTGATAACGTGAAATGTAATAAAGTCTCCTCCTCTGCCTTCCACCTATTTTCATTTAGCAGATCCAGACACGGAACCTCTAGCCTCACCACCCTCAGCTACATAAAACAGCTGCCTGATCGGGTGGATGGGGGCGTACGAGCTCATATGAATGGTAAGATGTGGTGTCCCAAGGACAAGAGGGAAATATTCATATCATAATGAAAGGCAGCATTAATTGCGGCTACACCTCTGCACTTGAAAGTAATGAGCGGGAGCACGCCGGTGGCCTCGGAGGATTAATTTGTAGTAATATTTTATTAGCATAGAGAGAGCGTAATTTATTTTCTTTTTACATAACTAAAATTTAAAGGTGGGCCCCAGCTGGGGTCGGATTTGCAAAATAAAAGCCTACACATGATGGCAAACATGATTTTACTTATGCTAATAAGTGGGTTACAAAGTAAAAATTTGGACATGCTCAGGGCTTTGATGGACAAATGCTCTATGACCCACTTATAGCTGAGGTAACATGAGTAAAGTCTTAATTTAAAGACCATTCATTCCTCTAGTGGCTCGATGATAAAGACATCTGACAGTGGTAGCCCTCTAATTTATGTCCAGGCCCCAATGCATTAATTGATTTCCACACCCTAGACCATTATCCAGCTCCACTAGTGTACAGCCAAGACAATTTATCTGCCCTGATTTGTCACGTTGATGACCATGATTCTAATTTTTGTGACAAATTGGCATATTTGTTCAAAAGGAGCATTAGTGCATACAGTATGAGTGAATCAATTTTGTAATGTGCTCCTTTTTGACAGATTCGTAAGGATTTTCTGAACACAGACTGTGGATAATGCTAATAGAGTTAATGCCTTCAGTCTTGCTGTAAAAAAAATGCTGCTCATAATTACATAATGGCCAATTGATTTGGTTTCTCTAGTATTTATTGAAAGAAGTCATTTGACAATTAACAAGTGTGAATTATTTCCATTCTGTCTGCTTATTTAATTAACAAAGCTTTGTATTTATCTGGCAGTACAAATGGAGCTAGAGAGTTCTGAGACTATACATTCAGAACAAAAGAGAAGAATGTAATGTGATTGTGTATTACAGGGTAAGTGCTGTTGTGAATGTGAACCTGTCTCTAATGCTTCTGCTCACTATAAATAAACATTTAACAGGTTCAAAAGCACCTTGGCTATTCTTATAGATGCAGATCCCAATGGTCTGTTGCTCAATTAGAAAAATAGGAATAATAGTAGTGATGAAAAGCAACAATTTTGCATTTATGTTTATGAGAATGACTCAAGCAATGTTATTGATATGCGGATCTTTAATTTTAGGTGCAGTGTTAGTACTGCGGGTTATTCAATTTGGAATTTCAGCTCTTTTTAATAAAATAATAATAATAATAAAATTATAATAATAACAGAAGCAGACAGCTGTAAGTCTTGGTTTCAAGACTTTTTGTTTAAATATATTGCAAAAAGAACCAAAGCGAACCTAAAATATCCAGTTTGGAAATGCCAAGCATGATCAGCCATAACATTAAAACCACCTCCTTGTTTTTACACTCACTGTCCATTTTATCAGCTCCACTTACCATATAGAAGCACTTTGTAGTTCTACAACTACTGACTTTAGTCCATCTGTTTCTCTGCATGCTTTGTTAGCCCCCCTTCATGCTGTTCTTAAATGGTCAGGACTCACACAGGACCACTACAGAGCAGGTATTATTTGGGTGGTGGATGATTCTCAGCACTGCAGTGACACTGACATGGTGGTGGTGTGTTAGTGTGTGTTGTGCTGGTATGAGTGGATAAGACACAGCAGCGCTGCTGGAGTTTTTGAACACCTCACTGTCACTGCTGGACTGAGTATAGTCCACCAACCAAAAATATCTATCCAACAGTGCCCTGTGGGCAATGTCCTGTGACCACTGATGAAGGTCTGGAAGATGACCAACTCAAACAGCAGCAATAGATGAGCGATCGTCTCTGAATTTACATCTACAAGGTGGACCAACTAGGTAGGAGTGTCTAATAGAGTGGACAGTGAAGGGGTATTTAAAAACTCCTGCACCGCTGCTGTGTCTGATCCACTCATACCAGTTGTGTCGCACTGAATGCTGGGATTGCCTTGAAGCATCTGATTCTCCTTTGTTATTCAGCCAGTTTATAGCTTTGAAATAAGGCACCTTCATAGGCAGCATGTACAGGCATCTAAGAATTTAGGGGGTGGCACAGTGGCTGGGTGGGTAGCACTGTTGCCTCACAGCAGTAAGGTCCTGGGTTTGATTCCCAGGTGTAGCGGCCCGGGTTCTTTCTGTGTGGAGTTTGCATGTTCTCCCCATGTCTGTGTAGGTTTCCTCTTGGTGCTCCAGTTTCCTCCCACAGTACAAACACATGCAAGTGAGGTGAATTGGAGATACAAAATTGTCCATGACTGGGTTTGACGTTAAGACTGTAAATGATGAATCCTGTGTAACCAGTAACTACCTGTTCTGTCATGAATGTAACCAAAGTGTGTAAAACATGACGTTAAAATCCTAATAAATAAATAATTATAATAAATAATAAATAAAATCTCGGGAGCACTGACATAAAATGCTGTCTATGTAGAGAGCTTACTACGTTTTTTTCATACAGACCCTAAATGTCATAAATACTAAGAGCAGGCTTACTGGAGTTACAGTGAGAGCGAGCATGTTTTCTTCTCAACTGTTCCCTATGCTTTTAGATTTTTCAACAATATGGATGTTTTAGTTGATAAATGTATAGCTTGAATTGTCAATATTATTTCTGCATTAACTCACCTCAGATAAAATGACACGTTTCTATGAGTCTGGATGACATCGCCTTATTAAAGCCCAGTGCTTGTGTCAACAGGCAGCTCAGAGGACACAGAGTTACATTCCAGAGGGTCAATGCACCAGAGCACTAATTTGTCGACCCTGAAAGTGGAGGGGTTAAAAGTTGAAAACCCAGCTGTTGGAGAGGTTTCACTGTGTGTTTGATTGTAAGTGCGTGTCTAGAGGCCAGACTTGCTCTGCAGGGTCCATTTCTCCTGTCAGACAGGGGAGAAGCCCGTCAAACCAGGATATAGCCCTTTCACTAAATTGTCCTTCAAATGGGCTGTACAGTAAAATAGAAGACGGGGTGAAAAGGTTTACGTTCATGCAAGAAAGCAAGAAAACGCTCATGCTCTTAGACCTACATTTTACTTTTTTACTTGATTCTTTATAGTCAGGACACAATATTTGTAATGTAATAATAATAATAATAACTATAATAATAATAAGGCACTTGACTGGCGCAATGGTAAAGGGTTCAAATTCCCAGCAGTGCTTTTGGTGGTTCGTCTGTGTCTGAGAGGTGATCAAATGATTGGCCTCATGTCCAGGATGTGTTACTGCATTGCACCCTGTGATTCCAGGGAAGCCTGACTGAGCTTAGAAATACAGAGGGCAAATGGCGGTACGTGAACCGAGCAATTGGGGGAAGCACAATTCAGCGCACTCCTAGTGCAAGTCCCAAGCCTGGGAAAGTATGAGGGTTGCATCAGAAAGGGCATCTGGGTGTTAAAACTGCCCCAAATTAAATATGTAAATAAATTACTATAAAAAAATAAAATAAAAATAAAAATAAAATAAATAATAATAATAATAATAATAATCATAATAATAATAAATAAAAAAGATAAAATTAAAAAGAATAATATACATATAATTAATTAATATAATAATAATAATAATAATAATAATAATAACAACAACAATAATAATAATAATAATAATAATAGTTAATATAGAGCAGACAGCTGTAATTCTTGGTTTTAAGGCTTTAATGTTTAAATATATTGCAAGAAGCAAAGCAAACCTTAAATATCCAGTTTAGAAATACCAAGCATGATGTTTGAATGTTCTACAACCTGCTCTACCCTAAAACTAGTCATAATATAATGATAATGTAAACTATGTAAATAAATGATCTGATGTGGCAACCTCTAATGGGAGCAGCTGGAAGGAAACTTTCATTCACTAACTCCTACAGGTTTTTAAAGTAAAGCATTCCTTCAAGATGTTGGTCCTCATTGACCTGATAACATTAACTGCTGCAGACTGTAAGCTGGACGTTCTGTGGGTATTACATAAATTAGCGGGGCGGCACAGTGGCTAAGTGGGTAGCACTGTCGCCTCACATCAAGAAGGTCCTGGGTTCGATCCCTAGGTGGGGTCCAGGTCCTTTGTGTGTGGAGTTTGCATGTTCTTCCCGTGTCTGTGTGGGTTTCCTCCAGGAGCTCCGGTTTCCTCCCACAGTCCAAAGACATACAAGTGAGGTGAATTAAAGATACAAAATTGTCCATGACTGTGTTCGATATAACCTTGTGAATTGATGTAGCTTATGTAACGAGTGACTACCGTGTCTGTCATGAATGTACCCAAAGTGTCTAAAACAAGATGTTAAAAATCCAAATAAACAAACATAAATTAGCAGGTAATAAATGTGTGCCTAGTGTGACAGGACGTCTCATCAGGTACTACTATGTGCAGACCTTTTATATAATGTTAAAATGTTAATAATAATACAGTAAAAATTAAAATATTAGCAACACTTAATTTAAAGAGTACAAACATTGGAAATTCATATCCCATCCCAAATTATCTGAATCACATATAAAGAAATTCAGGTTTGTAAGGTGTGCAGTAAGTTAAGTAAAAACTAAGAACAGAGGCCTTTTTTTAATGATGGGAATAATAATAATAATAATAATAATAATAATAATAATAATAATAATAATAATAACAATAATAATAATAATAATAATAATAATAATAATAACAATAATAATAACAATAATAATAATTATAATAACAGCTATAATAATAATTATAATAATCATAGTAATAATAATAATAACAGCTATAATAATAATAATAATAATGATAATAATAATAATAATAATAATAAATAATAATAATAATAATAATAATAATAATAATAATAATAATAATAATACAAGCTATAATAATAACAGTGATAATAATAATAACAATATCTACAACTTTGTGTGATTATGCTTTCTATAAAGACAACCCTGGATATAAAGAATGATTCATTTACTGCTAAATAAATTATTTTTATGTCCACTGTGGTAATTAATGTAAATGTATTGCACTATTCCAGAACATTGTTTATCAAATGTAATTATGTTCATGCTTTTAAACAAAGTAACACATTATGAAAAATTCTCACAGCTAAAATTTTAAATAGTTTTGATTTTGAGTATCAATTCTATTTTTTACAAATGTGTTTTGAACACATATTGTGAAGAACACCTTTTATTTATTTATTATCCCAGTTTGATGAAAGCTAGAGTCAAAGCACAGTATACACCAATTACACATTGCCATTAGAGCCAACAGGATTAAAGGCCATGTTCAGGGGTCTAATGATGACTGCTTGATGGAGCTGGGATGTAAACCCTAAACCATTAACCCAGAGCCATCTGAGCGCACTATCCATTAAATAAATAATATACCCTTATACCCATATTATAATTATTTCTGGCAAGTTCCATAATATCCTTTTTCTGTACAGATTTGTTGGCTTTTTAATAGCTTGTTGATCAATCCTCTAATATTTTAATATTTTGGGTAAGGTTTTTAAGTGGCAGAAGTCCCACTGCCCACAATGCTATATCAATATGTGTCTGAAGGTACAACAGATCATAATTGATCGTGCTTGCTGGGTGGCAGGAATGTCAGTGTTTGTCCCCTCTATTGATTCAAAATGACACTAGTCATTGGCCTGTTTTAGGTGGAAGAGATGGTATACCTGTTTCCTGTATGAATTAACAGCAAACTAGACAATCTCAGGTGTCTGTGAGGTCATGTGTATAGAATGGGGTATTTGGCACACACCTTTAAGTGCACTGATCTGTTTAATGATATTGCACATATAAGTCTTAGGTTATAATAATAAGGAGAAGAAGAGGAAGAGAAATTTGGTCTCCACCTTTAATAGAAGCTCCTGCAACTGTTTTACTCAACAAAAGGAAATAAAGAGACTGCCAAGAACAAAGTATTTCATAGGGATCACTCTGATTTGCTTTGGTCCTTCCCAAAAGGACTTCACTATATGCCGCAGTCCACTGAGCCCTCTTTATTGGCAGCAGCTATCAAACATTAACAGTAATAGTACTTCCACTGTAATTAAGTGTTAATTACTTCCTTATGCTAATGCAGTTTTTTGGAGTGGAGGATTTTCTTTCTTCCCCCCTCTCACCAGTCTACCACACCATTGTTACGTTGGCTGAAATAATTTTCATGTGATCGTTTTCCCGGATATAAAATTGTGAATAATTATTCCCTAATTAAGAGAGTGCGCTCTGCTCCTGGAGTTAAGGCTGCATTAATTTGAATGTTTTTACAGTTCTTTAATTGGGATAAGGGTGGTTAGTGATGAGAGGCCCACTCGCAGGGTGAAGTGCCCACTTCCACTGCACTCTCTTATATCACACTTTTACTCAAGGTCAACATGCCAGCACCCCAGCTGCTTTCATTGAGAACACTGTTGTTACTCGAGCATGCATCTATCATCCTGACAAGCATGTGCTCTCATGTCATCAATTATTAATTGCATTAAATAGTTTTTTTTCTTTTCTTCAGGTCTGGCAGTGTGTGTTCCAGGAGAGTGATTTCAAACACTTCGGTATTGTTGGTACACAGTTTGACATTCTGTTCGTTCCTCCTGCCGGCACTGTGTGATCAGTAGAGGATGTCTATCTGTGTAAGAGCCTGATTTCTCAATAAATAGTGAAAAAAGGAAGAAGGCCAAGGTGCAAAGACTTTTGTAAGGACTGTTGGGGAGTTTATAGGTAGTCCTTCAATGTCAAAGTAAGGCCTTCGGGCAAGGGTGTTACATAACTAAGGTTTAGGGTCAAGGGGACTTTAAGAAGGTATAACTGCAGGGCACAGCATGAGAGACAGAGAAAAATGTATTCATTAACTGGCATACAGGTATGTTTTTTTATTATTTATTATATTTTTTATTGATGTTTCACATTTTCACAAGTTACTGTATTAAATACAAATATACACATTTGTCACTCATCGTTTACAGAATAATTGAGTAACTAAAATTAGAAATTAGATGTTGGCAGTAATCTGATACACAGTGCCCACAGTGTGAGTGGGTAGGCCCCAGACTGATACACTCATAATTATTTATTAACTTTTAAGGATTTTGAATCCCAGCTCTGCCATGCAACCACTGTTGGGCCCTTGGGCAAGGCCCTTAACCCTCTCTGCTCCAGGGGCGCTGTACAATGGCTGACCCTGTGCTCTGACCCAAGCTGGGATATGTGAAGAAAGAATTCCATTGTACTGTACACATGTATATGTATAAATGACAAATAAAGGCAAATTTATTACTTGCTGTTTGTGTAAAATGACATTATTTTTAAGCCATGAGTCTCTTACCATTTTACTTATTATATGTAGATCATTTATAGCTCAGCTGTTAAGCTTATAGACTACTAATCAAAAAGTTCTTGGTTGCCATGGTTGGGCCCTTGAGCAAGGCCCTTAACACTGAAATGCTTGGCCTGTGACCTCAAATGCTGACCTGTGATCAGTCATATTAGTAAGTCACCTTGGATAAAAAGCATTTGCTAAGTGTCCCAATGTAGCTCATATCATCTGACTAGTCATAACTAGTGCACCTAAAGTAGTGTCCCAAATTGCATAGTAGTGTACTAGCATAACAACATACAGTTTACAAAACTATTTACTAATTTCACACACTATTCACTGCCCTTCATAATGAATACGGAATACTTTTGAAATGCAGTCTATTGCAAACAGTATTTTTTCACATGCACAGTTGTAGAAATCTGACCAAACTGAATGAATAATCTAAATACTAGTACTAAATTCAATGTGATTATACTTATATTATACTTCTCAATCCCATAGAATGGCTGTACTCTTTTAAATATGAAATATGCTGTCAGGCAATAATACTGTTATTTGTACATGTGCAATGCTGCTACACTACTTTGTATATATACACCGTTCAACCATAACATTAAAACCACCTCCTTGTTTCTACACTCACTGTTCATCTGTTCCTCCTAAATGCTCTGTGTTGGTCCTGTGGGGGTCCTGACCATTGAAAAACAGGGTGAAAGCAGGTTAAAAGATATTTAGAGAAATAGATGGACTACAGTCAGTAAGTGCAGACCTACAAAATGCTTCTATATGATAAGTGGAGCTGATAAAATGAACAGTGAGTGTAGAAACAAGGAGGTGGTTGGCTGATCAGTGTATGACCTGGCTTAGAGTCGTATCTAATGCGACTGAAGTAGTGTCCCAAATTGCATAGTAGTGTACTAGCATAATTACATACAGTTTACATAACTATTTACTAATTTAGTGTCCTTCATGATGTATTTAATTTAGAATTCAGTCTGATGCAAACAGTACATGCACAGGTGTAGAAATCTGATTAATCTGAATAAACAACCCAACTACTGGGATTGAATTAAACATGATTATTATACTTTTCAATCCCATATAATGGCTGTAATTTGATTTTAAATATTGGAATATGCTGTTTACATGACAACTGAAGTGCAATAACTTTACAAGTTGTGCAATAATACTGTTATTTGTACATGTACAAAGCTGCTACACTTCTTTATATACTTTATATATATATTTTTTCCTTTAAATGTTTAGATCTTAATATTTAAGGACTTAATTGTTGTGTATTTTCACCGTTTTAGTGTGTATGTGACAGTATATGTTTGATGTTTCTTTTCCAAAGAGTTGCACAGAAAATTTAATTGTATTTTATATACAATGACAATGAAGGCATTCATTCATTCAATCATTCATTCATTTATTCATTCATTCATTCATGAGTGCACTTATTAACCCTCCTATTACCTTTGGGGTCAATTTGACCCCATTCAATGTTTAACGTCTTTAAATAAATTATTGACATCATTTTTTTTGCTTCATTTTTGATGACTTTTCCTAATTTAATGGGGACAACTGGGTAAACATAAAATTAACATGATGTTATGTTTTCAATGTCCTGTACACATGTTGTACGCATCGGTGTTCTTTGGAGTCAATTTGACCCCAGTCTGTTTTAGCTGTATAAAACATATAAAAAATATCAACATTTTACACACATTTGTTTTGGTTGTTTAGGAAGATATTGAGGTCACTATGACATGCAATTTTATAATCTTCAAAAAACGTTAAGGCCCTAACCTCACATAACCATAGCTGTAGTAGTGCGAGAGCCATTAATAGTTCACACAACCTGGAGGAGGGGGAAACATCATCCTCGCAAGATTTTTCATATTTCCCATGCTGTGGGGACAGGAAAATATGGTTTCTGCGAATAGAGACAGAGGATGATGTTGAGGAGGACCCGGATTATTAGGCATGCTCCTCTGATAAGAATGAGACCCTCAGTGTTGACCCTTCTTTTGTCTCTCAACCACCAGCAAACACACTACCTTCCAAAACTGAAAAGTTATTATGGTCTGTCTCCCCACTGGAATAACAAGGCAGACTTATTGCTGCTAATGTCAACAAAATGCTTCCAGACCCCACCAGATATGCTGTCAGTCACGTCCAAGACATAAAATCAGCATTTGAGCTCTTCATGACACCATCAATTGAAAAGGATATACTTGAGATGACAAAGTTAGAGGGGAGGCACGTGTATGGGGACAGTTGGAAAGACTTGGATGTGACCCACTTGCAAGCCTACATTGGGTTGCTTATTTTGGCGGGAGTGCACAAGTCAAAAGGCGAAGCAACAGCAAGTCTTTGGGCTGCTGACACTGGAAGGGCAATATTTCCAGCCACCATGTCTCTAAACACATTCCATGTTTTCTCCCGTGTCATACGCTTTGACGACGGGGAAACAAGGCAGGGCCGACGAGAGCGTGACAAACTTGCAGCAATATGGGATGTATGGGACAAGTGGGTTCAGCGATTACCCTTTCTTTACAATCCAGGCCCCAATGTGACTGTGGATGAATGTCTAATTGCATTTTGTGGGCTCTGTCCTTTCAGACAATACATGCTCATAATGATGATCTGTTTTACAAATAAAATCCTTGAAATTGTGTGTGTCAAATTGACCCCAAACAGGTTACTATTCCATATAACAGAAATTGTTTTTCATTCCAAATGTTATAGATAACAAAAATATGTCACTCATATAAATCCATTAACACACCAAAAAGATCTCTACTTCCAATTTTAGGTCAATCAATGAGATTTGATGGTGATCTGCATATTTCTCCATCGTCGCGCAACAGGTATTCTGGATGTACTGTATAAGGGGGTGGGTGGGGGGGTTGTTTATTTTTTAAAAGGCTATTTAGGTGGTCACTGAACAAACAAAAAGTATGTGACATAAATTTGGGTAACAATTTTAATTATAATCATTTTCTGGAGATTTAAATTGCTGGAGTGAAATTGACCCCAAGCATAAAAGGTGTTAGTAAATTTGAAGGTAATAGGAGGGTTAAAAAAACAAATACATACTCTGAGTAGTAAAATTATAGCAGCTTCAGTTCCGACGCAGTCTTTTGTGTGTGTGAGAGAGTTATACTAGCTTAATTTGTGCAGAATACATTGGGTACCGGGTACCACAGGGCAGATCTGTGATGTATTAGAGTAAAAGAACACTTTGCTAGATTACCACGCCTGCTGTTTTGGATAAGGCCACCATCACCCTCCACTTTAAACAAATGGAGCTCCACAAGAGGAATGCTTTTTTCAGTGATGTCACATTTTTCTCCTCACCACAGGCTCTTGCATGGGCTTGAATGGATATAATATTTTTTAATTAATTAGCAAATTTGGAAAATGACGTAAAATAGCCCTAATTCTTTATGTCTGCCAGGAGAACAATTAGACCATTAGGGGTAATAAATGGTCCGGCCGGGCCCATATGCCTGTTGCATACTTTCAAGGCACATTATTTCTGACGTGCCAAAACAAATAGCATCAGGTTTGGCCAGATTCTATTGTCGGAGACATCTCCCCATACGCTCGCTATAACTGATGTCATTTCTAGAGAGTTTTTTGCTTTTTTTATCATCACTGGGCCCATCCCTGGTTGTAAGACCTCATTAGAGTTGGCACGCTCTCACTGTTCTTCCTCTTATTCTTCAGGTGAACCTTAATTTACATGGAGGCGCATTTTGGCGTTCCCCTGTTACCGCAAGTCTCCCGCTAACATACCAGAAGAGAGAGAGCGTAAGAGGAAGAGTGAGCATTAGAGCGAGTGTGAGCGCACAGGGGCCCAGCCGGCACTTGAGATGAAATTTTTGCCTCTTGAAACCTGTCAAATCTGGGCGCAAAGAGGTGAGCGATGCTCGGAGGGGAGTGAGGGAGGGGAGGGAATAAGGAGGGGTCTGAGCTACAAAGAAAATAGTATTTCCACACTGATAAATGAGGTCTATCCCTCCTGCATATGGTATGTGTTTTCAAGTGCCTCCCCCTGGCCTGTGCATGCAGAAGCCATCCTTCATGATGGACTCGACCCCTCACACTCATGTGGGGGACCAGACAGCTGCCAGGCAGCTGCCAGTACAGTGGCACCCAGGGCTGGAAGGGGCACAGCTGAGGTATTGTTTCCCACAGTTATTACCAATATGACTCCATCAGCTACATCCAAAAGTGATTACCTGTGATTTTCTTTTAATATACAAGTAGATTTAGACGTGTATAGGTAGTCCTTTAATGCCAAAGTAAACAAGGCCTTCGAGCAAGAGTGTTACATAACCAAGGTTTAGGGTCAAGGGGACTTTAACAAAGGTGTAACTGCAGGGGCATAGCATGAGAGACAGAGAAAAATTTATTCATCATCAAACATGGTGGTGCATTGAAACTACACTTATTTGTATTGGCACACATTGTACCTCCTTGTTTCTACACTCATAGTCCATTTTATCAGCTCCACTTACCATATAGAAGCACTTTGTAGTTCTACAATTACTGACTGTAGTCCAACTGTTTCTCTGCATGCTTTGTTAGCCCCCTTTCATGCTGTTCTTCAATGGTCAGGACCCCCAAAGAACCACTACAGAGCAGGTATTATTTAAGTGGTGGATCATTCTCAGCACTGCAGTAACACTGACATGGTGGTGGTGTGTTAGTGTGTGTTGTGCTGGTATGAGTGGATCAGACACAGCAGCGCTGATGGAGTTTTTAAACACCTCACAGTCACTGCTGGACTGAGAACAGTCCACCAACTAAAAACATCCAGCCAACAGCGCCCCGTGGGCAGCGTCCTGTGACCACTGATGAAGGTCTAGAAGATGACCAACTCAAACAGCAGCAATAGATGAGCAATCATTTCTGATTTTACATCTACAAGGTGGACCAACTAGGTAGGAGTGGACAGTGAGTGGACACGGTATTTAAAAACTCCAGCAGCATTGCTGTGTCTGATCCACTCATACCAGCACAACACACACTAACACACCACCACCATGTCAGTGTCACTGCAGTGCTGAGAATGATCCACCACCTAAATAATACCTGCTCTGTGGTGGTCCTGTGGGGGTCCTGACCATTGAAGAACCGGGTGAAAGCAGGCTTAAAAAGTATGTAGAGCAACAGATGGACTACAGTCAGTAATTGTAGAACTACAAAGTGCTTCTATATGGTAAGTGGAGCTGATAAAATGGACAGTGAGTGTAGAAACAAGGAGGTGGTTTTAATGTTATGTCTGATCGGTGTATATTGCACAGTGTTCAGCTTTTTTTATTTACTGTTTTTTTTATGGTTAGGGTCAAAACAGGTCCGGTTTCACCACACTGGACACAACGTAGGACAGTGCACCAATCCATCTCTGGGCCTCATACATAGCTAATTATGTTTGTTTTGATGCCTAGCTGGCACCATTGAGATTCAAACCTAGGTTACTGTAATAGACCGACTTACAGTACTGTGGCAGTATATTGTCTAAGCAGTTGAGGGTTAAGGGTCTTGCTCAAGGGTCCAACAGTGGCAACCTGGCAGTGGTGGGGCTTGAACCAGCGACATTCTGATTACTAGTTCAGTACCTTAACCGCTAGGCAACAACTGCCAATTGCATTCAAACAATGAAATTCATATCCAGGACGAATTTAAAAGGACTCTTTAGTACAGCAGCCAGCCCTGTAGAAAGAGTGTATTTTTAAAGACACTTTAGAATGAGATATTTAGAAGTAGGTTATATTCTGGATGACATTATTGCTGCTAAATACTGACCTCAAACCGGCCCTGCTGCTACCCAGGGCACCTTGATTTTTGTTCTGTGCATGCACTTGTGTCAGTGTGTGTGTAGCTGTGCGTGTATGCGTACGTGTCAGTGAGTGAGCATGCATGTGCGAGTGTGTGTGTGTATGTTTAAAGGGGAAAGTGTGACCCAGAAACGAGATGAGGTGTCGGTCGAGCCGGCAGCGGGTGCAGACTTTCCTGTCACCTAAATGATGTTATGTGGGTCAGAATTTATTAGCAAGTTATTTGTCATTCTCCTCTTGACCAGTCTGGAGTGTGAGTTCGTTACTGGCTCTGTGCTGTCGTGTTTTTGGAAGGCTCAATTTGACTGCAGCCATTATTTCATGTTCTTCGCCTTCCATTGTTATGTGGTGAGGCCCGTTTCATCGTCACCATGGCACTGTGGGTAGCTCTCTCAGGTCCAACTTTCTCTCATCATCTTTTCTTAGAATAACTTTTGTTCAGGTCTTCTTTTCTCCTCATCTAATTCTTCTTATCCTCATCTTATTCTTCTTATACGTTTAAAGTTGGGTACGATTTAAGTGATATATAAATACTTAGAAATTTAGAAATGTATGCTTTACGTTAACAGGGAAGGGAGATTTGCTGGAGCCTATCCCAGCTTTTCAATGGGTGCAAGGCACACAGCAACACCCTGAACGGGGCGCCAGTCCATCGCAGCGCAGACACACATACACACACATACACATCCATTCACCTATAGGGCAATGCAGTGTCTCCAATTAACCTGACTGCATGTTTTTAGACTGTGGGAGGAAACCAGAGCTCCCAGAGGAAACCAACATTAACATTAATTAAAATATCTCATAAGTTAAGATTTTGTGGTAGTATTTGCGTTGCTGCTTTTTTAGATACTGTGTTTAGTTGCATCATCATAAATGAAAAATGTACAAATATATAAGATTAACTGTGTAAAAGACAGTTCCCTAGTTTGCTTTGACATTTATCTTTATTCTATAACCCCAAATCAGAAAAAGTTGGGACAGCATGGAAAATGCAAATTATAATAAAAAAACACAAATTATTTTACATTTCATTTTTATTTATTTTACTTTTATTTGATTACAGACAGGATGAACCTGACATATTTCATATTTTGTCTGGTCAACTTCATTTTATCTATTAATAAACATCCATTCCTGCAATTACAGGCCTGCAACACAAAAAAAAGGTTGGGACAGTAAAGCTTTTAAAAGACGTTTTGGCAGTGAGGAGACCAAGTGATTTAGTGTTTCAGCTTTTATTTTGTCCCATTCTTCCTGCAAACACGTCTTAAAATGTGCAACAACACTGGAATTCCTCCCGATCTTTTCCAATCTTTCTTTGAGGTACATTGTGAGGTACATCTTTGACATCCTCTGTCCATCTTTGCTCATCAAAGACTCAGCCTTTCTGGATGCTGCTTTTGTATTAAACCATGATAACAATCACCTGTTTGGAATCATATCATTATTTAGTTTTTTCACCTCATTATTAGCCATAAATTGCCCCCGTCCCAACATTTTTTGGAATGTGTTGCAGGCCTGAAAGGCAGGAATGGATGTTTATTAACAAATAAAATGAAGTTGAGCAGATAAAACATGAAATGTCTTGGGTTCAAACTGTCTGCAATCAAATAAAAGTCAAAGTAAATGTAAGGAACACTGCATTTTTATTTTTTTTGCATTGTCCATACTGTCCCAACGTTTTCTGATTTAGGGTTATTCATTTTCTTTTCTTTTTCTTTTTCAGGATCCATATGTTCCCATAGCTCATCACCTTTCATTCCGCTCAAAACAGCACCCTCTTTCTTTGTGTGTGTGTGTATGCTAGGCCAGGATTTCTGTGTGTGAAAACTTTATTACTCATTATATGTTAGAGCATGATGAAATGACATGATTTATTGAGGTCTCAAAAGTGCTTGGGCTCTATACATTTTTATCTTCATGCAGTTGTAGCTTGTCAGCTTTTTTTTTTTTAGCTGCACAGGTAGCTACAGAGGGAAGTTTAACTAGTTCCTCTCTATACTTGCCATAAATATCATGTTGTTTGTGACACAAACCATTGTTCAACCTTGATTTTGTATTTGTATTTTGGCTATTAGATGCTAGGCAGAACTAATATGGTAGAATATCTTAACATTACGCCACCTACACCGACTAGGCATAACATTACGACCATTGACAGGTGAAGTGAATAACACTGATTATCTCTTCATCAAAGTACCTATTATTGGGTGGGATATATTAGGCAGCAAGTGAACATTTTATCCTCAAAGTTGATGTGTTAGAAACAGGAAAAATGGGCAAGCGTAAGGATTTGAGCAAGTTTGACAAGGGCCAAATTGTGATGGCTAGACGACTGGATCAGAGCATCTCCAAAACTGCAGCTCTTGTGGGGTGTTCCTAGTCTGCAGTGGTAAGTATCTATCAAAAGTGGTCCAAGGAAGGAACAGTGGTAAACCGGCGACAGGGTCATGGGTGGCGAGGGCTGGCCCGTGTGGTCTGATGTAACAGATGAGCTACTGTAGCTCAAATTGCTGAAGAAGTTAATGCTGGTTCTGATAAAAAGGTGTTAGAATACACAGTGCATCACAGTTTGTTGTGTATGGGGCAGCAAAGCGAGACTAACACAATATTAGAAAGGTGGTCATAATGTTATGTCTCATCGTTTTTTCTTATTAATATAGAATTTTTACCAAATGTCCTATTGACACAAAAAATAATATCTTACCAAGTTTGTCATAAAACAAAGCAAAACAGTGAAAAATAATAAATTTGTACTGAAAGAAAATTAAAATACTGCTTGGTTGGAATAAATCCAGGTCAACCAGAGGCAATATGATAAAATAAGGCTACAGTGCAGTCCCTCATGACTAATAGGGACAGCCACTCGCACGTTTAAAGGACAATACAGAGAGAAAAGTCTTAATTACTGGACAGAAGTTAGGCAGTAATGAATATTTTATTTTTGGCACTGCGCTGGCTGCTGGTGAATTATGTCAGAGCAAGGCCTAAGCCGTGAATCATTATGTCCAGGTAAATGCCAGGATGATGGCATAATTGGTTGCTGTGGAGAGAAGCGCAACCTCTGTAAAATGTTAGTCAGATGGAAGCCGTGGCTGTGTAATTCATTACACACAAATATGACTGACTCAGGTATTTATCATTCTCTTCCCCTTGCTCTCTCTCTCTCTCTCTCTCTCTCTCTCTCTCTCTCTCTCTCTCTCTCTCTCTCTCTCACACACACACAATTTCTCATTCTCCGTTCCATTTAATTTCACCTATATGTAATTATGTGTCCCAAAATTATGATATATAAAAAAAATCCAATATCCATTTTTTTATTTTATTTATTTTTTATTTTATTTTATTTATATTTTTGCAAATCTTTTTCCTCTTATTATTTATTTATTTATTTTATTTTTAATTTTTTTGTCTTGGTATGTATGTATGTATTTATGTACATACACATTTTTTTGCAAAAATCCTTCCAATTCATTGAATTTGGGTGTATTAGCCACCCTGATTATGAATTGTATGCTTCCAGCTTGGTGTCAAGAGTTAACATCAAATCATATTACATTATACTGTGTCCCTGTGCACAAAATTGGGTGTGGTTGATCTCTAGTGAGCTCAAGAGGGACCTTGTCTCAACACTTTAGTATAACTTGGATACATTGGATCAGGTGTTTACATGTACATATGCACATATGTTATTATATGTGTATGTAACTATGTTAATAGAGTATTAGGATTTAAATGTTGCAATTTCGTTTCTCTAATAACAGTTTAATGAAAAAAAAGAAGGCATAAAAGGTGTGTGCTTCTGTGTGTGGGGGGGGGGGGGGGAGGAATTTAAAGTAAAAACTACAGAAGTTCACAAGTGACATAGGTTGAAGCAGCTAACATAGTATAAATAAAGGGAATTGCAGTGAGATTTGACTTAATCATTAAACAGACATTATAAGGACCCCAGCTGGTGCTCCAGTTTAATAAGGTAGCCCACAGTCACTGAGATTTTGAGCTTTCATATTTAGATCTGGACGAGTATGAGTTGGATATGAACAGGAACAATTGGCTGTAACCAAAGGAGGGAAGTTTAGCAGGGTTCCTTATTTCTACTGTAAATGCACTAGTGTAGTGTAACACACATTACATAGCGTGACTGTTTGTACATGGTTGAACTGTCTGTGAGTCAGTAAAAACAAGTAGCCGGTGACTGTGTGCATGCTATCCTGCATTTCTCCTTGGTCAAAATGGGGGTGATGCAAGCAGCAGAGGAGTTAGAATTGGGGATTGGAAATGACTAGATTGGTAGAAAAAAGGGAAAAAGTGATACTAATTAATGATATAATTTCTATTATATTATTAGTTGTAAGTCTGTGGCTCAGGTGCCAGTGCTGGGACAGATACATTTTAAATTTTGTACAGTAAATTTAGGTTAAAGGTATTATTATAATATAGGATTATTGAAGTATCTATCTATCTATCTATCTATCTATCTATCTATCTATCTATCTATCTATCTATCTATCTATCTATCTATCTATCTATCTATCTATCTATCTATCTATCTATCTATCTATCTATCTATCTATCTATCTATCTATCTATCTATCTATCTATCTATCTATCTATCTATCTATCTATCCATCCATCCATCCATCCATCCATCCAACTACAAAAGGTTGTGAGCTGCTCACTAAAACAGACATCATTAAGCAGGGTGGCCTGACTATTTCATGCACTGAAAAATTTATGTATGTGGACAGAGAGGTCATGAGGACACAGCAGCCATTAAAGAGGCCCAGCTCGTCCTCCATGTGGCCCTTTTGCTTCACTGTTACCATTCTGCCTGTAAATGTCCACCTAACTCTAACTTATTGCATTCTGTCTTTGTCTCTGAGGCTTGGTGTGTATAGTTTGGAGACACCTGGTCTTTTATCAAAACCTCTGCTGTGACCTTATGTGGCAGTGTTAATGGAAACTGTATACAAAAACATGACACTCAGGGTAACTAAGGTACTATTCAGAAGTGATGAACATATAGTTTAATGTTACCAGAGGACAGTTGTAATGACCTTTATTATATAGTTTGATGTAGGACTTGTGTCCAGGTGGGTTTCATGTCCTTAGTTTCCATACATTATATACGATCAGTCATAACATTAAAACCACCTCCTTGTTCCTTGTCCATTTTATCGGCTTCACTTATAGAAGCATATAGAAGCACTTTGTAGTTATTTAATTACTGACTGTAGTCCATCTGTTTCTCTGCATGCTTTGTTAGCCCCCTTTCATGCTGTTCTTCAATGGTCAGGACCCTCCCAGGACCACTACAGAGCAGGTATTATTTGGGTGGTGGGTCAGTCTCAGCACTGCAGTGACAATGACATGGTGGTGGTGTGTTAGTGTGTGTTGTGCTGGTATGAGTGGATAAGACACAGTAGCGCTGCTGGAGTTTTTAAACACCTCACTGTCACTGCTGGACTGAGAGTAGTCCACCAACCAAAAAAAACCAGCCAACAGCGCCCCATAGGCAGTGTCCTGTGACCACTGATGAAAGTCCAAAAGATGACCAACTTAAACAGCAGCAATAGATGAGCGATTGTCTCACATTGACTTTACATCTACAGGTGGACCAACTAGGTCGGAGTGTCTAATAGATGGACTACAGTCAGTAATTGTAGAACTACAAAGTGCTTCTATATGGTAGATGGAGCTGATAAAATGGACAGTGAGTGTAGAAACAAGGAGGTGGTTGTAACGTTATGGCTGATCGGTATATATACATACAACTTGATAGCTTGGAAAAAGCTTGTTAATGGCATTTTTTTCTTTGTTTAATATTACTAACTGTCTTTACTAACTGTTCATTAGATTTAATTTGCCTTGAAAAAAAAAATAAAATAAATACATAAAGTTCTTGGTATATATTACCCTAAAATCTTAGGGCCCCAGACCCTTGGAGACGTGCTGCTCAGATACATAAAATGCATTCCACAAATAAAGAAAAAAAAAAAAACGGTTATAATCATTAGTATGGGCCTTACTTCACATAATGCTGTATAGTAATGACTACATTATACCTTCTTCTATGCAAAAGTAACTATGCTTGTCTGACCAAGTCTCAATGTTATAGATGATTATCCAGACTGATGGCAATTTATTCATCAAATATGTAGGTATGTATTTAGTTGTGATGTGTTTCCATTGTTTACAGGCAGATTAACTAACAAGCTTTCAATGTATAAAGCTTTGTGTACACATACAACATTATTTTACCCCACCCAAATAACCTAGCAATTAAATGTATAGTTGAATAAAGTGTATTTTAATCCACTAATCATTTAGTCAGTTAAAATGTATAAAATACTGCTTTACAAGTAGATAGTTGATATTCTAACATGAGAAAGTGCAGCATTACAGTTAACAAGACAGTAAGGAAGCAGTTCTAATGCGAGGAGCTCTCCTCTCACGCTTCAGCAAGTTCATCTCAGCGACACATTTTAGGTCAATTATTTGACGGTTCGAGCCACCATACATTATTTAAGTGTGTCATCTCAGGACCAGGCAGATCCTTTTTACTGAAGCACAAGAAGCAAATGCTGCTGATCTTTTAACAATTACCCCGTCTTACAGCCTGAGCAGGCTATAAATTATCAGCCATTAAAAATGGATCAATAATAAAATTCAGCATTTCACATCCGCGCTGGCCTGACCAACAGAGTGGAATAAAACGTAAAGTGTCTGAAATATTTACATGAGGGAAGTTGATAAGGTTGAGCATTACTCGGCATGTGCTCTCTCAGGGGAGCTGCAATCCCACAGAGACTCGGAATCAGACGGCTTTGCTTTGCAGCGTCGCTTCTATTTGCACTTGTCCTACTGTTAAAAGCATGCATCTATATAAGAAATTAATATATATATTATATTACAACTAATATCATATTATATATATTATATTACAACTAATATAATGTTGTGTGTACATAACAAATTATAATGTAATAATAACTGTAAACAATGTATTTGTAATAAATTCAACATATACAGTGTATCACAAAAGTGAGTACACCCCTCACATTTCTGCAGATATTTAAGTATATCTTTTCATGGGACAACACTGACAAAATGACACTTTGACACAATGAAAAGTAGTCTGTGTGCAGCTTATATAACAGTGTAAATTTATTCTTCCCTCAAAATAACTCAATATACAGCCATTAATGTCTAAACCACCGGCAACAAAAGTGAGTACACCCCTTAGTGAAAGTTCCTGAAGTGTCAATATTTTGTGTGGCCACCATTATTTCCCAGAACTGCCTTAACTCTCCTGGGCATGGACTTTACCAGAGCTTCACAGGTTGCCACTGGAATGCTTTTCCACTCCTCCATGACGACATCACGGAGCTGGCGGATATTCGAGACTTTGCGCTCCTCCACCTTCCGCTTGAGGATGCCCCAAAGATGTTCTATTGGGTTTAGGTCTGGAGACATGCTTGGCCAGTCCATCACCTTTACCCTCAGCCTCTTCAATAAAGCAGTGGTCGTCTTAGAGGTGTGTTTGGGGTCATTATCATGCTGGAACACTGCCCTGCGACCCATTTTCCGGAGGGAGGGGATCATGCTCTGCTTCAGTATTTCACAGTACTTATTGGAGTTCATGTGTCCCTCAATGAAATGTAACTCCCCAACACCTGCTGCACTCATGCAGCCCCAGACCATGGCATTCCCACCACCATGCTTGACTGTAGGCATGACACACTTATCTTTGTACTCCTCACCTGATTGCCGCCACACATGCTTGAGACCATCTGAACCAAACAAATTAATCTTGGTCTCATCAGACCATAGGACATGGTTCCAGTAATCCATGTCCTTTGTTGACATGTCTTCAGCAAACTGTTTGCGGGCTTTCTTGTGTAGAGACTTCAGAAGAGGCTTCTTTCTGGGGTGACAGCCATGCAGACCAATTTGATGTAGTGTGCGGCGTATGGTCTGAGCACTGACAGGCTGACCCCCCACCTTTTCAATCTCTGCAGCAATGCTGACAGCACTCCTGCGCCTATCTTTCAAAGACAGCAGTTGGATGTGACGCTGAGCACGTGCACTCAGCTTCTTTGGACGACCAACGCGAGGTCTGTTCTGAGTGGACCCTGCTCTTTTAAAACGCTGGATGATCTTGGCCACTGTGCTGCAGCTCAGTTTCAGGGTGTTGGCAATCTTCTTGTAGCCTTGGCCATCTTCATGTAGCGCAACAATTCGTCTTTTAAGATCCTCAGAGAGTTCTTTGCCATGAGGTGCCATGTTGGAACTTTCAGTGACCAGTATGAGAGAGTGTGAGAGCTGTACTACTAAATTGAACACACCTGCTCCCTATGCACACCTGAGACCTAGTAACACTAACAAATCACATGACATTTTGGAGGGAAAATGACAAGCAGTGCTCAATTTGGACATTTAGGGGTGTAGTCTCTTAGGGGTGTACTCACTTTTGTTGCCGGTGGTTTAGACATTAATGGCTGTATATTGAGTTATTTTGAGGGAAGAATAAATTTACACTGTTATATAAGCTGCACACAGACTACTTTTCATTGTGTCAAAGTGTCATTTTGTCAGTGTTGTCCCATGAAAAGATATACTTAAATATCTGCAGAAATGTGAGGGGTGTACTCACTTTTGTGATACACTGTATATTGTTTACTGTTATTTAACCTTACAAGATACAGTATTATATTATTAGAATACATTTCTTGCTCCAAGTCTGATCAGCAGTAAATCTCAATATTTTAGGTTGTATTTCTTGATGCATTGTGAATTGTGTTAAGTGACACTGACTTTCCAGCCCATGTGGTAAATTCATCACAGTATTATGGCAGTTTGTCTTGCAATTTTATCTTACATTCACTGCAATTCCTGAATCTTTTCACACTATTATGTATGGTAGATGGTGAAAGAGCTAAATTAATAGCAAGATTGCTTTGAGAAATGTTATTTTTAAGTGATTGAGCGCTTATTTTTTTCTTCAAAGAGCCTTTGGTGAATCCTCCTTTTACTGTATGTATCATGATTCCCTCACATGTTACCAATTCACCTGCTTATTGTGGAGATTTAAAACAGTGCAACCTAGAAATGAATTATTATTATTATTATTATTATTATTATTATTATTAGTAGTAGTAGTAGTAGTAGTAGTAGTAGTAGTGGTAGTAGTAGTAGTAGTAGTAGTATAGTTTGGATTAAAATTACGTGATTGGTTTACTTTAACTAATGCATTGACTACCTTAAGCTATCTTAAAGATTGCACTCTAAAGCATTAGAAAAAAAGGTGGTCATGTGGTCTAAATCTGCTAGAGATTTGCTCTATCTGAAAGCAATGGGCACATCAGGGTAAGAAGGGAAGTTATGTACCTACCATGCACCTATCATACTCATGTACAAGCTTCTGGAGGCAGTGTTATAATTTGTGATTTTTTGCAATCGGTCAGGTCTATGCTCAACATTGTTATGTGGCAATAAAATCAAGTCAGATTACTCTCTGAATGACCAGGTTATTTCATCAATGGATTTTTTTTTCCTTTTCTGATGGCATGGGCAAATTCAAGCATGCCAATGCCAAGATTAATCTGGGCGGTTCAGGGAGCATGATGTATCATTTCCACACATAAATCAACCATCACAGATTACAGAGTCCTGACATAACCTCATTGAAAGTCTTTAAAGAGTGATTTAACTCTGCAAAGGTTTGGTTGGAATATGGCAGAAAGAAATTTGGATAAAATTCTGTCTTCTTCTTCTTCTTCTTCTTCTTCTTCTTCTTCTTCTTCTTCTTCTTCTTATTATTATTATTAATAATTTATTATTATTAATTTATTTATTTGCTGCTAAGCTCACAATCTTGACTCTGTGACTGGCATCATGAATTTGTCTGTTCGAAAACCTAGTGAGCTGCCTTGCTGTCTTACTGCCTACATAGGCAGCTGCCTAATTAGAGAGGATTCTAATAAGTCATCAACTTATAAGGAAGGTTATTCAAACGCACCACTTAGACAGCGATTCCATCAGTTTTCGCTTACTAAGGTAACACAGTTAGCCTCATGCCATCCAAACCAATGGGATGAGGCGACACAACGCGCTAGCATGTCTTCCTCTGTGTACTGAAAATTGTTAAATTCGCTGACAAGCAAATAAATGACGTGTGAACGTATATACAAAATAAAATAATAATAATTTATTTACATTTCAAAATAATGCTCGTTGCTCCGCATTCGTCCGCCATACAGTATTTGTAATATTTGTAAAAAGTTGTGCCACACTGAATGCTGGGATTGCCTTCACTACTAAGGCAGCATCGGACGCTCCCTCGTTATTCAGTCAAAATACTGTTCAAATTTAAGGTGCCTTACTAAACAGCATTTTAAAGCATCTAAGAATTCGATCAGACTTCTTCTCGGGAGCGCGTGTAAGATGACGTAATTGCGTCTATGTAGAGAGCTCACTAGGTTTTCGAACACACCCATTATAAGGAGGAATTCTTGTCTTCTGTTGTTAAGTTGAACCCAAGTGATAACTGGACCTTCCAGAAAGACAGTGATCTCAAGTAAATCAAAGCTTGTTCTGAAGTCCTGGAATCAGTCCTGGGATATCCTGGAGTGACCATCTTAGTCAGATTTAAATCCTGATAAAAATCTTTAGTCAGATTTAAAGAAAGCAGTTGCTGCATGAAAGCCATCAAACCTCAATGAACTGAAGGCTTTTGCACAGGAAGATTGGATGAAGGTCTCACAAAAAGATGTCATAAATGCTTATGGTTATCATGGTAAAAGAGTACTAAGTTTCCAACTAGTACTGAGGTTAGTTGTTGAATAACTTATGTCATCTTATGTTTAGTCTTTCTTTCTGTTGTTGTGTACTTCCATTTAATTCTATACACATCACACAAACCATAATATAGTTTTTTTTTTTTTTTATATCTATGAATAAATGTGAATATAGAATACTATAATAATGGCAGTGTATAGATCTTAACATAGCCTCTGAAATAATTCATGCTCTTCAGATCCTCAAAAAGGTGTTGATTTGCTGATAATGCTCCAGCATATCTGAAAGATGTGTGAAAATGTAAACCTCCTTAAGTTACCCTGATAAATAGGCAGACGGGCCTCCTTAACAGCTAAAAACCTCATTAAATATTCCATCTTCACCTTGCTTACATCTCATTTTAGAAAAAATTTCACTACAACAATGTCAGAGGAAGAGGAAAGGAAGTGGCATCCATGTATTTGATTTTAATCTCCATCTTCTGGGATTCGAAGCAAGATTTCTGTGTTCTTCTGCAATTTACATGTTAAATTCTGTAAGCCCAAGATAGTTGAACAATTTGTGAGTGAACAGTGGGCGGTGTGATTTTTTGAGTGTTCAATGAATAATTTCATCTCAATTAGAAAATCAGAGCAACACAAATCTGCCCTTTAGCCACAAAACTATTGCTTCCTCTCATTGCTTATGTCAAAACTAATCTGATACTATAATATGCAACAAGAAGTAATGAGTTTTGCAATTAATCAAGATCGGATGGCGACTAGCAATGAGAAAACATTCCAAACAGGGGTACACTTCATGTTGAAAATCCTCAAGTGACGTTGTTAGGTCCTGATAAGTGCTGCTATTGAGTTCATTTTACACAAAATGAATATCACTTTTAATTATTGTCATGAGCTGGATGATTTCTTATATTATGTGTAATTTGTAACATTTACTGGGAGGTTTGTTCCACTAAATATTGTTTTGCTTACATTGCTAAAATCATATTATATTATTTAATGTATATGAGCCTCTTACCTCACTGTACAGGTATAAATTACAGGGTGTCTTCACTAAAACATAACATTAAACTACCTCCTTGTTTCTACACTCACTGTCCATTTTATCAGCTCCACTTACCATATAGGAGCACTTTGTAGTTCAACAATTACTGACTGTTGTCCATCTGTTTCTTTGCATACTTTTTTAATCTGCTTTCACACTGTTCTTCATTGGTTGCACTCATACCAGCACAACAAAAAAAAATATATTTTTGTAATTACTGAACATCAACCTCTAAGCAAAAAGAGGCCTTCCTAAAATTGTCTTATAGACATATTTGAAAGTCAATTGCACATTTTCATCTTTAAAAAAATAAATAAATCAAGAGACAAGGTTGATCATGCAGGCACTGAAATATATTTGCTTCTCTCTTCAAAAATGTGCAATTTGGTCATACTGGAATGTGAGAGTGTGGAAAAGGAGAACATATGAGAAAGAAGAAAAAAAAAAATCGAGCAGAACCTTCCAAGCAATAAATCATTGGATTGCTGGTGACACTCATACAATGCGGATATAGTGTTAACTGCGCGAGAGAGACAGCACTCCCTGCTCCTCTGGGGTGACCTTGCCTCGCTGCCATAATCTATCATTCTGACACAGGACACAGTGTTTTTGTTTAATATTACACTATTGGCATATACAGTAAACACAGTGCAAAGAAAATTTAGACATGCAAGACAAGAGGAGGCACAAGTGGGAAGAGAGAATGGTGATTAGGGGGAATACACTTTGAGCATGATGACTTTGTTTAGCTTGTTGTGTTGTACTTTGTTAGTTACAAACTGTTTTAACTGTTTGCGCTACTTTGTCATAATGGGCATTTAAGATGAAGTGATAGTTTGTGTTTGGATGCAGGGTTTACATTTTACATTTACATGTTTGACATTTAGCAGACGTTCTTATCCAGAGCGACTTACAGTAAATGGTTCCATAGAAAAAATGCTACTACTCTAGTGCTACTCTAGTTTAAGTAGACAACAGTCCAAGAACACAATTCTGCTAAATCTGCTTTTTAGGAAATAAGAAATGAATAAGAGTGCTACATGTTAGTTCTCAGATTAAGTGCTTAGTAAAGAGGTGGGTATTTATATAACATATTAATATTACATATCTTATGATTCAGATATTTTAAAATACATAATGTGTTTCCTTAAAATTCAATGTATGTAGGTTGTATTAACAAATTGTGATCAGCTTAACTAGTCTACTTTTTCTACCTGCTGATGCTGTTATATATTAATCAGAAGTTCACTTATGCTAATAATTTTGCAGCCATTGTTCACTTTTTATTTAAATTATTGTGCTGATAATATAATATAAATAATATTTAACAAAATATTGTATTAAATTCAGGGGAAAAGTAATAACAATGATAAAAACTAAAATCTGCACAGTTGCAGAAGCTCAATGCCCTGAATGCTCTACTGAGAAAACCTGTAAATCATAGATATTAGATAGATATTGATAAATGGATAAATTCAACTTTATTGTCATTGCATAGCATCTACCAGAAGTGCAAATAGTAGCATTGTGCAAAAAAATTAGAAAATAACAGTAAACTTATATATCTATAATTAATATAGAATTATAACTATAGCTATTGACATAACAGCAATAGTAATAATAATAATAATAATAATAATAATAACAATAATGATAATGACAATGATAATAACAACAACAACAACAACAACAACAACAATAATAATAATAATAATAATACGGATAATAATCATAACAATAATAATAATATTAATAATAAGGATAATAATAAGGATATGAATAAGGATATTAATAGTTTGTTTATTAGGATTTTAACGTCATGTTTTACACTTTGGTAACATTCATGACAGGAACGGTATTTACTCATTACACAAGGTTCATCACTTCACAAAGTTATATCAAACACAGTCCTGGACAATTTAGTATCTCCAATTCACCTCACTTGTATGTCTTTGGACTGTGGGAGGAAACCGGAGCTCCCGGAGGAGACCCACGCAGACACGGGGAGAACATGCAAACTCCACACAGAAAGGACCCGGAAGGATATGAATAGAAATGGGATTAGGTAGGTATGTATTACAATAATAACAGTAATAATAAAGATGTGGAAATAAATAACTATACACAACTGTCATAATTATTTACCAGTATATGTATAGTTATTTAGCAGCGTCTTTACACAGTTATAGTTACAGTTGTAAAGTGCAGGTGCAAATGATAAATAATAAATAATAGGTCCAGTGTGTAGTCCAGGGTGTTGGTGTTGTTAGCGGTGTAGTGTGGTGTTCAGTAAAGTAAAGTAATTGACGTAGGATAGAAGCTGTTAAATAAATACAGGTATTTGCATTTATACTTGTTTGCTTGTCTTACTGTCTATGTGTCTGTATCTGTCCATTGATCTATCAAGCTCATGAAAACCTGAACGTGACAATAAAGTGTATTAATATTTTGCAGCCTACAAATCAAAGCTTGAACAGAAGCGAGTGAAATAAAAATGTGAAAGCGATGGGTTGTTTGCATTCAGCAATCGAGGCTGACACTCAGCGGTGATAAATAATACATTTTGTCTGACCATTCATCCTTCTTGCTGTCACACACTTGCACGTGCACACACACACACACACACACACCAAATAAATTGTTGTTATTCACAAGCTGACAGTCGACCAGAGCAGGATGAAGGAACTTGGTTAGAATGGGAAGTGAGTATGCCGTTTTTTTTAAAATAAACAATGTCTTTCTTTAATGCAGCAATAATGAAGACACAAGTTTTCTTTTGTGGTGAGGTAACACAGGCAAGACAGTGATCAAATGTTTAACATCTTTACACATTAATGCACTCTTAATCTTTTTTTTTTTTTTTTTTAAGTTCATTAATCAAAAATGTTAATCTCTTATTCACAAAAGTATTTAGGCTTTTAATTCAATACTTTGTAGAATTCACTTTGGCAGCAATTACAGCTGCCTGTCGTCTTGGATCCGTCTCTACAAGCTTTCCACATCTGAAGTTGGGCAGTTTAAATTTCAAGCTTTATCACATCCGATGGTAAGGGAATGTGGACTGCCATCTTTTGTTTTGGCTGGTAATAGGTGAAATGTTGTCCCAGTCTGAGTTTGTGTGCACACACAGGCTTACCTCAGGGATGACTCTCTATTTGGCTGTATTCATCTGTCCCTCATTTAGCATGATGCTGCCAGCACTACGTTTCACCACAGGAATGGTATTAGCCAGGTGATGTGAGGTGGCTGTTTTTCATCAGACGTAGTACTTATTGTGCTTGACAAAGAGGTTAGTTTTCATTTCATCAGAACAGAGGATTATTTTTATATTGCCAGAGTCTTTTACATTCTATTTAGCAAACTCCTAAGTGGTTTGTCAAATGTCCTTTACTGAACAGCAGACACTGTTTTCAAGGACAAATTTATCAGAGGCCGTTGTCTTTCCAACAGGTTCTCCAGTCTTTGGAGTTTTGGAGTTCCTTCAAAGTCACTGTTAAATTCTTTTTCACCTCACTGATTAAGGCACTGATGAGAGCTAGTTTTTTTTTAAAAATATTTTTCATTTTTTATTTGTAATTTTTTTCACTGTTTAATTTTTTTTTCACTTTAATTTTTTTTCTTTTTTTCAATGTTTTTTTCTCCCTTTGTTAATATTATTGTTTTTTCATTTATTTTCTTTTTTATTTTTTTCAATATTTTTCTTTTTTAATTTTTTTCAATATTTTTTATTTTTAATTTTTTATTTTGTCATGTTTTTAATAGTTTTTCTTTTTTCAATATTAATTTATTTATTTTCATTATTATTATTGTTGTTATTTTTATATTTTCATTTTTTTTTACTTGTTTTAAATTATGGTTTTTTTTTTTCATTTATTGACATTGTTGCATTAATGATGGGCTCTTATAGGCCACTATTTGTGTACCACTGCAAAGGGTGTGAAAACCTTTGTGACATTTTAGTTTCAGTTTTTTATTTTAATTAACCGATCAATTACACTAAATGATTAATAACACTAATCAGTCATAACAATAAAACCACCTGCTTAGTATTGTGTAGGTTCCCCCACCCCATATTCTCCTCATGCATTAGTGAGCCTTTGGAGCCCGTGAGCATGTTGTCATTCTTTGGACCACATTTGGTAGGTACTAACCACTGCAGGCTGGGAGCACCTCATACGACCTGCCTGCTCGAAGACACTCAGATCTTTTATCCTTTTTCTTCTGATTCAAGCAAAACTTCAAGAACATTCTGTTTACTTGCTGCGTAATGTATCACACCCCCTGACAGGTGCCATTGTAACAAGATAATCAATGTTACTTGCTTCGGTGGTTTTATGTTGTGACTTAAGAGTGTATCCCTTGGCTACTCTAAATTATCAGAGGGTTGTGTAAGTGATGCCCCATGACTGATTGATGCTCTGTTCAGATTGTATTCCTGCTTTGTTGTGAAAAGCACTGGACCTGCTGCAACCCTGATTAAAATAAAATGTATATTTACACTTTTTTACCTTTTATGAGTTGATTTTTTTTTAATCATCAGCAAAACCTTCAACAATTTTTAGCATTATTTTTGTAATTAATCACCCTTCTTATTATTAATCTCAATGTAGCTGACATGTACATGCAATTACTTACATGAAGTTACATATATGCTTAAAATTTTGCCAGTTCAGACAAGTGTCCTTTTGACGGAATGGGCATAAATTCCCACAAACACACTTCAAAATCTTTTGAAAAGCCTTGACCAGATAGCGAATATAAAACTGTAAGTTTTACTTTGGTAAAGAACAAAACAAAACGTCTGTACTGTGATTCTAGGCTCAAGGATTCATCTTTGAAGCTCATCAGCAGTGTAAAAACAGCCGGCTCTACCGCCACCTTAATTACTGAGATTTGCACATGTATAGTGCACATAACCACACTTCTTTTGTTTTGTTCCTGAATAAAGCCAGTGAGCGGCAGGAGAAGCTTTAGCTCGCAGCGAGAGCCTCAGCTGTAATCCACAGAGATGTGGGCAGATAAAGTCCAGGTTGGCGCTGGAGTGCTGGGGAATATGTCTCACATCAGAGCAACATGGTGAGGTGTGACTGCGCACCCAAAACATCTCCGCTTCATTCGAAACAAGAGGAGGCAGGCGCCGCCGCCGGCCCGAGGTGCGATTTTCCCCATGTAAATGGAGGTCAGACGGCCGCCTCGCAATCCTCGGCGCCCGTGTCAGGCCTACTTTTTTCCCCTTTTTTTCTGTTTGGGGTGATTATGTAGTGGCTGGCTGCAAAGTTGCTTATTTCTGTGTGTAAATTGGATGTAGTAGTTTGTGTAGTGCAGCCCTGGGGCACAGTGTGAGATATTGATTGAGTTGGATGCTGGGGAAGCACAGGAGGATTGAGACAGAGAAAGAAAGAGAAAGGAGGGGAGAGGTGCCTGTGTTGGTGCTAGTAAAAACACAGCTAGGATAGACACTTTTTACTCCTTCAAAAAAAATCCACCCGAAAAAAATCCTTCTGGAGTTTATGACTAAACAAACAAAATAACTTTAAAGTGACAGGTGATGCTTGATGTCTGAAAGAAAAACTTAAGTAATACTTGGCATATGTCATTTTTGTCACATTTGACTTACTCAACTAAAACAGCAAAAACAGTAAAATAGTAATAATAATAAAATAATAATATTTCTTATTATTACTACTATTATTGTTGTTGTTACTATTATTATTGTTTTTATTATTATTATTATTATTATCATCACTTTTTAATACTTTTTTCTTTTTTCAATGTTTATTTTTTGTTTTTTTCATTTATTCTTTATTATAATTTTTTATTATTTTCTTTTTTGTATATTTTGTAATTGTTTTCAGTTATTTATATTTTTTTCAACTTCATCATTATTTGTTTTATTAATTTATTTACATTCTGTTTATTAAGTAGCAATAAATAATGTTTTAACAAAGCTTGATAGAACAAAGCATACAGGCAATTGGAATTTTTATTAGCTTTTACAAAAAAATTTATTTTCTTATTCATAAAATTACAATTAATAAATAAAAAGTGTTTTTAACATAAAAAGCTGTCACAAAAATCCACTAGACACTATTCAGTATTCCTGATGTGCCCATGTATGCTTTTCCAGCATAAATAAATAAATTAATGTGAATAAATAAATAAATATAAATCAATAATTTACATAAATCATTAAAATAAATCATTTAGATAAATATTTATACATAAATATTTTTTAACAAAAACGATTGTCACAAAAAACCCACTAGACAATATTTACTATGTCTGATGTGCCTATGCTTTTTTAGCCTCCTTTAATGCTCAATCAAGTAAACATAACATCAGCCACATGTACATGCAGCCTGATATTTTGTTATATAATTGTATTCTGACTAATAGCTCAATCGGAATAGAATATGTTAATGTATACACCTCAGTTGGAACAGACTAGTGGTTGGGTAATCTGTTACTTAATTTGTTAAACAGAACAATAATAACAATGTAAACACCTGTATCTGATTATATTCCCAATCAGAAAGTTTAAGTCTGTTCAGAGCATGTGCGTTCGCATTATGGTGGAAGTTTGTGCAATACTCAGCAGCTCTGAATGAAGTGTAATGGTTTTAAAAAGTTCTGTAATCCAGCTAGGATGGTACAGTTGTGTTTGTGCATTATATAAGCTTTGTTCAGGTAACATACACCACAATTGCAAAGCAAGCTGCTGCTCCGTCTCTAACTGTTGCTGTGGGGCAGCAATTTCACATACGCTGAGGAGAGTGAACAAGAAGTAGTTTGACCGATACCCTTGTGTAGAGGGCATGTACGTATATGATCAACTTGAGGTGTGTGAAAAGTTTTACAGAGGAGGGTCATACAGGACCTACAGAGAAAGAACAAAGCAATGCAAGAACACATACACAATGTATAGCAACTGTGTCAACATGAACATATACCCAAATCAATTATATTTCAGGCAGTTCAGTTTCACCACTTGAGGAATTTTGGGTCTATTCAATAAAAAATAATGTCACATTTCTCTATTGCAGTGAAAAACTCTTAATGTAAGGACTTGCAAAGTGGCATGATGAAATATGTATGAAACAGATTTAAAATGACCTTTTCAGGAACTTCTCAGAGTGTTTGCTCTACCAGCCTGTGTTTGTGAGGTTGCTTTGTTAGAAGAGGTAAAGGTAGACAGAAAGGAATACTATTTAAAGACGAGGGTCTCAGGAGAGCAGTCATTACTGTACTCCACCTTCACAATGTCCTCCGTTAATACTGCAGGTTTGGCTCTCAAAGCCGAGACTACAGACACACGTGGCTCACATCAGTCATGTTATAATTGAGAGAATTCGAACACGCTTTATGTAGAAGGACATCAGTGGAGGGGTGCAGTCATGTGGCAACTGCTTCCACTCCTTCCAAAAAGGTGGGCTATTGATCAGGTGTTCTCTCTCAGCAGAGCCACCTGGGGAGCCGAGCTGAGTCTGACTTGCTACAGCTTCTCTTCTCAGCATGGGAGACGAGCACTGGCCTTTCTGTCCAAATGATTGAGGTTAAAAAGTGATCTGATTTAGTGCTTTCATGACCTGTCATCACAAACATATTGTTTATATACAATATGATATTTCACTTTGACAGTTGTTTACTATTAGCTTGAACTTTAATTAATAATAATAATAATTATAATAATAACTATAATATGCCCAGAGAAAAATAAGAGGGTTGCATCAAGAAGGACATCCGGTGTCTGGTATGCTGACCAAATCTGCTATGCCGACACCTAAATATTAGAGCAGCTAAAATTAATAAATAAATAAATAAATGAATGAATTAATTAATAAAATAATAATTAAATAAATAAATATTTTACCAACCACTTTAACTAAATATTGGAGCAACTTAAATAAATAAATAAGTAAATAAATACTTTAATTAATTAATTTAAAAAAAATACATACATAAATAAATATTTTTACTAACCACTTTAACTAAACATTGGAGCAGTTGAAATAAATAAGTAAAAAAAAAAAAATATATATATATATTTTTTTTTTACTAACCATTTTACTAACCATTTTAACTAAATATTGGAGCAGCTAAAATAAAAAAATAAAATAAATATTATAATTTAATAATTTATATAAATAATTAATTAATTAAAAAATAAATAAATAACAATTTTACTAACCACTTTAACTAAATATTGGAGCAGCTGAAATAAGTAAATAAATAAAAAAATAATTAAATAAATAAATAAATATTTTACTTACCATTTTAACTAAAAATATTGAAACAGCTGAAATGAATAAGTAAGTAAATAAATAAAAATAAATAAATAAATAAATATTTTACTAACCATTTTAACTAAATATTGGAGCAGCTAAAATGAATGAATAAATAAATAAATAAATAAATAAATAAATACATAAATAAATAAATAAATAAATAAATAAATAAATAAATAAATAAATAAATAAATAAATAAATAAATAAATAAATAAATAAATAAAATATTCTTATAGAAGCCTATTTTTTTAATTTATTTATTTTATTATTTTATTTTTATTATTATAATATTTTTAATTGAAACCAGAAAATTGCATTTGCTTTACTGTAACTTTTACTACCTGCTATTATTCATTCATTCATTTATTTATTGGGTTTACTTTTTGCTACCCTTTCATGAATGCTATTTTTGTGTAGTCCATGTTGTACTGTAAAGTCAAAAAAATGATGAACTTTTTGCCAGCTGGTCAATCATGCTTTTGGTTTTAAGCTAAATTGGCCTACCAATTCAATTTGGTTGCCTGGCTGTGTAACTAAGAAACCAACATGCATTTTGTTTAGGGCGGTGATATGGGCATTGGATAACCTTGTTGCTTTCTTTTTTAACACAGTAAATTGTGGTTCACATACTTTTTATTTCAAAATCTTTGTTTTAATATCATGTTCAATTATGTAAAACAACTCAGTGTGTCAAATACGCAATGACAAAAGCATTTAGAACGATGGCAGGTTGCTTTTTCCACAGTGCAGCATATATACAGTTATTTTCTTCCTTTATCTATTATACAACTTAAGGTTATTTTATTCTTGGCCATCAGTGTTAGACATTCCCATGTTTTGGGTGCTCCCTGAGCGATATATTATTAAACATAGTTTTTCATAATTTCTGAGGGTTGCGCTCTTTGCTTAATTCATTGCTCTAACCTGAACTTTCTCTAATGTGTGGCTGTTTAAATGCCCTGTAGTAGCCCTGTCAGTACACATTTAAGTAAAGACCTGAAATGAAATATTCCATGTTAAGCAAGGCTGAACTTGCGGCTTTCTTTCAATTATTCCACAGCTGACATTTGCCTACCCTTTATCCTGAGATCTTTAATCATAGCTGATGCCAGAGCAACCAGGAGCAGATTGGTTTGATTTAATATCACTTTCTACTCTAAATGGGAATAGGAAACATCAGTCATTATCTGTAATGAATATGTGTAAAAGGTATCAGGGTTACTTACCATAGATGTCATCAAAACATGTACTAGTCTTTAGAATAAGTAATTTACACATATACTTTTAATGGGATGAGATATGTTTGGGATATAATACATAGCTTTATGACAATAAGTCATAATGTCTTAGACAGATTAATTACTGAACCGTTCTACCAATTGCAGTGATTACTGGTGATTAGCGTGTGAATTGCATGTTCTGTTGACTATTGATTTTTATAATAAATATCTGGTGTAATTTGCACTAATACTCAGTTTTTTCTAGACAAGTGGTGTTTGCTCAGTCATGCTCATAGATAGCAAGCTGAGCTTTATGGCATGTGCATTGTACTTAATACTGCTAACAGTTGTATAAGACTTATACAACTACAGTATATACTAAGTTACAGGATAACAGATCGTAAAAAAACTTTATTTTACCTGTTCCAGTCAGCAGCTGTCTGTACAGAACCCTGACCTTTGCTTCAGTGAGCACCTTTTGGATGAACTGAAAAATCATTTGTTTGTTTGTTTGTTTATTAGGATTTAAACATCATGTTTTACACTTTGGTTACATTCATGACAGAAACAGTAGTTACTCATTACACAAGGTTCATTAGTTCACAAGTTTATATTAAACACAGTCATAGACAATTTTGTATCTCCAATTCACCTTAATGCATGTCTTTGGACTGTGGGAGGAAACCGAAGCTCCCGCAGTAAACCCATGCAAGCATGGGGAGAACATGCAACCGCCACAGAGAAAGGACCCGGACCACCCCACCTGGGGATCGAACACAGGACCTCCTTGCTGTGAGGCGACAGTGCTACCCACTTAGTCACCGTGCTACCTGAAAAATCATTTCAAGCCAGATCTCCTGCTATAACCACAAATAACCACAGACACACTCTAAAGTCTTGTTAAAATACTTAAATAATTAGGTGTCCACATACTTTTGGCCACATGGTGTATTTTATAATGGTTTTGTAGTGTTATAACACATTTTAATCATTGTTTATGTGCACTCTCTTCTATTTAGAGTGGAGATTACCCAAACCTAGAGAGTGTATCTATTCAATAAGCCCAGGCTCTGTGTTGCTCTACTTTATTGTGTTTGATTTGTGCCTTGCTTTACTTCTGTCCGGTTAAGAGGTTTTATCAGCTGCATTGATCCAAAGCCCATCGTCCTTAGGCCACTTATAATTATTATTACTATTTTCTTTTACACTTGACAAAATTTACAAGAAATAAAAGGGGTTATGCTACTGGTTGCATCATGGCCTTAATGCCGTTTTTCACCTCACTGGCCTGAGACGAGGCGGACACGTTTACTGTAGCTCTGGCATAGCTCACTTTTGCTTGGCCGATAAATAACTGCATGCATTTTATGGTTTTATGCTAAAGGCTCGGAGCATGACATGATCCTACGTAGAAAGAAGGACATTGCAAGTTATGTGATTCTTAATGATCTAAGTTCTAAGCTGAAGTACTGTGTGGACACGTTTCCTCCGAGCCGACTGCAGTGAGTTAATGGGAGCTCATGCTTTTCACATTTCATCTGGAAGTCCTTCGGAAATCTGTTTTCTATTCACATTCACAAACTGTACAACATAAGGTACTGCTGCCAATGAAAACATACACTTCACATTTCACTGATGTGGCTGCAATCCATCTATGTAATTCAAAAAAGTATTTCTCAAAAGTTTTTGTTTCCTTTTTTTCCCTCCCTGCGGTCGAGCGGAGAGGCAGTTTCCCAGCTACACTTGGTGGCAAAGTTGTTCAGATGAAATATGGGACCGCTGATGTTTTCCGTTGGAACCTGTTTTGGAAAAGATTGCACATGTCAGGGTGCTTTTCCTTAAAGAGAACATTAAAATGTCACTCCATGAGAAATTTACACTACCGGAGTTAGCTACGGTCGATTAAAGAATATTTAAGGCTATTTGGAGCCGCTCTCTTACATCATTCCAGTAAAGCACACTTCAGTGAGAAATGAATTAAAAAAAGTGGAAGAGTGTCTTGAGCCGAATTATAAGGAAACCCGGCCATTACACGGAGCATCGGGTGAGAGATGAATATGCACGGTTACTTATAATGATTTGTTTGTGCTCTAAAACCATGCACAGTGTGTACAAAGTGGATTTTAATGACTAGTTGATGGAGTTCCCATGCTCATGTTTACATTCCTAATTGCAAATCTGGACTGTCATGAAATATTGTTTGGATTGGTTAAGTTTTCTGGACATTTTCCATAAAGTATTGTTACCTGAGGATGTATGTAATTAATAAAATCAATTGTTACAATGTACACCAATCAGCCATAACATTAAAACCACCTCCATGTCCATTTTATCAGCTCCACTTACCATATAGAATCACTTTGTAGTTCTACAATTACTTACAATAGTCTGTTTCTCTACATACCTTTTTAGCCTGCTTTCACCCTGTTCTTCAATGGTCACCCCCACAGAGCAGGTATTATTTGGGTGCTGGGTCATTCTCAGCCCTGCAGTTACAATGACATGGCAGTGGTGTGTTAGTGTGTGTTGTGCTGGGATGAGTGGATCAGACACAGCAGAGCTGCTGGAGTTTTTTTCTTAATACTGTGTCCACTCACTGTCCACTCTATTAAACACTCCTACCTAGTTGGTCCACCTTGTAGATGTAAAGTCAGAGATGATCACTCATCTATTGCTGCTGTTCTAGACCTTCATCAGTGGTCACAGGACGCTACCCACAGGGCGCTTGTCCTAACGAGTAACTACCGTTTCTGTCATGAATGTAACCAAAGTATGTAAAACATGACGTTAAAATCTTAATAAATAAATATTACTGATTATGATATTGTCTTGGCAATTTATTCATTCATTATCTTTGTTACCACAGCTTTATCCTACTCAGGGTTGCAGTGGGTACAATTTAATGGGTGAAAGCTAGGAAACACCCTGGATAGGTCGCCAGGCCATCACAGGGCAAACACACACACACACACACACACACACACACACACACACACGGGGTTGCAGTGGGTACAATTTAATAGGTGAAAGCTAGGAAACACCCTGGATAGGTCGCCAGGCCATCACAGGGCAAACACACACACACACAGACAATTAATGTTGTATGTTATTTGGCTACTTTTGTGGTCTTGACCATTAAAAATCTTGATGAGGGGGAGGGGTGTGCTACCCACTGTCCCTCTGTAATGCAACGCTTTTTGCATAGTCCATGTCAGTGCTGGCCGCTCGGTTGAGTTCATTCTCAGACGTCACTTCAGGATGTTTGTGGTGGTGACACCAAATCAGACGGCAGTGTGGACGCCGAGAACCAGATCGTTATGGAGGGATATTTGTTCAAGAGGGCCAGTAATGTTTTTAAAACATGGAACAGGTTTGTAGAAAGCTAGAACAGATGATGAGCAATAATTTAGGTACAAATTAATGGCTAATGTTTGAGTTGTTTTTCTTGTGCTTTGATTCAAATATGGAATATTAGAGGTAAAGAAATGTTTGAGGAACCTTTTGTTCCCCCACTGTGGTGATAGACGATCTACGCCTGTGCACGGCTGAACACTATAAGAGCATTGGAGGCCGTTTCTGCTTCCAGGTGGTATCTTGATCCCAGGTCTGGGTCTGTCTTGGAGATGAACCATAAACAGGCCTCGATGTTCTCTTGAATGAAACAGCTTCAAATACAACCACAGGAGTAACCTGAAATACTTGAAACACACACACACACACACACACTTGGATATGAACTGCATGCATCACTCTAACAACAATATTGATCAACAAGTGAATCTATGGTAGAAAATGAAGAAAAATTGTTCATTTTGAAATCCCAGTGCTCTTTCTGTCCTGGTTTATGCAACAGTGTAATCAAGTGTTTTATAACTCTGACTAACTGACTAAACATGCAGGTTGCTCAAATTCACTGCAAAATTGCCTCATTACTATGTTTCCCAATATTGAAGTTCTGTATCACTGTTCATTAAATAAAGTGCAAATGATCCACAATCCCAGCACCGTTTCTCCTCAGGGCTCTGCTGTATCCTAATGATGTTGTTTTAATGGGTGATCCCATTCTCTCTCTATCCTCTCAGGAATCTGCCTAATTTAAGATCTTTTTCTTGGATTGTTAATATTTTATAGCAATCACAGAATTCAAGTAAATAATAGACTTTTTCTGTAAACAAACTGCTGCTAAAGTACACTTAATATTGATAACTTGGCATGGCTAACACTTATATCATTTAAAAGATGTACATGCATCACAACTCTATAGGGGTTTTATAATACAGAACAACACTGTAATCACTTCCATTCTTTAAAACAGAGGAGCTGTACAGAACTATTCTCTTAGCATGTGATGAATAAAGAGAATGGACAAACACAAAACACACACACACACACACACAAACACACACTATATAGCAAAGACTTTTTGAACACCTGACCATGAGCTTGTTGGACATCCCATTTAAAAACAATTGATGAAAACGGATGTGCAAAGCTGTGCAGTGGGGCTGAGTTCAGGGCTCTGTGCAGGCCACTGGAGTTTCTTTATACCAAGCTTTTCTTCATGTCTTTATAGATCTTGTTTTGTGCACAGGGGTACAGTCATTCAACAAAAATAGAAAAGTTTTTTAATCAGAACAACACACATTGTGTGTGGGGGAAAATAAATTAAATAAATAAAAATAAAATAAAATAAAAAAGCATGAACAGAGTTCCTAGGAAGATGCCAGCAGTGTTAAACTGTATTTAAATAAGTATTTAAATATCCCAACAACACTGCTGCACCTACTACACCCCCTAATCTAGTTGTGTCCGGCACGTACAGTCAGTACAGACTGAATTTTTCACCTGCACGAGTCGAGTTCATGCACTTGACGGGCACTGTGTATGGAGGGCCACACCCCCATCAGCATTATTCCTCAGCCCTGTGCAGGCGCCATCAGTCAGCCAGCAGGGGCCGCAGTCGCACCAGTTATGAAGATCTATGATCCGACTTTCTTACCCTCTAACCCTGAACAACAGGCAATCGTTGTTCTTGCTGCCGCCCAGCAGAGCTGAGATTCGATACGATGCCACCTGAGTGGCTAACATAGGCTGTCTTAATTCACATACACATGTGCCTTCTGTATTTGTGCACCCAGCCCAGTCCAGGATTCTAACCCCCTGAATCAGTGTGGCTCGTATTATTATGCCCCACAAACTCACTTCCATGTTGATGTAATTGTACTGCTGAAAATAGACTTGAACATCATCTGGTCATATAAGGGTCCATGTTGATTGATAAATGGGATGGCGGGAGGGGTGTCAAAGTATGCAGAACAACTTATGGGCAACATTCAGTAAAAATATTGCTAGTCCATACTTTAGAATGAACTAAAGAATACTTTTAGAAGCTCTTTTGGTTGCAATACCCAATCTCCTATTTCTGCACAGAACTTTTGGAAGTCTTTTAGAGTGACCTTTGGGTTCTTCGTTATCTTGCTGACCAAGGTCCTTCTAGCCCTGATGCCCAATTTGGCCAGATGGCCAGCTTTAGGAAGGTTCCAAATTATTGAGACAACTGTGGTTCTGGGAACACTTAAAGATGGCCTTGCCAGGATCTGATCATGGACTTCCATAGATGATGTCTTAATAAAACAGTGTAAATAGTGGATTTGGGGGTTTAGGGGTTTTTGGTCTTTTGGTTCTGGATTCTGTAAAGTAGCTTTAAGACAATGTCCACTGTAAAAAAAAAAAAAAAAACTATACATTTACATTTGACTTGACTTGGATTTCTATAGAACTCCAGTAAAAATGCCAGATGGGAGAATTCAGGTAGGTCAAGTCTAACCTTATGTTAGGCATATTAGCCAAATAAACAAAGGGCTATTGAACAGGACTCTCAAAAAGACACTCAGAGTCCAAGGTACATTTATAAGAAGCTGTCTCCAGGTGCAGTTTTTTTTCTTTGATCTGTGCCTCACCCCCTGCTGGCCAACATGGGCATGGCAGGTGGACATTTTTTCAGCATGTGTGTGTGTGTGTGTGTGTGATGCCCATGGTTTTGAAACAGAATGTCCAACAAGCATGGACATGTCCATGTATTATCTGTATTTGTTGGCTGCTGCTCAGAGGTACACAGGATTTAATTATACCTGTACATAAACTAATTGGACATCACAATGTGGTTCTTAAAACCACCTTTTAAGTTGGACTCTAAAACAAAGAGCAGCTGTAGTGAGTTCCACTGCCCTGGCTGACTGATAAAGTCTAATTAGAAATAATAGACAATACTCATGTCTGAGATAAAGCCAGCAATGTATGCCAGCGGCCGCTCAGAAGCACCAGGGCTAATGAGCTTTAACTCAGGCTGGAAGGACAGACAAGCTCTTCAGTGTCAGCAGGGAGAAGGAGGGGCACTTTGGAAAGGTAGGGGGGTCAAGGGTGGGAATAGAAATCTTGCCCCCAGAGCCTGGTGAATAGTAGGGAGGTCAGAGCTGAGAATGGGCAGGTTATGCATTTATTACTGTTATTATTGCAGCTTATATGCTGGCACACTGCACAAGCCAGGGTCAGTCACAAATGAAATACACTTTACCACTTGTGTATTTTAAAAGTGTTTATGGATTATTTATTTATTTATTCGTTTAAATATATATTATTTTAAATATCTTAAAAAAATACATTAATTAAAATCCACATTTTATTTATTTATTTATTTTATTGTTTTTTAATTGAACACAATTGATATTAATAGCTTTAAAATATTGTACTTATGCAGCTATTAATATACTTTTGTGATCCTCCTCCTTTGGGAAAGCAGCTATGCGCTGTTATGTAGGTAGGTAGGTATGTATGTAGGTAGATAGGTATGTATGTATGTATGTAGGTAGGTAGGTAGATATGTAAGTAGGTATGTATGTATGTATGTATGTATGTAGGGTAAGTAGGTAGGTATGTATGTATGCATGTATTTAGATAGGTATGTTGGTAAGTAGGTAGGTATGTGTGTATGTATGTATTTATTTAAGGTAAGTGTGTATGTATGTCTGCATGTATGTGTGTGTGCGCTCTTTTATGTATGTATGTATGTATGTATGTATGTATGTATGTATGTATGTATGTATGTATGTATGTATGTTTGTATGTATGTATGTAACATGTTAGTAATATATACGTATATGATTTATCTTGTTTCCTTTCAGAATCCTTTCATATTGTCTTTCCAAAGATACAAACTGGTAATATATTACTAGCACAGCACTGGGACATGTGGTGTATAGGAGATGGCATGATGAGCTCTAGTATTTGACTGTATTGTATACTGATGCATGCTGAGTACCATGCTAGCCCATCATGCACCTCATTATATTCCTTACGTGTGCTTACACGTCTGGCTGAAATGGATCTGATCATCAGTTAGAAAGCATACGTGCCAAGAGCTCAGTGATACGGTATAAACTACCATCTTGCAAAACAATAATGATGCTTATCACTCACTGCTGCCAGGCCCAGCTTATGAGAAAGTAAATAAATATATATGTCCTGGACCTGGGAGGTTATTGGAGCTCAGAAAACATAGATCTTTTTTGTAGTTCTGATAATTCACTCTTGGCACTGAGATTGATGACAACAAGAAGTCTATAAAAGATGTTACCTCAATATTTCAGGAGCGTCATTTATTTCGGCAGCCTGTCAAGATTTTATTGATTTATTTATTTTTCTTATTTATTTTATTGATTTATTTATTCTTTTTTTTTTTTCAAAAGATAAAAAAATGAAGTAACATATTATTGTTACAAATTATTTCTTTAAAAAAAAGATGCTTTAAAAAAAAAAAAAAAGAAAAAAAAAAAAGTGTGATTTGAAAAGTACAGCATTATTTTTTTTGCTTTACTTGTATTTCTGTACTTAATTGTTCCTGTTATATTATTATTATTATTAGTTATTATTATTATTATTTGTTATTATTAATTTTATTTTTTTACTACAATTATTTGTTTTATTATTATTATTTTGTTACAACATATTGGCAATGCTTTTGTTAGGTCACTGTTTGCCTTGCACTAGTTAATGAGGGCCGGATTGGAGTATAAAAAGGAGAAAACTGTCTAACACAAACTGACCTGTGTGACCGGATGCGTCACTTAAGCACTTTAGTGAGATAATTACCCCAACCAGCAGTACAGTTCTCTCCAATCCTGCCAACACTCGCCTCTAATTTACCATCCAGTTTAAAGAATGTAAAGTGCTACATTGTCTTTCTTTCCGCACATTAAAAATACTTAATTGTACGTTTGGTCTAAGTCACATTACATTAGCAACATGTAGCAAATATATACACAAAAAATGCCCTATGTGGCCAAAAGTATGCACACATCTGATTGTGTACTCTAGAACAGTCTTTTTCAGCTTTTCACAGGATTTTGGATTGTGTCTGTGGTATGTTGTGCCTCTTTAATATTATAAAAAAAAAGAAAAAAAAAAAGAAGAATATGAAGAAGAAAGCATGGATTCAAATTGTTTAGGAGGTGCTGAGGTAGGGCTGTAGTGTGCAGTTCACTGGAATTTCCCCATGCTAATGTTGTCAAATTATGGACCAGAAAATTGCCTTTCTTAAACTATTGGCACACACCTGGAAGCACCTTTGTGTCCCTTATGACTTATGTTGTTTGGTTTTTCTTGAATAAATCTTTTAGGTGTTTGAGGGGTTTATTGAATGGAGTGTTAGTCATTAACTTTAAATGAAGCACTTGCCACTAACTAACTAACGTGAATAAATAAATAATAATAATAAAATAAATAAATATGCATTTATGACAGGACAGGTAGTTACTGGTTACACAAGATTAATCACTTCACTAGTTCAATGTGTAACACAGTCATTGCTAAGGATGTTTATGATGCTTTTTTAAATAAATCAATAAACAAATACAAAGAATTAAAGCAGTAACTCAAATAGACTACATGGTTTACAAGTGTAAAATAATTTTTAAAAAATGCATTGACATTAATCAATGGAAGATAAAATATATACAAATCCACACAAGACATAGAAGCTAGGACCACAACGGTAGAGTCGCTGACAATGGGATGTCCTTTACTTGTAGTCACAGGTCCAACTGCATTAAAGACAACAGTTGTACTAATGTAAACAGACACTGTGTTACATTTTTTCCCACATCCAGCATGTATGCAGAACTGCCCAAGTTCAGACCGATTAAAACCAAAGTCAAAATAATCCAACTACTAACCAATCCAGCCCTCTAGCTGTTAAAGAAAAGATGGAAAAAAGAAGAGATGTCACTGAACAGCATACATAGCAATGTAACACAACACAAAACTAGCTCTAGTAAGACTGATGTCTGTCTGTAGAGTGTAATAATTGAAGTAGATTTCAACTAAAGATTCTTTTTTAGTGGTTTGTAACGGCCCCCAAGCCTCCAGTGCCGGTTTATTTTTCAGTCAACAGGTTTTCAGTTCTTTACAGGGAAACGTGCTACATTTATTATCCATGGTTCACAGTGATAACACCTTTAGTATTTATTTAAGTACAGAGCAGGAAAGGCTTGAGTTTTCTTTCCTTTTTCCCCTGTAGAACATAAAAAGCTTTAGTCTGTTTAAAAACAAAGCGTGGTGAGAGAGCACAGAGATGGGCTGGAAGCAAAACCTTTGACACACCAGGTCTCTGAAAATGACTTTTCCCATTGACCCCGACCTCAGAGTTTCCACTGGCCATTCCACAACTCTCTTGGCAATATTTAAAAGCTTCCTGCAAGACAGGCGGGTGGCAGGAAGTCTTATATGCACATACTGTGCTTCTGGTGTGATCATGAAATAACCGTCAGTGTGCAGGAAACGGGGTCGTATATAACATGTTTCATCACCTTCACACCCCCCTCCCTTTTTTTTTTCTCTTATTGTCTTTGAGTAAGTCTAGTTTACTACAATTACTGACTGTAGTCCATCTGTTTCTCCACATGCTTTGTTAGCCCCCTTTCATGCTATTCTTCAATGGTCAGGACCCTCCGAGGACCAGAGCAGGTATTATTTAGGTGGTGGATGATTCTCAGCACTGCAGTGACACTGACATGGTGGTGGTGTGTTAGTGTGTGTTGTGCTGGTATGAGTGGATCAGACACAGCAGCGCTGCTGGAGTTTTTAAACACCTCACTGTCACTGCTGTACTGTGAATAGTCCACCAACCAAAAATATCCAGCCAACAGCACCCCGTAGGCAGCAGCCTGTGACCACTGATGAAGGTCTAGAAGATGAACAACTCAAAAATTAGGAATCGTCTCTGACTTCACATTTACATGGTGAACTAACTAGGTAAGAGTGTCTAAGAGTGGACAGTGAATGGACACGGTGTTAAAAAAAACTCCAGCAGCACTGCTGTGTCTGATCCACTCATACCAGCACAACACACACTAACACACCACCACCATGTCAGTGTCACTACAGTGCTGATAATGATCCATTTTTTTTTTTTGATAAATCACCCTAAGACACCTGCTGCAGTGATAGCTTGGCAGTTAAGGTACTGGATTAGAAATCAAAGTGTTGTGGGATGGTGGGGTGGTGGACCCAAGTGCAGAGCTCCTGGTTTATTTGCTGTAGGTTAAACAGTGAATGTGAATTAATATAACAAAGAAAACAACACGTGAGGTGTGAAAATGAACAGACGTGTGCTTTTATAGTTGTGAACGCTTAAGGCCGGATTTGAACCGACAACCCACCGAACCATAAATAAAATGCTTTACCACTGCTCTATAGGGGGAGCAGGAAAACTGGTGGAAAAAGCACTCCAAAAGGTGATGGTGAAAAAGGCGGGAATGGCAAACAAAGGAGACGCTGAACATGGCGTACTCAAACAAAGTGAGACAAGAGTAAACAAATAAAGTCCAACACAAAACTATCCTCAGAATTGGGGCTGAAAACACTCCTTTAACTAAAATGTTTGTATTCTCAGGAGTTAAAAAACTTAGACAGTGAGCTAAACCCTTTAAGTTTAGCTCAGACTTTTCACCCTGATTTGACTTTAGACCTCAGTTAATATGTCTGCTGAGGTTTGTAACCTTTGATATTATTATTATTATTTGTATTATTTTCTTATTCTTTCTTTGTTTCAACTTTCCGTTCTTTTCTTTCTTTTCTTGTTTGTTGTAGTTTTCTTTTCTCTTTTCTTTTCACCTTTTTCCTACATACCATACCGTCTGCCCCTCTACAAAGGTGCAGCACTGAGCAATGGGTTGGGTGAGTTTTTTATGCAGAGCCCAGCAGGTGTGTCTGATCAGCTGTGATTAGCAGTAATCAGTGCTGAAGCTTCTGGGAAATGGATTTCTGAGAGCTGCTCCCAGCTGCTTACTTACTGCGCCACCCTGCTGGTGACTGGTGGCGTGGACCGTCCCCTTACAACAAACTTGCCAATTCAAGCAACATCACTACTAAGTTGCCACTGTTGGGCCCCAGAGCAGAGCCCATAACCTTTAATTGCTTAAATTGTATTGTCATAATTGTAAGTTTTAGATAAAATCTTCTGGTAAATGTTGTACATGTACTGAAATCTTACAACTCTTCTAGTATTCTCTTGTGTTAAATATGAAAATATAATAGTGTTTATGCTGCATAGATGCTATTAAATGCTTCATATAGATGTATTTTTATTTGATATTTATTTATTTATTATACTTACTACACTTATTTAACTACTACACTTGGGCAGCACGGTGGCTAAGTGGGTAGCACTGTGGCCTCACAGCAAAAAGGTCCTGGGTCCGATTCCCAGGTGGAGCGATTCGGGTCCTTTCTGTGTGGAGTTTTGCATGGTTTAACCGTGTCTGCATGGGTTTTCTACCAGGAGCTCTGATTTCCTCCCACAGTCCAAAGACATGCAAGTGAGGTGAATTGGAGATACAGAATTATATACAAAAATTACATTGAATTAAATTGTATTAAATATTGGGAGAAGGTAGTAACTCAGTGTACACGTGTTAAATGCAGCAGATATAATCAACATAAAATAAGGACATCTTTCATAAAGGACAAATCATTTTTGGCCAGACAACAGGGTTACATTTCAATACAGCAAGGGGTGCTCACAGGCAGCCAACAGTGAAGAATGGACAAGCCATGAACTGCCAAAGGGTTGTTGCTCGTTCAACACTCATTAAGACTCATCAAAGTGTCCTTGCTAACTGCTGTCCTCCGCTGAAAGCACCTATAATAGAAACACAGGCATCAGAACTGGAACAATCAGACAATCAGACAAATAGAAAAAGGTTACATGGTCTGATGAATCCTGAATCTTTGAATTTTAACTCATCTATACACCTGACTGGACGTCTAACAGGCTCAATGGTTTGTTCCTAATTGCTGCTGCAAATGTGACCTCTTCTGGCAGGTTGAGGCACCTGAATGAGGGGTGGATAATTCTCCATATGTGATGCTATACTCTGTAAGACTTCATCTCTGGCAAGTTAAAAGAAGCAGCTGGTGACTGTGTGACGAAAGGGACACTGGACAGTCTGCAGCTAGGACAAGGGGCAGAGTTTGTTATGATCAGTAAATTGGAAATTACTGTAAGGAAAAGGAGAATAAATGAATAATAAAAAAAATAAATAATAATATTAAAAAGAACAAAAAATAAATAAATAAATAAATAAAAAGTTGCTGTTTGCAACCATGAAAAAAGCATAGAAGCGCTTTGTAGTTCTACAATTACTGACTGTAGTACATCTATTTCTCTACATAACTTTTTAGCCTGCTTTCACCCTGTTCTGGTCAGGACTCTCCTAGGACCACTACAGAGTAGGTATTACTTGAGTGGTGGGTAATTCTCAGTACTGCAGTGACACTGACATGGTGGTGGTGTGTTAGTGTGTGTTGAGCTGGTATGAGTGGATCAGACACAGCAGCGTTGCTAAAGATTTTAAATACCGTGTCCATTCACTATCCACTCTTTTAGACACTCCTACCTGGTTGGTCCACCTTGTAGATGTAAAGTCAGAGACAATCACTCATCTTTTGTTGCTGTTTGAGTTGGTCATCTTCTAGACCTTCATCAGTGGTCACAGGACGCTGCCCATGGGCCGCTGTTGGCTGGATATTTTTGGTTGGTGGACTATTCTCAGTCCAGCAGTGACAGTGAGGTGTTTAAAAACTCCAGCAGCGCTGCTGTGTCTGATCCACTCATACCAGCACAACACACACTAACACACCACCACCATGTCAGTGTCACTGCAGTGCTGAGAATGATCCACCACCCAAATAATACTTACTCTGTAGTGGTCCTGGGAGAGTATATATATACTTTGTCAAATGATTTAAATTACATTGACTTAAGTCATTTGATTATATATATATATATATATATATACTGTATATATAATCAAATGACTTAAGTCAATGTAATTTAAATCATTTGACAAAGTTTTACCATCATTTGCACATGCAAAGAAAGTCTTACTTTATCTGTCAGTGAATGGTCTGCAATAGTGGTACTAAAGTTACCAGTTTTAGGTGTGTGTGTGTGTGTGTGTTGTTATTGGAATGTGTGTGCTGGTGCGGATGGGGAGGCTGATGAATGAGCAAGTGTGGCAGATTCACAGTGCGGATCTTACTGCAGCTGGAGAGGAAACTAATGGCTAGCGGGGACCACCGAGGTCTCTGAGCTAATACCTGCCTCCTCCATCATGAAAAAAAAAAAGAAAAACAACAAAAAAAGAAGGCCATTTTTTACACCCTGCCAAATGAAAGCCTCTGCTTCCTCTTCTCCACCCCCTGATACACACACACACACACACCCACACACACACGCTCCTGCAGATCCTCCTATCTCCTCTGGAAGCAGTGGCAGTTGTAACTTCAGGATGGGTGGTAAGCATCTGCCAGGCGTCACTCCCCTTTGGCATGTGCGTCATGACCAGCTATTGCCACTCCATGCTGATGCCACCACAGATACCTCAAACTGGCCTGGCATATGGTTTCTCTTCATACCTTTGTCTCACTGATTACAGGAAAGTAAACATCTGAGAAAGTAAAAAGTTGTAACTAAGATGTTCGCAGCAAGGGTCCATACATTTTGGAATAATAATAATAATAATAATAATAATAATAATAATAATAATAATAATAATAATAATAATACAATGTTTTCAACTACGGGTGCTTGCGTGGTGAAGCCGTGTATTACTCCAGCCCACAACTGCTAAGATTCAAACCTGTGTTATTGACCGGTCGGGTGTCTACACAGACATTATTGACTATGTCTGAAGAAAAGGCCAAATACTTGCAAGAATTAATGCCCTCTCCAGGGTAACACAGGGTAGTTCCCAGTGTTTTTTCCAGTGAAACAGGACCTGCCACAATCCTGACCAGGGTAAAAGAAATGAAATATATGAAAAAAATAAAATAAATAAATAAATAATAATTATTATTTATTATTATTATTATTATTATTATTATTATTAACAATAATAATAATATTACCATTATTAAATACATTATTATTATTATTTATATTATTATTATTATTATTATTATTATTATTATTATTATTAAACAATAATAATAATAATATTACCATTATTAAATGAATAAATGAATTATTATTATGATTATTTTTATTATTATTATTATTATTATTATTATTATTATTATCATTATTATTATTAATATTACCATTATTAAATAAATAAATAAATCACACACATTTACTCAGGGGCACTTAATCACAAAGGGGCACCTTTAAACAGCCAACTCATCTACTGCATGATTTTCTTTGAACCCATGTTTGTATGCAAGCAGTTGTGCCATACCACTATGTTGATAAATAAATAAACAAGATACTGTATATATATATATATATATATATATATACTGTATATATATATGTATATTGAATTAAAAACAAAAATAATAAATTAAAATAATCTAATAATCTAAACAAAAACTCAATAGTTAGAGTTTAGGTGGCACTGGAATCCAGGGATATCGACTGGTCGGGTGTCTACACCTGAATGGCTATAATGACTGTGAAGGGAGGAATCACCATGGCTCTACAATAGATCGGCATCCTGTCTAGGGTGTATTACTGCATTGCGCCCAATAATTGGGGTAGAAACCAGACTCACCTAGACCCTGATCAGGATAAAGTGGTGATAATGCATTCAAAAAAAAAAAAAAAAAAAAAAAGTATAGGTTTAAACAATATATATACAAACTGACTCTACAACATAGTTACTGTGCCAGATATGCACAGTACAGAGACTAAACACACATGGGTAACTGGAATTAACAGAAACAACTGTACTCACTGTATATGTTAATGTACAGCTTGTGCTCTGTTTCACCTTCTTACATTTTCTTTTTGTATTATTATTTATTTAACATCTAGTTCATCCCTCATACATTTTTGTATGTATATACTGTACATTAAAATTAGTTAAATCAGGACTAAACAAAAGATATGTTACTCTACTTTATCACACCTCTATTTTCTAGTTTAGTCTTAATTATGTGTACCATCCCTCCCTCCCTCCTTGAAAAAAGAGTAGCATGCTTGCAGTAAGATCCAAAAATAACACTGGTGTGATAAGTCATTAGTCATTTCTCACTCTACATATGCTAACTTGACCTGCCGTATGTAAATTCATGCAACATTGGCCCCACATATGGCTGTATGTGCAATCCCAACTGGTAGGTTCTCCTGCATGGGGTCTCATTATGACAATCCCCCCCCAAACTCATGATTAACACAGAGGTAGAGTTCAGGTTAGGGGCGTAGCGCTGGCCCAAGTCGCACAACACTCTGAGACGCTGAGAGACAGAGAGAGAGAGATCAGGAAAGTGTGACACTGAGAGACAGAGAACCACCATCAATCGATTTCATTTATACCATTTCATTCATTTATTTTACACTAAATGCTTAGTCTTGGTCAGGGTCGTGGTGGGCCACACTCTGAATACACTCTGGACAGGATGTCGGGGTAACACACACTAACACATTCACTTACAAGCTGAATGTTAAGGCACCTTAGAGTACCCAGTTTACCTTCTGCATGTTTTGGAAGGCAGAAGAAACCTGAGTACCTGGAGGAAACCCTGCAAACATCAGGAGAACATACAAAAAATATTTAAGACAGTCACAATGCAAAGATTGAACCTAGTACTTTAGAAACCATGTGGCTGTGCAACACCCTTGCTACCATCTGCATTACTGTGTGGACCTTTTAATAATTAATTATTTATTTTATTTTGTATTTATTTATGCATTTTTACTAATTACCTAAATCTGGTAAGGGTGGCTATGGATCCAACACCACTCTGAAACACTATACACTTGGCAAGAGTACACCCTGGACGATAGTTCTTTGCAGAAAATGTTCACAGATTCACTTGCTCACATCTAGGGACAATCTAGAGCCTTCATTCTACACTATATGGAAAAGGTATGTGAACACCCCTTTTAATTATTGAGCCCAGGTGTTTAGGCCCCACTTACTATCTACAGTCATATACAATTTAACCCTGATATTAATAAATAAATAAAATACAGTATATGTACATTTATGATTAACCAAACCACAAAGACACTAAGGGCAAGGTTTAAACTGGGACCATGGAGATGTAAGACATCAATATGTTCAATAATGTATACATTTCTTTTTAACTACACCCTGGACAATAGTCCTTTGCTGAAAATGTTCACAGATTCACTTAGATCTAAGGACAATTTAGAGCCTTTATTCTACATTATATGGCAAAGGTTTGTGAACACCACTTTTAATTATTAAACTCAGGTGTTTAGGCCCCACTTATTATCTAAAGTCATATACAATCTAACCCTGATATAAATAAATAAATAAATAACCCAGATATTTAATTGCAATTTAATTGAATTTAATGTTTACCCTGTTTTACCATGGTCAGTGTCGCAGAGAGTTTGGTTTTCCCTGTAATCAGTGGACACAATGCAATTGCACACCCTTGATAGAATGCCAATTAATTGATGGTCTCTGGCCATCAACCCCCCACCATAAAAATAATAATAATAATAATAATAATAATAATAATTATTATTATTATTATATAATACATATAATATTATATAATTATATAACTATATTATTATTATATTTATTATTTTTATTTTATTTTATTAACTTTTATTAGCTTTTTTCCTTTTTAGAATATAACCTCAGTTAACCTAAGTTTTAAAACCTTATTTATGTAATTACCATATGTGTATGTCTTCAGTAAATTATTTTTTTTTACATAATTTATACAATATTGGTTAGTAAAACTGGCCAGTGTTTGTGAACCGAGTAAAAAGGTTGAAAAATGTATTATAAACATTAGCAATAAAGCAGGAAAATCTGACTTGACCTGCAGTAGTCTTACTACTACATTTTTATCTTACTTTATGATTTAATAACTCAGTAAGGTAATATGTTACCATACCTCATCTCCTCCATCACACCATTACTGCCTTACACATAGTGTATTACATTACGACATTCATCTTTGAAAAGTTATTTGGCACGTCTGTCAATGCAGCAGTCTTTATAACGTAATAAACTGTATCCGCCAGTCCCCCACTGCCTACAGCCTGGCGATGGGCATCAACATTTCACATTCTGGGCTGCAGCCCAATAGCTGGTGCCAAAGAAGATTACCCCCTAACTGGACATAAACACCGCACAGTATGTCACACCGAGGGCACCAGCTGAGACCCAGCCTTCAACCCTTTAACACATTCAGCAGCTCAGTTCCTACTGATTACTGTGCTTGATTAGAGGGCACAGAATAAAAATAAATAAAATAGAAGAGATTAGAAACCCATATATCTTACATGTGTTACCTAGCCTCACAGTTGCAATGTTTATTGGTATTTGTATAATTACATTTAAATGAAAGGCTGGTAGTAGGACAAGGTCAGCATTTATACTTTTTGTTGTGAATGTTTACATGAAATAAATAAATCTGATCTTTAAATTAAATTTCAAGTTCAACAAGATCAATTAAAGACCCTCACCTCTGTGAGGAATTGGGTATGTTTCTTCCATGTCCACATACAGTGTATCACAAAAGTGAGTACACCCCTCACATTTCTGCAGATATTTAAGTATATCTTTTCATGGGACAACACTGACAAAATGACACTTTGACACAATGAAAAGTAGTCTGTGTGCAGCTTATATAACAGTGTAAATTTATTCTTCCCTCAAAATAACTCAATATACAGCCATTAATGTCTAAACCACTGGCAACAAAAGTGAGTACACCCCTAAGAGACTACACCCCTAAATGTCCAAATTGAGCACTGCTTGTCATTTTCCCTCCAAAATGTCATGTGATTTGTTAGTGTTACTAGGTCTCAGGTGTGCATAGGGAGCAGCTGTGTTCAATTTAGTAGTACAGCTCTCACACTCTCTCATACTGGTCACTGAAAGTTCCAACATGGCACCTCATGGCAAAGAACTCTCTGAGGATCTTAAAAGACGAATTGTTGCGCTACATGAAGATGGCCAAGGCTACAAGAAGATTGCCAACACCCTGAAAGTGAGCTGCAGCACAGTGGCCAAGATCATCCAGCGTTTTAAAAGAGCAGGGTCCACTCAGAAAAGACCTCGCGTTGGTCGTCCAAAGAAGCTGAGTGCACGTGCTCAGCGTCACATCCAACTGCTGTCTTTGAAAGATAGGCGCAGGAGTGCTGTCAGCATTGCTGCAGAGATTGAAAAGGTGGGGGGTCAGCCTGTCAGTGCTCAGACCATACGCCGCACACTACATCAAATTGGTCTGCATGGCTGTCACCCCAGAAGGAAGCCTCTTCTGAAGTCTCTACACAAGAAAGCCCACAAACAGTTTGCTGAAGACATGTCAACAAAGGACATGGATTACTGGAACCATGTCCTATGGTCTGATGAGACCAAGATTAATTTGTTTGGTTCAGATGGTCTCAAGCATGTGTGGCGGCAATCAGGTGAGGAGTACAAAGATAAGTGTGTCATGCCTACAGTCAAGCATGGTGGTGGGAATGCCATGGTCTGGGGCTGCATGAGTGCAGCAGGTGTTGGGGAGTTACATTTCATTGAGGGACACATGAACTCCAATATGTACTGTGAAATACTGAAGCAGAGCATGATCCCCTCCCTCCAGAAACTGGGTCGCAGGGCAGTGTTCCAGCATGATAATGACCCCAAACACACCTCTAAGACGACCACTGCTTTATTGAAGAGGCTGAGGGTAAAGGTGATGGACTGGCCAAGCATGTCTCCAGACCTAAACCCAATAGAACATCTTTGGGGCATCCTCAAGCGGAAGGTGGAGGAGCGCAAAGTCTCGAATATCCGCCAGCTCCGTGATGTCGTCATGGAGGAGTGGAAAAGCATTCCAGTGGCAACCTGTGAAGCTCTGGTAAACTCCATGCCCAGGAGAGTTAAGGCAGTTCTGGGAAATAATGGTGGCCACACAAAATATTGACACTTCAGGAACTTTCACTAAGGGGTGTACTCACTTTTGTTGCCGGTGGTTTAGACATTAATGGCTGTATATTGAGTTATTTTGAGGGAAGAATAAATTTACACTGTTATATAAGCTGCACACAGACTACTTTTCATTGTGTCAAAGTGTCATTTTGTCAGTGTTGTCCCATGAAAAGATATACTTAAATATCTGCAGAAATGTGAGGGGTGTACTCACTTTTGTGATACACTGTACATGTCCTCTGCATGTTTTGGTCTAGTACAACAGTCCATGGGCAGGGCACAACATACTCACTTATTTACAGTCTCTTCAAACATAGGTACAGTTGTGATTAACCAAAACCACAAAGACACTAAGGGTAAGGATTAAACTGGGATCATGGAGCTGTAAGACATCAATATGTTTATTAATGTATCCATTTTCATTCATAACCTGATTTATTTAGTTTAGAGTCACAGCGTGTCTAAAGTCTATCCAAGAAACATTGGGCACAATATACTGTATATATATATATATTGATAGTCCATCTATTTCTCTACATACCTTTTTAGCCTGCTTTTACTCTGTTCTTTAATGGTCAGGACCACCACAGAGCAGATATTATTTAAGTGGTGGATCACTGTCAGCACTGCAGTGACACTGACATGGTGGTGGTGTGTTAGTGTGTGTTGTGCTTGTATGAGTGGATCAGACACAGCAGCACTGCTGGAGTTTTTAAATACTGTGTCCACTTACTGTCCACTCTATTGAACACTCCTACCTAGTTGGTCCACCTTGTAGATGTAAAGTCAGAGACTATCGCTCATCTATTGCTGCTGTTTGAGTTGGTCATCTTCTAGACCTTCACCAGTGGTCACAGGACGCTGCCCACGGGGCGCTGTTGGCTGGATATATTTTTGGTTGGTGGACTATTCTCAGTCCAGCAGTGACACTGATGGAGTTAAAAAACTCCATCAGCATTGCTGTGTTTCATCCACTCATACCAGCATAACACAGTGGTCCTGACCATTGAAGAACAGCATGAAAGGGGGCTAACAAAGCATGCAGAGAAATATGGACTACAGTCAGTAATTGTAGAACTACAAAGTGCTTCTATATGGTAAGTGGAGCTGATAAAATGGACAGTGAGTGTGTATATACACACATACATATTGGCCCCAAAAATCTGGCATGACATGAGTAGTCCAGTACTAACCCATTTTCATTGTCGAAACTGATCGTAATGGTGCTGTCCACATTTTTCAGGAAAACATCATAGCTTACATGGCTGGCATGAATAGCCATGCCATGCTGCTCTGCTTGGCAGCTCACAACCTCTAATCATTATTAATGTCCCACAATTAAAATCAACGGCTTCCCTGTCACTGCTCTCCCCTAGACTGTTCATATCAGACATTGAAGAAACATGAGAAAACATTCCTGCACTTCCTCTATAACCCGACACTGATGCCCGGGCAATGATTCCATGTTTGAGTAGCATCTGATATCAAATACATTCATTAGGTTACATGCTCCACTTGATTAATTATATTTAAAGAAATTGCAGGCACTTTGAATCTTTCATCTGGCAGAGCTACGGCATGCCACAGATCCCTAATTTTAAAAAAGAGAAAAAAGGGGGCCGAGGGCAGTCTCTCTCTCTCTCTCTCTCTCTCTCTCTCTCTCTCTCTCTTTCTGACTATTCTGGACAGGCTGCTCAACTCTCAGGGGAGCTGAACGTATTCAAATGTATCTCCATCAATGAGCACGGTAATTATGAATTCCCCACTAATTAGTATATACACTACTTTCCTTGCATATTTGATTTCCACCGTGAGATGGTAATAAGGGAAATGCCCATTTTTGTCCTATCTCATGAAAATTCCTGAATGTTAAAGGGGGGAGGGCAGATGGTGAGAGAGACGGGGGATACATTAAATATGAAAAAAAGGAGGAAGAGAGTGCAAGAGAGAGAAAACTTTGCAGATAATTGGTATGGTTACTGAGGGGATAAAACGATGCTACTACCTTGCAGTGAACACTGAGGCAGCTAAATATGCCTTTTAGAGCCTCCCACTTTATCTCTTTTAATTTAAGTCTTTTTCCCCCATAAATATATATACCCCCCCCCCCCCCCCCCTTTTTGGTTTTCATTTTTGTAAAATATTGTAGTAGCTATAGTATGCATATAGCTTATGTTTTATGAGGATTTTATTGATTTCATTTTAAATCATTATTACAACCTTAATGTGGTATTTTAAATATGTATGTACTGTCAACAATCTTGTCAGTATAATTACTAACAGAAATGGGAAGTAGTGTCGTTAATTGTCCTTTTTTATCTACATGATATATGATTATATATTACTTTTAAGCAAAAGTAACAAAAAAAACACTATTTTTACCCAACCTACATCAGCACAAAAGGTAAACATGGCAGAGACCAACTCATTTCCAATGACCTTTACTCTTTGTGTTGTGTTTTCATTCTAATCCACAGTGTATTCAGCAACCTAAGATTGCTTTATTTCTTCTGGATTTAAGTTAAGACGACTGCATACTCGAGCATCATTTACAACTAAACTACACTGCCAAAAAAGGATTCCTTCTAATTAATAGAGTTGGTTGTTTTAGCCATTGCTAACACAAGATCTATATTTCAGGAGCTTCAATGTTTGGGTCTTAGTGCTTGAGCAGCAGCACACAATCCTAAGATCATAATAAACAATGCCTAGTGTTAGGGGACATTTTGTAAAACACACAACCATATATTGAACACATTTTGTTATTCTAATAACAGTTCGACACATATCAGGAAAGCTCTACAATTAGCTTTAACAATGGCAACAATAAAGTTTAGTAAAGAGGTAATAAGTTTTTGTGGCTGTCTTGGATGATATGGTCTATGGCAGTAGTTTCAAAGGAGGACAATATAGTAACCCATTTGATTTTATTTTAATGGAAAATTGCTAGTAAAAAGCCACAGTTCATACACTATTACAACCACTAGTGTTACTACTACTACTACTACTAATAATAATAATAATAATAATAATTGTCATTATTATTATTATTATTATTTTTGTTATTATTATTGTTATTACTATTGTTATTATTATTATTATGATTGTTGTTGTTGTTGTTATTATTGTTATTAATATTATTATTATTTATGTTGTTATTATTATTATTATTATTATTATTATTATTAGTAGTAGTAGTAGTAGTAGTAGTAGTAGTAGTATTGCTATTAATATTAGGATTATTATTATTATTATTATCGTTATCATTATTATCATTATTATTATTATTAATATTATTATTATTAATATTATTATTATTGTTGTTGTTTTGTTATTATTATTATTATTATTATTATTATTATTATTAACATATGGCTGCACAGGTGAACATATTTATTTATTTATTTACTATCTATCTATAATCAAAAATCCTTAATGATTAACATTTATGATAATGACATGACAAATCAAATAAGATAAATAAAATAAATAAATAAATAAATAAATAAATAAATAAATAAATAAATAAATAAATAAATAAATAAATAAATAAATAAATAAATAAATAAATAAAGCTTTACCAGGTGAGCTGTATATTCTCTATTGGTTAAGAAACACTATTAAATATGGACTATACAGAAATGATCAGCAAGATGTTCAAGGTCTTAACAATTAGGGCTTTAAAGGTAATTTCTCTAAGGAGAAAGTTAAACCATGCAGTCATGGTCCAAAATCTAGTTAAAATTTTTACTAAAAGAGTGAAGGTTGTTATAGCAGCAAAACAAGCACCAAGGGCATTGTTTTTATAATTTAAGGAATGCACTGTATTTCTTTTGCTTACATAAAAAAATGATCTACCTACACTGACAGCAATATAAAACCGGTTTTGCTTTGCTTTTCATTGTTGCTTTTTCCTATGGCATGAGCAGAGGTAAACGGTGACCCTCGTAAATGAAACCATTTCCAAGTGAAAGGGTCTGGAAAGCCACCTGCACAATAAAAATACCACGAGGGTTGAAAGGGAGGCCGTGTTTTCACTGTACACCTCCTCCGTTCTCTCCAACTTTCTGGCCACTACGACGGTGAAGGGCTGTATGTGCACATGCTTTCATTCTGAAAAACTGCAGGGCTCTCCCTCCCTCTTGCTCTATGTATGATATCATTTCCCTGCAACGGTCCAAGCCAAACATTCATTTCCTCATCACCTGGGGTTGTGTTCTGACAGACAGCTCAAGGATCTCTGTATTCCCTCATATAATTAGCAAACCCAGGCATGGCCATAATCGCATTAAAAGTCATTTCTTACAATACCTATAAATGATGTGCCCTAGAAAGACACGTTATGTTTATTGACTTATTGATTTTTTCCTTTTTTTACCTCAGCTGCTTGATGTATGTATGATGTTTATGCATTTATAAAAGTTAGTTCTATTCTGCTAAAAGGATATCTCTTTACTTTTTTTTTTTGACTGACAGCTATAGCTGTGTACCGAGTGAGAGCATGATATTTAATCATTTATAATGAACTTTTGGCCATGTTAGTGGTGGTGTCTCTGCAGTCTGAGTGTCAGTTTTGGGCAAATAAGAACTTTTATTGCTTGCAGTGTATACAAGAGAGAACTGTACTGCACTCACCAATCTTAATCTTGCTGTCATTTCAAACTAGCAAGTGAAATACAGAGAGAGAATACATTGGTGCCATAGTATAATGTAAAATCCAGGTGAAAGGGTCTGGTTTATGCCAAAGTTATTATTATTATTATTATTATTATTATTATTATTATTATTATTATTATTATTAGTTACACCAGTATTTAAATTTAAAACATTCCACAATTATCGGATGATGTGATAACAGATGAGGGTTTTGTCATTGGGTATGAAAGAAGAATTCACCAAAGGCTCAGTTTTTTGCAAGCAGTGATGGGTCATGGTTCACTACTTTGTGGCAAACGTCATAATAGAACAGTCAAGCTTATGAACAACCTTTCTTAATGAAAAACCATCTACAGTACATGATATTGTGAAATACTTTAGGGAGTCCAGAGTCCAGAGATTTTAGAGAGACTGCTGCCCATAAAGTCAATGGTTATTTCAACAAGATACTTTCAGGCTTTATTTTGGGTTTATTCTACATGTGCTATGTAGACACAGAGTGCATGTACTTGATTGGCTCACCTGCAACCCAGATCTGTCTCTTACTGAACATGTACTGTATATTGCATACTGCAGAAAAGACCACCGACTGGTAAGCAGCTGACTTTTCACACAAGAATGGAAAACTTGGAAAACTGCAACAATTTCCTCAGTTCCCTAAACATTATAAAGTTTTATTAATAGGAAAGATGATAGTATACGGGGTGATCATGCTTTATGTGTGTACTCAATATGCAAACATCAAATTCTACATTTTTATTTTATGTAGATAAGTAATATATGTTCATATTTACAAAAAAACATTTTAGTCTAGTTCTGACCTTTCCGGAAAAGGGTTTTTGCATCTAAAGCAAACCTTCATTGACACGTTTAATTAAAATAAGACACTTTTAAAATAAAAAACAACAAATAAATTATTATGTACACAGGAATAATCTTGGCCTAACTTCAACATTCAACATTGGATCTTTGAAGTATTTAAATAGAAAAAAATCAAAATAAAACTTAAATAAAAATGCAAACACCCCTTTAGCCCCAACTGTAACCATTTGTAAAAGTAATAAATAAATAAATGTAATTAATACAAACAAAATTAGTCTATTTAACTAATAATAATAATAATAATAATAATAATAATAATAATATTTTTTTATTTATTCTTAATTTTTTTATTATTTTATTAATTCAATTTCACCCATTTTCTCCCAATTTAGCATAGTCAATTTATCTTCCGCTGCTGGGGGATCCCTGATTGCAGTCGAGGTGTGTATATTGCTGCTCACGTCTCCCCCGACCCGCTTGCAGCCTTTAGCCGAACCCTTTTTCACACATGCATTCTGCATAGGTGCCTCACTATCTGCTAGTCAGGGTCCTTACACAACGTGAGAAGACCCCACCCACATAGTCCGTTCATCCTGCCCTAGCATAAACGTGTCTGCTGCAGGCACTGCCAATTATGCCCGCTAGATGGCGCCCAGCCGACCGGTGGCAACGCCGAGTTTTGAACCAAGGAGATCAGAATCTCGGCTCTGGTGTGCTTATTATTATTATTGTTATTATTATTGTTGTTGTTTTGTTGTTGTTATTATTATTAATATGAAAGTTGCTTTACAAATAATAATAATAATAATAAATTACTTATGAGTTCTGTTTGGATTAAATGTGATTGTTTAATAAATGTAATGAGATAGAATGTTAAAAACAGTTTTTAGATTTGGTTACTTGTAGAAGTCTAGGTCAAAGAGTGCATTTGTAAAGTTAAAAAAATCATTTTCATTGTCCAGTACAGCACAGCTGGCGACTGCTCATCCATTATGTGTATTTGGATTGCTTCCCTTGCTTTCATTTGACCTCTTTCTCTTTGCTAATCCTCAGCTTTGCCTGCACTACACACCTTGACCTCCAAAAATGTGTTCAAGCAAGAGCTCAAGGGGCCGGTTCTCCATAGAACATCAAATTCCCCCTGCTACACCCGAATGCAGATGTTCAGCTTCTCTGCCAAGAATCAGCACTCCTTTTCTCAATTCTGCCTGTCCCAGGACGGTCTTACACAGGACATAGCATTACTGGCATGCACCCGGATTCTGTGTGTGTGTGTGTCCTCAGTGATTACTACATGACCGTGTCCAGCTGATAAATGATTTTAAATGCACTATTTTTTTTTCTCTTTTTCTGGCTGTTTTAAGGCACCTGATGTTTTTGATACTCTGGAGTTTGACCCAGACAAATTAAACTCGATTTGTGATGTTGATGTGAAGTGATTATTGCTGCAGGATTTCTCTCGTGTGAATGAACGCACCATCCAGGCTAAACAGAAACACACACCTATCACATGGTGATCTGCTTCTGCTTACTGCTGGCTTAGAGAGGACTGTATGTGTCTGTGGGATGAGAATGATTTACTTTAGCACTAATATAAACCAGGTGTTTTATATAATCAAGCCATAACTGAAACAGTCCCAGTCCTCTCCTGTGTTAAGTCCATACACATGGACTTAATGTTTTTGTTTTATACTCCACACCCACTTAGTCTCCGCCCCTTCCTTTTAATTTGTCTCTTGCTTGTCATTTGTTTCATGTATTCTCACTTTATGATGTTCCTGTGTTAATTCTTGTTTCCAAGTAGTGTTTTCTTAGTGTCCCTTTGTAGTCTTGAAGGTTAGCATTAGTGTAGGGTCACGTATTACATATTTGTTCCTAGTTTGGGGATTAGTTCCCGTGTTCTCTAGGTTTTGCTTAGCTTAGTTCTTATTAGGGCGGCACTGTGACTCGGTGAGTAGCACTGTTGCCTCACAGCAAGAAAGTTCTGGGTTCAATCCCCAGGCGGGCGGTCCGGGTCCTTTCTCTGTGGAGTTTGCATGTTCTCCCTGTGTCTGCGTGGGTTTCCTCCGGTAGCTCCGGTTTGCTCCCAAAACGTGCAGTCAGGTTAATTGGAGATACTGAATTGTCCTATAGGTGAATAGGGTGTGTGTGTATGTGTGTCTGCCCTGCAATGGACTGGCACCCGGTCCAGGGTGTTACTGTGTGCCTTGCGCCCATTGAACAGCTGAGATAGGCTCCAACACCCCCCCCCCCCCCCCAACCCTAATTGGATGAACGGTTAAGAAAGTGAGTGCGTGAGTGAGTTCTTGTTAGCCGATAGAGACGAACATTGGTAAGTAGCTTAGCATAGACAGTAGCTTGCTTTTGGTAATTAGCTTTGCCTGGTGTAGGAAATGGTTTTGTGTTTAGCATTAGCAGTTGGCATAAGGTTTAGGTTATTTATGTTTACTCCAGTGTTCATTGTTCGAAATCTAGTCCCCGGGTTAGGTGTGTTTGTGCTTAGATTTGTTTCCCCTTAAATGTGTCTTCACATTTGTGTCCTGCCTCAGTTCAACACTGTCAGTATATATCAAAGATACTGAGAATAAGCAACCTGCTCACTTGTTTCATGTGATATGCAATTCTTGCATTTTTTTTGCCTCCCAGTCTAGTAGTATCCAATTACCTGATTGCATTACGCTTCCTCTCTACTGATATTGATCTCCACCCTGGTTGAGGAGAGCCGAGGCTGACACACGCCCCCTCCCACACGTGTGCAGTAGCTGACCATCTTTTCACCTGCACGAGGTAGGTTCATATGTGGATCAGCTTTGTGTACGGAGAGTCATACCCTGATCACATTATCCCCCGTCTCTGTGCAGGCTCCATCAATCAGCCAGCAGAGGTAGTAATTGCATCAGTTACGAGGTTCTGTCCAGCACCCCCTGTTATTTTATTTATTTATTTATTTATTTTTATTTTACCCCTTTTTCTCCCCTTTTAGCGCATCCAATTGTTCAATTAGCATCGTGCTTCCTCTCTGTCTATGCCGAACCCTGCCCTGACGGAGGTGATTGAAGCTAACCCGTATCCCCTCCGAAACACGAGCAGCAGCCAGATGCATCTTTGCCACCCACACATTGACGAGTTTGGCGCCACCTAGCGTTGCATGCGGAGAGACACACCCTAAGGGCACCCTCTCCCATCTCTGTGTAAGCGCCTCCAATCAGCCGGCAGAGAACGCAATCGCATTCTGACAGAGAGAGACCCACATCCGGTTCTTTGTCCCACCAACCACATGAGCAACCGGCCGATCGTTGCTCATATGCGTTTCTTTTTACCACTGCACCACCTGAGCGGCTCAGCACCCCCTGTTAAACAACAGGCAATCGTTGTTCATGTGAGTTTCAAACCAACAAGTTTGAAATGTCAGCTCTGGTGTGCTAGTGTGTTTTACCGCTGCGCCACCTGAGCGCCATGTCTGCTAAATTGAAGAGTCTAACTAAAGTTCATGATTGGGAAGAAAATTCCCCTCTCTGAGTAAACAAAACTGTATACCATCTTATTCTAACACTAAATTTGTTCTTCATTCATCTCTATATGATTTCTATAAGAATTTGAATCATTAGTGAAGTCAGCTATGTAAGACCTGGTTCACAGATGTTTTATCCCAGTGTTGATGGTTGGGATTAAAATCAGGGCTTTTTTTGTAGACCAGACGATTCCTCCACATGACACTAAGCAAACCATTTTGTGGTTGAGGCTTTGTTTACAATGAGATATTTAATTGCTAAAACAAGAAATGTTCTTCAGAAACCGTTTTTACTGTTTTCACAATGTCTGCTCCAGAGTCCCATCACAGTATGTGTTACATCTCCCTAGCTGACTTGTTGTTTTGCATAGATTGCATACATTGGGTGATATATTGCAGATGCTAGGCTGTAGAAACTCAATACACAAAGGTACTGACGGAAAGTTATTATGATGATTATGCTTCTAGATGCAGTTTTGAACTCAGTAGTAATTGTTGGAGCCAAGGACAGGTGATTTTTATAAACATAGTACTTTTATTGTGTTAGCTTGTGTTCCACTTTGCAGCAGAGCTGTTACTGCTAAAGTAACAAAGTATCAAAGTTCTTTTACTTTACAATAAAGGTCCCTGCACTGAGGTTTAGTTCTAGCAAGTCAGCAAAATGAAGAACTGACTTGATTAAGTAATTAGAAGAGGAATAAAAATATATTATTTAAAAAGTTATAATAATAATTATAATAATAATGATAGTAGTAGTAGTAGTAGTAGTAGTAGTAATAATAATAATAATAATAATAATAATAATAATAATAATAATAATAATACTGATAATAATAATAATAATAATAATAATAGCAATAATAATAATAATAATAATAATAGTAATAATAATTAAAACAACAACAACAACAATAATAATAATAATAATAATACTGATAATAGTAATAATAATAATAATATTAATAATAATAATAATAATAATAATGGTAATAGTAATAGTAATAGTAATAGTAATAGTAATAATCATAATAAAAAAAATAAAAAAAATAATAATAATAATAGTAGTAATAATAAAAATAACAACAACAACAACAACAACAACAATAATATTAATAATAATAATAATAATAATAATAATAATACTGATAATAGTTATAATAATAATAATAATAATGATAATAATAATAATAATAATAATAATAATAATATTAATAATAATAATAATAAATAATTAAATACATTAAATAAATAAATACATTTAAATAAAATTCATTAATTAGTGTAACAAAATTATAATAAAAAAACACAAATAATAATAAAAAACAGATTAAATGTTAAATTAAACATAAGGGCACAGAGCTGGTGCAGCTGTCTATTATGCTAGCCCAGCACTGCTGAGGGGGTCAGCAAGTCCAGGGTTTTTCTGCCTTGCCCCAGTGCCTGCCCTACTAGGATAAAGCGGTTGGTGAAAATGAAATAAATAGCTAAATAATAATAATAATAATAATAATAATAATAATAATAATAATAATAATAATAATAATAATAATAATAATACTGATAATAGTAATAATAATAATAATAATAATAATAATAATAATAATAATAATAATAATAATAATAAATAATTAAATACATTTAATAAATAAATACATTTAAATAAAATTCATTAATTAGTGTGACAAAATTATAATAAAAAAACACAAATAATAATTAAAAAACAGATTAAATGTTAAATTAAACATAAGGGCACAGAGCTGGTGCAGCTGTCTATTATGCTAGCCCAGCACTGCTGAGGGGGTCAGCAAGTCCAGGGTTTTTCTGCCTTGCCCCAGTGCCTGCCCTACTAGGATAAAGTGGTTGGTGAAAATGAAATAAATAGCTAAATAATAATAATAATTATATATAATAATAATAATAATAATAATAATAATAATAATAATAATAATAATAATAATAATAATAATAATAAAAGGCTAGCTGAGAATATACACAGATGAGGCATAACATTATGACCACTGACAGGTGAAGTGAATAACACTGATTATCTCTTCATCACGGCACCTGTTAGTAGGTGGGGTATATTAGGCAGCAAGTGAACATTTTATCCTCAAAGTTGATGTGTTAGAAGCAGGAAAAATGGGCAAGTGTAAGAATTAGACAGGGGCCAAATTGTGATTACTAGACAACTGGGTCAGAGCATCTCCAAAACTGCAGCTCTTGTGGGGTGTTCCCGGTCTGCAGTGGTCAGTATCTATTAAAAGTGGTCCAGAGAAGAAACAGTGGTAAACCGGCGACAGGGTCATGGGCGGCCAAGGCTCATTGATGCACGTGGGGAGCGAAGGCTGGCCCGTGTGGTCTGATTTAACAGACGAGCTACTGTAGCTCACATTGCTGAAGAAGTTAATGCTGGTTCTGATAGAAAGGTGTCAGACACTATGCCTCAATGGGTCAGGGCTGCTAAAGGGGGACCAACACAATATTAGAAAGGTGGGCGTAATAGCACAACCATGTCAAATACCTCAAAATGTATAAATATTTACTTGAGATTGCTTTCTTAAGTCATGGCCAGGCTATGAAAGTTTAAAGATGAACTTCTATATATATATATGTTTTTTTCTTGAGTCTTTTTTCAGCTTTAATGGATGTGTGGATAAAATTTTTCAGCCCTTCACTTCTTACCTTTCTTCAAACCTACTTGTGAGTGCTAATCACTGGAGACTCCTACCTCTCTCTTTCCCAGCTGCATTTTTCTATCTCTTTTTCAGGTCTGCCTATCAATCCTTCTATCCCCAATCGCCCTCTCATCTTTCTTTTACTCTCACAGCACGTTCTCAGCTCTGAATAATAAGTCCAACTGCTAAGTCATCATGCCTAATGGACTGACAGTACCTATGGTTATTTGATGAGCTTTAAGCATGTGGATTTGTATTTGGAGACATTATTTTTGGTAAATCATTTGTATTATTAAATGTTATTGTTGGATAGTAATGGATTTTTTTTATTATTTTTTTAATGTTGGGATTATACTTACTAAATCCACAACATTCATCTTATGGCTAAAAAATATGTAGTCCTTCCTCCTAAGTTCAGTTATATTAAATAAATTATGTCATTGTAAACTTGTTGCCAAAGTTTGGGGGAAAAAAGACTCTTTTTCCTGTTCCTGCATTACTGGTGTTCATGTGGACACCATAAATACTTATGGTATGAAGGAACTCCAGCAACCCCACTGAACACCTATGGGATGAACTGGAATGTTGATTGTCATACCTGACTGCTAAAATGTTGTGTTTTGACTGATTTGGCACAAAATAAAACAGCAAAAAACATGACACATTTTGTAAAACACAATTTTCGTTATTTATCCAGGACACATGCACATCCTGCCAGTTTATGTTTAAATATATTTGTCTTTTAAAGTTAACAAAACTATTTTAATGCCCTAAGTCTCCAAGGAACCAGAGTGAGGGCTGTCAATCTACCCAAATGTTTCTTACCTACTTTATGTTATGAAGTTATGAATGAATGAAAAATCAGTGTTCCTCACTCAACAAAACTGCTGAGACAGGCAAACATGAGCCTTATTAAATGGTACCTTTCTTTCTAGTTAGAAATTATGTGTAGGGTTGGCTCAGTGGGTAGCACTTTCGGCTCACAGCAAGAAGGTCCTGAGTTTGATTCCCAGGTGGAGCGGTCCGGGTCCTTTCTGTGTGGAGTTTGCATTTTCTCCCCGTGTCTGCGTGGGTTTCCTCCGAGAGCTCCAGTTTCCTACCAAAGAGCTGAACTGGAATTGGAAATACTGTACTGAATTGTCCATGACTGTGTTTGACATTAAACTTGTGAACTGATAAATCTTGTGTAACGAGTAACTATCATTTCTGTCGTGAATGTAACTGAAGTGTGTAAAACATGACGTTAAAATCCTAATAAATAAATAATGTCACGTGGGAGAAAGGAGGACTCAAACGCAGAGATAATAAAATTAAAGATCTTTATTTTTATTTAATAAACAGAAATATAACAGGAAAACAAAAAACCCAAACTAAAAACCCGATCGGAACCTCCGACGGAAGCTGCCGGTGAAACCGACAGAAAAAAGGCAATAAGGAAAACTAAAAGAGAGCGGACACGAACCCCGGTCTTTTGGGTGAAAACCGGGGACTTAAACACCGCGCCAACCAGGCACGGAATGAAGCAACGCGTGGGCGCAGAAAGCGCTACTGAAATCGGCAGCGGAAGCTACAAGCTCCGCTGAGCGTTGACCCCAGCACAGCGGTAGGCTGGCGGGGAAGTGATGCGGAGCGCACGGCTTACGGTCGCGGTGACAGGGGCACTCCGATCTAAAAAAGGGGAAAAAGAGACAAGCACAGTTAGGAAGCTCCACTTGCGGATTCGAACCGGGGTTGGTGGCAGACCGGCCAAGCGCTTAACAAAGTCGCCACCCAGCGGTTACCGAATCCAAATATAATGTTCAATATGAGATACTGCAGCAAGGTAACACCAGCGCCACACAGTGGTCCGGTGCGCACCCGCTAAGCTAATGGCTAACGAAACAACAATAGGCAGTTCAAAGACTGCGCGGCATCGCACCACCCTATTTCAATGAAGACGAAAGAAAAACCTCAATACCTCAAACCTTGCGGTTTCTACATGCCCGAATGGCCTTATGCCACCAGGGCTACCACCTAAGGCTACGAAAACGGCGTGGGCGAGCTACCACCGGCAACAGGAAACAAACAAAAGGTGCGACACCCGCCACTGTGTGATGCTGGCTTAAGTAGTCATCGCCACAGCTGCGGGTGATCAGCCCTAATTGGTGACCCACTACTTATGGCCTTGTTTTCTGAGCTCTGTAAGACCTGTTTCGCTGGGAACCCGGGGCACGTTCACCAGCTACTACAGGCTTCGTTATAGAACCCCCTCCTCTAGGGACAGCTCCTGAGGTCCCAAGACCCGCAGCTCGGTTCCGTCGGAACTCGCGGATCAGTTCCGGGTCCAGGATCTGGCGAGCCGGTACCCATGAACGTTCCTCAGGGCCGTAACCCTCCCAATCCACCAGGTATTGGGTGCTACCCTGAACCTTCCTGCTATCCAGCAGTCGGCGAACCGTGAAGGCAGGGGCACCCTGGATGATACGAGGGGCGGGGGGTTTGGGAGGGGGTAAGACTCCCCCGCACATAAATGGTCGGAGATGGGAGACATGGAAGGTTGGATGCACTTTCATGTGGGGAGGAAGCTCCAACCTATACGTCACCGGGTTTATCCGCTTTACCACCTTGAATGGACCAATGTACTTGGGTGCCAACTTGTGTGGGGCACCTCGAACGGGGAGATCCCTCGTCGAGACAAGTACTCTTTGGCCAGGCCGGAAGGTAAGAGCCGGCTGCCGCCTGCGGTCAGCCTTGCGCTTCATAGAGCGCTGGGTGGCTACAAGGGCCTGCCTAGCTCTCCGCCAGGCGGCGCGGCAGCGGCGGACATGAAGCTGTACAGACGGGACCGCTACCTGCTGCTCCTGCTCAGGAAAGAGCGGCGGAGGGTACCCGAACTGAGCTTCAAACGGTGACATACCAATCGCCGAATGATGCAGGGTATTGTGAGCAAACTCTGCCCACATCAGCTTATCCGACCACGTGGTCGGATTCCCTGCCGTCAGGCACCTGAGCATCTTGCTCAGATCCTGGATCAGCCTCTCCGACTGCCCGTTGGACTCCGGGTGATACCCGGAGGATAAGCTGACCGTAGCGCCAATAAGTTGGCAAAAGGCCCGCCAGCACTGGCTTACAAACTGCGGGCCCCGATCTGACACAATGTCTGATGGGACCCCATGCGCTCTCACCACATGTTGCAGAATGATTTGCGCGGTACCCATGGCGGATGGCAGCTTGGGCAGCGGAACAAAGAGGCAAGACTTGGTGAATCGGTCGACAATTACCAATACAGCCGTGAACCCTCTGGACTTTGGCAAGCCTGTCACAAAGTCCAGGGAGATGTGGGACCACGGTCTAGCAGGTATTGGTAACGGATGAAGAAGGCCCCTTGGGCGTTCTCTGGGGCTCTTGTTCAGAGCACACACAGAGCAGGTACGAACAAGATCACGTACCTCATTCTCCATCCCCGGCCACCAAAATCTTCGGCGCAACAAAACCAGGGACTTAGTCACGCCTGGGTGCGCCGCAAAAGGGGAAGCATGAGCCCATTCAAAAACCTGACGCCGTACGGATGAAGGTACGTACAGTCTGTCAGGAGGTCCCCCATCGGGGTCGGGTTCGGCCCTTTGGGCGTCCCGAATGACCTTAGAAATGCCCCAGGTGACTGGGGCCGCTATCTGGGTCGAGGGGATCACGGGATCAGGTCCGGTCTCCGACCTAGTCGGCTCCCACTGTCTAGACAGGGCATCCGGTTTAATGTTTTTGGATCCCGGTCTGTATGACAGTGTAAAGTGGAACCTTCCGAAAAATAAGGACCACCGGGCCTGACGAGAGTTCATCCTCTTTACTTGTTGGATGAACGACAGATTCTTGTGATCCGTCCAAACAAGAAAGGGATGTTTGGCCCCCTCGAGCCAGTGTCGCCACTCCTCTAATGCCAATTTAATGGCCAAGAGTTCCTTGTCTCCAACCGGGTAATTTCGCTCGGCTGGAGTCAAGCGGTGCGAGAAGAAGGCACACGGATGCAACTTCTTCCCTGGCCCCACTCTCTGGGACAGCACTGCCCCTACTCCAACCTCAGAGGCATCCACTTCGACCACGAAGGATTCCTCTGGGTCAGGTAACTGCAAGACAGGTGCAGTTGTTAAGAGAGCTTTGAGCTTATCAAAAGCTTGTTGGGCCTGCACCGACCATTTGAAAGCGCCCTTACCTGTAAGGGCCGTCATTGGAGCAGCGATAGAGCTGAAGTTCTTAATAAAACGCCGAAAAAAATTTGCAAAGCCCAAAAATCTTTGCAGTTGGCGTAAAGAACCTGGAGTTGGCCACTTCTCCACAGCAGATACTTTAGCCGTGTCCATGCGCAGGGTGCCCTAGGAAACCACGAACCCCAGGAATGAAACCATGGGGGAGTGAAAGACGGACTTCTCCAACTTGACAAACAAATGATTGTTGAGCAGGAGCTGGAGAACTCGTCGGACATGCCCTATGTGTTCGTCGATGGACCGACTAAAGATAAGAATGTCGTCTAAGTAAACATAGACGAATTTACCAAGAGTCTCCCGCAAGACCTCATTGATAAATCTCTGGAAGACTGCGGGGGCATTCATTAACCCAAATGGCATCACCAGATACTCATAGTGGCCAGTGGGCGTAATGAACGCAGTCTTCCATTCATCCCCCTGCCTGATCCGGATCAAATTATACGCGCTGCGAAGATCGAGCTTTGAAAAAACAGATGCTCGCTGAAGGGCTTCGAAAGCCGTGGCCATCAGCGGCAGCGGGTATCGATCCTTGATCGTTAAGGCATTTAGACCGCGGTAGTCGACACAGGGGCGCAGGGTGCCGTCCTTCTTACTTACAAAAAAGAACCCTGCCCCAGCTGGGGAGGACGAAGGACGGATGAACCCCTGTTTGAGGGCCTCACGCACATACTCCTCCATAGCGACCTTCTCTGGACCGGAGAGCGAGAAAAGGCGCCCTCTAGGGGGAGTAGAGCCGGGCAACAAGTTGATGACGCAGTCGAACGGTCTATGGGGGGGCAAGTCCTGCGCCCGGGACTTGCTAAAAACCTCCCGTAAATCATGGTACACAGGAGGAACTGTGGTCAGATCCGGGGTCTCCATTCTGAGTACTGGCGGAGTGTGCCTCGTGCCAGCCTGAAGCAGGCACGAATCCTGGCACCGTGTTCCCCAGATGAAGATTGACCCGGTGACCCAGTCGATCTGGGGGTTGTGTCTTTGCAACCACGAGTGACCCAAGACCACCTGGAGGTGAGGAACGTGAGTCACTAAAAAGGTGATCCGTTCCTCGTGGTCATCTAGGCGCAACGTTAACCATTGCGTCCGATGGGTAACCGGGCTGCCCGCTACGGCTCGACCATCCACAGCATGGACCGAGACCGGCTTGGTTAGCGGTTGGACCTCTATCCCCAGCCTGTGTACCAGATCGACATCTATAAAACTCTCCACCGCCCCCGAATCAACACATGCCCTAAGGCTTGTGCCCCCCGAACCCCAAGACAACCGGGCCGCAAGAAACAGGCCCTGAGTAGGGATGTTAATTGGGCCCTCTCTCGTGTCCCTGGCACGAGAGCGGCCTAGTTGTTTTAAAGGAGGCCTAGATCGAAAGGTCGAGCCCGATGCCGGGCGGGCATCGGGTCTTGACGATCCAAGCTGCATGGGTTCGGGCTCTGGTTCGGGTGGAGGGGCAGTGGGAGTGGCTTGCGCGCGAACAAACTGAGGACAGGTGTTCCGCTCGCGCGCACGCTGGCGAAGGCGAGTGTCAATGGAGATTGCCAGCGTGTAAAAAGCCTTAAGTGTAGTGGGTGGATCCCTAGTGGCTAGCTCATCCTTAACTTTACCTGCGAGGCCACGGTGAAAAATGGCTGTAAGGGCCCCCTCGTCCCAGCCGCATTCTGCGGCTAGCGTTCGGAACTCTACCACAAAATCGGCTACCGATCGATTACCCTGGGTTATGTCGAGCAGGCGTGGCCCTGCCTCACGGCCCCCCAAAGGGTGAAAGAAGGTCTCCTTGAGAGCCTCCTTAAATGCACTTTCGGAAGAGCACTCGGGGGCGTTCTGCTCCCAGAGGGCGGTAGCCCATTCTAATGCTCTTCCGGAAAGCAAGGAGACGATGTAGGCGACTTTAGAGCGTTCAGTAGGGTAGCGAGAGGGTTGTAGCTCGAACGCCAGCGCACACTGCAGGAGAAAGCCGCGACACCTCTTAGCGTCCCCCGAAAACCTTTCGGGGGGAGGGATAGGGGTGTCGCGGACTACAGGCTCCGCAGATTGGGCTACGGGATTAGGAGTGGGCTCCAAGGTAGGCGGGTGCCGGGTAAGTGCTGCTACCCGTTGAGCCAGCTCATTGAGGGCCACCTCATGTCTGCCCAACGCCTGCCCTTGGTGGCGTAAAGCGTCCGCGAGGGGTCGGGGCTCTGCTGGGTCCATTACTGGTCGCACCTTTCTGTCACGTGGGAGAAAGGAGGACTCAAACGCAGAGATAATAAAATTAAAGATCTTTATTTTTATTTAATAAACAGAAATATAACAGGAAAACAAAAAACCCAAACTAAAAACCCGATCGGAACCTCCGACGGAAGCTGCCGGTGAAACCGACAGAAAAAAGGCAATAAGGAAAACTAAAAGAGAGCGGACACGAACCCCGGTCTTTTGGGTGAAAACCGGGGACTTAAACACCGCGCCAACCAGGCACGGAATGAAGCAACGCGTGGGCGCAGAAAGCGCTACTGAAATCGGCAGCGGAAGCTACAAGCTCCGCTGAGCGTTGACCCCAGCACAGCGGTAGGCTGGCGGGGAAGTGATGCGGAGCGCACGGCTTACGGTCGCGGTGACAGGGGCACTCCGATCTAAAAAAGGGGAAAAAGAGACAAGCACAGTTAGGAAGCTCCACTTGCGGATTCGAACCGGGGTTGGTGGCAGACCGGCCAAGCGCTTAACAAAGTCGCCACCCAGCGGTTACCGAATCCAAATATAATGTTCAATATGAGATACTGCAGCAAGGTAACACCAGCGCCACACAGTGGTCCGGTGCGCACCCGCTAAGCTAATGGCTAACGAAACAACAATAGGCAGTTCAAAGACTGCGCGGCATCGCACCACCCTATTTCAATGAAGACGAAAGAAAAACCTCAATACCTCAAACCTTGCGGTTTCTACATGCCCGAATGGCCTTATGCCACCAGGGCTACCACCTAAGGCTACGAAAACGGCGTGGGCGAGCTACCACCGGCAACAGGAAACAAACAAAAGGTGCGACACCCGCCACTGTGTGATGCTGGCTTAAGTAGTCATCGCCACAGCTGCGGGTGATCAGCCCTAATTGGTGACCCACTACTTATGGCCTTGTTTTCTGAGCTCTGTAAGACCTGTTTCGCTGGGAACCCGGGGCACGTTCACCAGCTACTACAGGCTTCGTTATAAATAAGAAATTATTTAGTGTAAAAACAGATGCAATTATTATTATTATTATTATTATTATTATTATTATTATTATTATTATTATTATTATGTACAAATCTGTGTGTAAGCTTATAAATGCTTTTGTTGTATATATGTAAATGTAAAGAAAAAATATTTACAGGCTTTATAATCTATGTTTTTATATATTTTATTCAATTTATTTATTTGTGCATTTATTTATTTAGTAATGTATTTTTTGCATTATTTATTTAATGTTTAATGGGATTGTACTAACTAAAGCCAAAACATTAATCTTATGGCCAAAAGGATGTAGTCTTTTCTCCTAAGTTCAGTTATATTATAAAAGCTTATAAACAATTAACAATTAAAGTTAGAGCTAAATACATTTTATTTAAATATTTTTTTTGTTATATAAAATATATAGAAAAAATATTTATAGGTTTCATAATCCGTGTTTTTATATATTTCCTTGTGTTGATTTTTTTTTATTTATCTAATGAGTTATTTATTTATTTATTATTATTATTATTATTTTTGTTGTTTAATGTTGGGATTATACTTACTAAAGCCAAAGCATTAATCTTATGGCCAAAAGTAAGTAGTTTTTTTTCCTAAGATCAGTTATATTATAAATGCTTATAAATAATTAACAAATACAATTAGAGCTAAATGCAGGGTGAGAATTAGACATACACATAAAACATAAAGAAAGAATATTTATAGGTTTTATAATTCATGTTTTTATATATATATTCTTAATTTTCTTAATTTTATTTATTTATTTAGTAATGTATTATTATTATTATTATTATTATTATTATTATTATTATTATTATTATTATTATTATTATTATTATTATTATTATTATTATTTGTTTAATGTTGGGATTATACTTACCAAAGTCAACACATTCATCTTATGGCCAAAAGTAAGTATATTATAAATGCTTATAAATAATTAACAATTAAAGTTAGAGCTGAATGCAGGGTGAAAATTAGTAACTTTTATTTATTTTGTATGTAAAATATAAGGACAAAATATTTATAGGTTTCATAATTCATGTTTTTATATATTTTCATAATTTTATTTATTTATTTTATTTATTTAATAAGAATAAGACATGCTGTTGCTTATTAAACTGCCTATCCTGATTACACATACACACATACATAATTGGTGAAATAATACACACAAAAAAGAAATCTTTTTTGGAGTATTACTGTGTGATAAAGACACTCTTCCCATATTAATGAGCCCTCTTTGTGCATTGATCTGTAATAGGAACTGTATTTTATGTCTCTTGTGAGTTGTGCTTGAAGAGAAGTCTGGCCCGGTGGCTAATTTGTATCATTCAGTAGCATGACTGTTTGACAGTGGCTCACTGACTCTCTTGACCTTCTGTTTCTCATGCTGGTGGACAAGTGGCTCTGCCGCTGGTAATTAGTTTTCAGCCGCTCTGTACGCGTGTGCTCGCACATGTGTGTGCGCTTGGCTCTGTTTAGAACTGGGCTTATGAGGGCAGAGAGCTGGTTAAATATTTACTGTTCGAGGCAGATTCACCCATCTTTTTAAAATTAATGACCGGAAACGGCCTGTTTGGATAGTGGCAGAGGTATTGAACTGTTTGCAGAGCTATTCCACCTTGTGTTGGTGACATGCAAGTCAGTTCAGATTTTCCTCTCTGCACCCCCTATCACGGTCTCTCTGGAAGTAATGGAGAATTACCAAAGAGGTTTGTACCCACACACACAGGCTATACAGGATGTGCGCTATATATTAAACTGTGTTTGCAATGGATCACTGCCACTGAGAACGAGAAGCTTTGGCTGTTCAAGCATTTCCTGCTGTAATCCAGCCTTTCCATATTGTCCTGGATTTAAGCATGGTGTACATCATAAAGCGATGTGTTTGTAATATTAATCTCGGGTTGGACTTAAAGAACAGACTTAGGGAATGTGGTACCCTGTAAAAAAGGAAAAAAAAAGTTAGAATAAGGAGAAGTGGAGATAGAGGTAGAAGAGAAGGGCTAAACGGATTTACTACAGTTAATCTGTTCCACAGAACTGATATGGGGCTTCTCTCGTTCTCGGCTTTGTTGACAGAAGTGCACTCCATTTTAGGGGCTCCGGAGGCCATGAGGAGGGGGAATTTTTTTTTTGAAGGGCCTGCTATCGGCCTCCTCCATTCGTCCCTCTCTCTCTCTGCAATCCTCAGATAGGCCGGCCTCGGCGCTTCATGGAGAAGATTGAATTGGAGTGTCACTCGCAAAGCGCACGGCGGGATCAACTCTCCGTATGAGCAGCGGGGTGGAGAAGCGGAGATGACAATTCTTGCTTCCTGTTTTTCCCCTCTCTCTTTCTCTCTCCCTCACACTTTATGCATTTTCTCAATCTTTCAAATTCTATCTATCATCTGCAGCCTCACTTCTCTCTCAGTGCATTAAAGCATACAAGTGTACAGCTTTCAAAATCCCAACAACACTGCTGTTCCTGATACATAACAGAACAACACACACACACACACACAGTACCATATCAGTGTTATTACAGTGCTAGGAATATTCCACTACCCAAATAACATCCAGTCAGTGGGGGTCCTATGGGGGCCCCTTATGGTTGATAAATGTGGTATAAGAGGGTAACAAGTGTAGAGAGTAACACGTGCTACAGTCAGTAATTGTATACTCATGAAGTTCATCATATGGTAAGTATAGCACTAATAAAATAATGGACTGACAATTTGTCTGGGGTGTTTCCTGGTAATAGCAGTGGTAGCTTAGCAGTTAGGACACTGGACTAGTAATCAGAAGGTTGCCAGTTCAAGCCCCACCACTGCCAAGTTGCCACTGTTAAGCACCTCAGCAAGGCCTTTAACCCTCAATTGCTCAGATTGTATTGGATTGGCGTCCTGTCCGAGATGTACAGTATTCCTGCCTTGCATCCAGTCTTTCAGGGAAAACTGGGCACCATAATAAAGTTGTGGTAAAGAAGTTAATATTATTACTATTATTATTATTATTATTAATAATATTATTAATATTAATAATAACAATAATAATAATAATAATAATTACAATGATAATAATAATAATAATAATAATAATAACAATAATAATAAGTTATTTTAAATTGCAAATGTGTTGATTTTAATTAAAGCTTCATTCTAATATCAAAATTAACCAAATGTGTTTGCAGTGAAGAAAGGGTGAGATGGAATGAGTGAGTGACTGCTGAACAAACTTAATTTTTTGACAGGCTGATGCTGAGGGGGAATTAATCTGTTAAGCAGACAATCGATGCTGTCTTATGTTTAATGCAAAAGCCAAAGCAACAGTAATGGGTTTTAACTGCAAATATCTTTTTTGGTGCATTTTTATTAGAACATCTGAAATCTTATTTATTTCATTATTTACTTTTGGCTATCAGGCGCTCGAATGGGACAGTGATAAATTACATTAGCCCAACACAGCTGAGATTCGAACCCGGGTCGGCCGGCTGGGCATAAAAACAGACCTGATTGGTGGGGTTTGGAGATGGCTGAAGCCCTGCAACCGACTGGCCTTGTCCATGGTGTGTTCAGGCCTTGTGCCCAGTGATCCTGGTTGGGACTGGACCCATTGTTTCTGTGAACGGTGCGTGTAAGGACATATGGACAAGTGCTGCATTCTGTAGGACAAATGTGGAGATCACAGCAGGTTTCCAGAGCAGACGATGTGGATGATCACCTATGCTAATGAGCTGTAACAAGCTAGTCATGGCTGCTCTAAAAGGTCACCCACGAATACAAAAAGTGCCTTTATGATCTTCAGCTGAATTACAGTAGGACATAAAGTTGTCTGAGCTCCTCGTGTATTGATAGAACTGAGTCTGTACTCATTCTGTATTTTTTCTCCAAGGATACACCTGAAAGCGTTATGCTGTAAATAAAATGTCATCTACCACAGTAATGCTATGTATGATTGGGGTGAATTAGACCCCTGAACAAACACAAAGCAATATGAGAAATGCAAATAGATACTCAATATGTCTGTGTTTCTCAAACAAATTGTATGACAGACCATAAACAACTGTAATAACCAAAATCCAAAGCACATTAAGTAATAAAGTCAAATTTTTATTTTGTATACTGTAGACACTCTATCAACTGTGCCAGTGTGTCACACCAGATACTAAATCATGTTTAGAAATAAAAATAATATCCATAGTGGCATGTTGTGACAGGTTGTGCTGATTTAACACCCTTTGCTTTCTTATTCTTTATTTATGTAGTTATTTATTTACTTACTTACCTAGTTAGTAGATTTTAGGCCTTTTAAGAATTTTACATTTAATTTCAGACAAACCAAAACATATGAGGACTCGTAGGCACTGTGTGTAATATGTTATATTCATTAACTCATTAATAAAACAATGAACACATTTAAAAACAGTAAACATGCAGATTGCAGGTTTCCACTGTGCTGCCACTGCTAAGCCCCTGAGCGAAGCCCTCAGCCTTTAATCGCTTACATTGTATTCAGTCACAGTTGTAAGAAACTTTGGACAAAAGGGTCTGATAAATGCTGTGTACAGAGTGTGTACAGAGCAACCGATGGACTACAATCAGTAACTGCAGTGGTCAGTATCTATCAAAAGTGGTCCAAGGAAGGAACAGTGGTAGACAGACGACAGGGTCATGGGCGGCCAAGGCTCATTGATGCACGTGGGGAGCGAAAGCTGGCCCATGTGGACCGATCCAACAGACAAGCTACTGTAGCTCAAATTGCTGAAGAAGTTAATGCTGGTTCTGATAGAAAGGTGTCAGAATACACAGTGCATCACAGTTGCTGGGCTGTTTTGGCAACACGATATTAGAAAGGTGGTCATAATGTTATGCCTGGTCAGTGTATTTGTATGGTATTTAAAGTTTATAAAAAATAATAAATAAATAAACAAATAACTAATAATAATTATAATAATAATAAGAAATAATAATAATAATAATATGTTTTATTATTATTATAATTATTATTATAATTATTATTATTATTATTATTATTATTATTATTGTTATTATTATTATTATTATTATTATTATGTTAATGTATGTCACATTTGGGTCCCAGGGAACAAAAACTTAAAAGGTATTTGAAGTACATATCGTTTTACATGTATATGTATATATACAGTGGAGGAGCAGGGAATGGGTATTCTAAATTTTCTCCTTTTTAGAGTAGGTATAAGTAAGCATGTGAGTCCCAGAAATGAACCGGTTCCTTTTTCATGAAATAATAATAACACAAAGCACCACTTAACTATTAAATTGAACCGTAACCTTATTCCACACATAAACTCAGTTTCCTTATGTCTCAGTGAGCTTTGTTTAACTTTTTAAACCATATGTGTGGCTGAGAAATGACGGAACACGATCACAAATGAGAAACACCTTGCAGTGATGACCAGAAGTGCACAGTCTGAAATCACAAGCCTAACATCTCTCAGAGGGGAAAGAAGACTCGCTGGGAATGGCATTTTCCTGATCGAGTTACCCCGTTAGGGAACCAGCGTGTAACACACTCCTAGCGCTCTGTTGACCGGCCTTCACTGCTGCTTTATGTGTATGAAAACAGCTTTACAGACTTTTAGAGGTCAGAGCAACAGGAAGAGTTCAGCATGGGTGTTATGATCACACATGAAGCCAAATATATCAAGCATTTCATGGAAGGTTTTATGTGACAGGATGTTTGCTTTCAATACTGTTTACCCTGTGAGAATTAAAATGTATAAAATTAAAAAAAAAACATTATTGTCATTATACTTGTGTCCAATGAAAATCTCTCCCAAAAAAAAAAAATATATATATTTGCAATACATTTGGATATTTATAAAGGACGAACCAGTACAACTGACATATGGATATATATAAACAAAATAATATATAAATAAAAAAAATGACTGAAAATATACACTGATAAGTCAAAATATTCAGACCACCCCCTGAAAATGTTCATGACAACACCTGTATTGTAAAAAATGTGTATAAACAATTCAACCTTTTCAGGAGCACTGTAGGACAATCCACCTAGCAATGTACAAAGGTTGAAGGGCCTCATACCAAGTACCACCGGACTTGTGTGGACATTTTATGGTGCTCATGTTTCGGTGGGTCAGCGCAGTTTTAACATCTACATTTATGGCATTTAGTAGATGCTTTTATCCAGAGTAACTTACAATTATAACCAAGCTTAAGGTCACAGTAGCAATTTGGATGTAGTGAGGACTGAACTGGAAAACTTCTGATTGTTAGTCCAGTAGCCTAACCACGGAGCTACCATCGATGGAAAATCTACTCTGTGATTATGCATTTTTTTTTTCATAATTCAGTAAGTAAAAGGTGGTGAGACATGCTGTACAGGGCAGCAGTCCATATTAAATTAAATTAATATCTTAAATTAAAGTAATCCATTAATACGTCCTTTAAGTTTTTTTGGAGAACTGTAAAGAAACCAAAGAAAACCAACACAAACACACGAAGAACATGCAAAACTCTTGATCGTGATCAGAGGCTGCTGTGTAACACCCACTTTACTAACTGCCACCCTGTGCTCAGATTCACCAGCATGTAAACCTTATTCATCCTTCAAATGTAAACGATCACAGCGATGTTTAGCATTTACAGCGACCTTAAAACAGACAGACTGCCTATAACTTTGTAAGTAAATTGTGTTAATGTGTGTTTCTCTCAGCATGTGTGTGTGTGTGTGTGTGTGTGTGTGTGTGTGGAGGCAGATCCACAGCTCCTCCCTGTGGCCCACATACTGGATTACTTCAAACCCAGCACATACAGTACATGCACACACAGTCTCTAAATTCTGTTCATTGTCCTCCTTAAGTCCTTGTGTGGTGCTTATCATCATCATCATCATCATGATCATCATCATGATCATCATCATCATCATCACCATCACCATCATTATCACCCAAAAAAAGAAATTAATTAATTACAAAAAAAAAAAAAATAATAATAATAATAATTATTATTATTATTATTATTATTATTATTATTATTATTATTAAGTATTTGCAAGAATGAGGTAAAATACTGTATTGTAATTTAATTTGAAGATTTATTTGTAGAGAATTTATGTAGAGAAATTATTTGGGATTAAACCACAGACAAAATAATAATTTACTGTAAAATAAATAAATAAAAACATAAATAATAATAATAATAATAATAATAGTAATAATAATAATAATAATAATAATAGCAACAATTATAATACTACTAATAATAATTATTATTGTATATTATTATTATTATTATTATTTATTATTATTATTATTATCTTTTGTTGTTGTGGTTGTTCTTCTTCTTCTTATTATTATACACATTTGATTGGTTTGTACACACACACACACACATTCACACACACACACACATTCACACACACACACACAAACATAATTATTTCTGTTATGACTGAGCAGCCTTTGTCCCTTATTCTGGCTGCCTTTGTGATTGTGTGTGTGTAAATATGTGTAGGTGTGTGTGTGTGTGTGTGTGTAAGCAGAACCCAGGAGTGTTGCTGAGGCCTGGTCAGTGTACTCTCACGAGTGTGCTCTCACTCAGGACCTGCTTTTCCTGTGGTGCATTTGCACCTGCGTGACACGTTGCAATACACTGTTTCTGCTCCTTCTCAGTTCTTCTTTTTTTCTTTAGAATGGTAAACAGTGGAAAAGCAGTGCACCAAGAGAAAGAGTATGATGTCCCTTCAGATCACAGCTTACTGGAGACCACAGCTTCAGCGTCGTATCAGGACCTGGAAGTTCTTTACAGCTAAAAAGGTGCAGCCTCGGCTATTTCTCCCCTCGTGCTCACGTCTCTCCTGCTTTAATGGCTGAGCGGAGAGTTGCGGCGTTCCATTCGTTCCTCCGCCGGTGATGTGTCGACGCCAGACTCTAGTACCGAGCTCTGCAACTCCCACGCCATATGGTCCCTCTCAGGATTCGCCTCCTTGTCCCATAGAATTATGGGAAAGGCAGCTTAAAAACACAACTAGGTAGTTAAATGTGAAAGATTTTAAGATACACTTGCTCACTGTGTGAGGTGTGAGTGCCCACAGATCTCATTTCACCTTCGGCTAAACCTGCGCTCCGGTCCACTGTGCCTCACCGTGACGTTTTCTGTAACACACTGCGCCGCTTCGTGGTAGTAATTATGCTTTAGTGTTTAGGTCTATTTTGGGCAGGTTAAAGGGGGGTTCATATTTCTAAAATTAACTGTATAATTCTTTCAGCTTGAATTACAAATACAAGCAGTTATGATTAATTACTAAGAAACCGCAGAGTATCTAGTGAGGGCCGGTGTGGTTTCCTCTGCACCAGAACACCACGACTGCTTTACACAAACACACGCAGAAATACATCGACTTTTGAGAGGTTTACTAGTTAACAAGTTACCTACTGAATTCTGGAAAACTTTCATACTTTTTTGTACTTTTTTTATGCATTTTCTCCCTTTTTCACCCCATTTTTTAGCGTGTCCAATTTTTTACCCAATTGCGTTATGCTTCCTCTCTACTGGTGCTGACCACGCCCCTGATTGAGGAGAGCAAACTGACACACGCCCCCTCCAACACATGTGCTGTAGCTGACTGCATCTTTTCACCCACACGAGTCAATTCACAAGTTCATATGCCATCAGCCTTGTGTACGAAGAGCCACACCCTGATCAGCATTATTCCTCCACTTTGTGCAGACGCCATCAATCAGCCAGCAGAGATCATAATTGCATCAGTTATGAGGTCCCTATCCGGCTCCTCACCCTGAATGAACAACAGCCAAACGTTGTTCATATAGGTGCCCAGCCAGATGGCAGAGCTGAGATTCGATACGATGTATTCGAACCAGCTCTGGTGTGCTAGCGTGTTTTACCGCTGTGCCACCTGAGCGGCAGTTAAACATTAAAAAAAAATAAAAATAAAAATAAATCCATTTATTTTCTTTTCTATTTATTTAATGACTTAAATGGTTTTGTTATTAAGTGGCACAGTGGTAGCCTAGTGGGTAGAGCCTTGGGCTATTAATCGGAAAATTGTCAGTTCAAATTCAACCACTGCTATGCAGACACTGTTGGACCCTTGAGCAAAGCTCTTAACCCTGTCTGCTCTAAAAATGGCGTACAATGGCTGACCCTGCGCTATGACCCCAGCTTCCACACAAGCTGGGAAATATGAACAAAGAATTTCATTTTACTGTACTTGTACATACAGTATGTATATATGACAAATTTGTTTGTTTATTATGATGTCATGTTTTTACACTTTGGTTACATTCATGACAGGATCGGTAGTTACTCATTACACAAGATTCATCAGTTCACAAGGTTATATTAAACAGTCATGGACAATTTAGTATCTTCAATTCACCTCACTTGCATGTCTCTGGACTGTGGAAGGAAACTGCAGCACCCGGAGGAAACCCACGACAACACCCGGAGAACGTGCAAACTCCACACAGAAAGGACCCGGACCGCCCCACCTGGGGATCAAACCTAGGACCTTCTTGCTGTGAGGCAACAGTTCCACCCATTTAGCCACCATGCCGCTCATATATGACAAATAAAGGCATTCTTCTTCTCATTATTATTATTATTATTATTATTATTATTATTATTTTGTCCTTACAACCATCTTAGTATAATAATGTTAGCTAGAAATTACATTTTTCTTTGTGGGGGGTGACCGGAGTCCTGTGATGGATTGGCACTCTGTCCAGGGTATTTCTGAATTGTGTCCAGTGTTTTCCGGTGAAGCCGAACCCGCCACAGTCCTGACCAGGATAAAGTGGTTGATGCAAATGAAATAAAGGGGGAAAGAAATCACTAAAAAATATGTTTCACTATGTTTGTATACAGTACAATTCATTTTTGTGTATGTGGGTGGCAGGGTGGTGCATCTTGTAGGCTGAAGTGCCAGTCAGGAACAAAGATCCTGAAAACCTGGGTTTAATCCTTGTCTCAGATCATTGTGTGTAGTTTTGCATGTAATCCCAAGGTTGTACGGGTGTTTTCCAGGTACTCCAGGTCCCCCTTTCAAATACCATGCCCCCTGTGTTTCTAGAATAAGCTCCAAAGCAGAATAAGGGTTACTGAGGATATACAAGTAAATGAATGAATGAATGAATGCTAGTTTGCTTTAACTTGTGTGTGTATATATACAAGAGCATATACAAGAGCACACTACTCCAAACTATACAATGTTCCCGTTTGCAGTCCTAAATGTGTCATTTCCATGACATCATGCTTTTAAAAAAGATCAGTTTTAGACTCTCTATATAAATAAATGTCTTATTGCTTCTTTTTTGGATCTCTTCAGCCTGCCTTGAGGATCAGCTTTCCCATCACTTTTCTCCGTCTCTCACATGCACCACCTATTTGCTTGCGTTTGGTTTTGGTGACGATGGGCGTTAAGAAGGCTTTTAAGAGAGCGCACTCTTCCTCCCGCAGGTTTGGTTAGGGGCTCGCTTGGAGCAAAGTGAACTTGGCCCCTCTCAGCTTGCCTCTTTAATCCCTCATTCAGTGTGGGGGCCCGGGGCCGAGAGAGCAGCGCTGCAAAAACAGCCCGCGGCCGTACACCTGATTATCTTGCCACATTTACATCTTTTACAGTCAGTAATAGGGATGATGTTTCTCATGGCTCCAAGGCCCATAGCCAATATTACACAGTCATGGTACCAAACCACCCCCGACCACACACACACGCACACACACATCCATACCACCAGCACCATCACTTTTTTTATTTTTTATTTGTCCATTTCTCTCTATCTCTCTCACTTAGTCTGCCCCAAGGAACCTCTCATACCCGCTCCCACCTACCCACTCACTTAACGTGTGTGTGTGTGTGTGTGTGTGTGTGTGTGTGTGTGTGTACAACTGCTTGTGGTACTTTCCTGGCATCTGGTGCACCCCGAGGAGGGACAGGCTGAGATGGACACCATTGCCAAATGATAATGACACCTCTTCCAACATAAACAACATAAACACATACATATGCGGACACACACACATAAACACACACACACTCTCACACACACACACCTGAGAGGACCTTTCTCCCCACTTGTAGTGATTTGAATTTAAAGATATGTGTATTTACATTCTTAATTGAGTAACAGTGTTGTGTGGTATAATTAAACGAACATTTGCTAATAATTTTATTTATATTTATTTACCTTGATCATGGTCACAGTGGGTCACAGTCTCAACGGGTCAACTAGTAACTCCAGACAGGTAGTAGGTCAACTCCAGACAGGCAAGGCATTATTAATGACTATTAAAGATGAATTATTGTGCATTGTGTATTTAATGCCTAGTTGAACTAAAGAGCATTGGTTTATTACTTGTCATGTGTTAGTTGTCTCCTGTTTTCATTTTTTAATTATTGTAAGACTGCAGTGGTGACCACTCTTGTAGGTTAAGGTGTAGCTAATTTACCTGCTTTTTCATAACAAAAAAATAAATTAATAATAAAAAATAATTAAATAAATAATAATAATAATCATAATAAGTAAAATAAATAAATAAATAAATAAAAAAATTAATTAATTAATTAATAATAAGTAAAAATGAAGTTGAAATTGAAATGAAATTAAATGTTATGAATTTAAAGGTCGGAATGGTGGCACTTCTATCTGCCTCACAGCAGGAAGAGTCTGGGTTTGATTCCCTGGCTAGATGGCCAGCATCCTTTCAGTGTAGAGATTCTATGTTCTCTGTTCTTCCAGTGTCCAGGTCAGTTTTCTCTGGGTGCTCAGTTTTTCCTCTCAAAAATTCAAAGACATGCAGTCACGCCAATTGGAGCTAAAAAAAAAAAATGCCTTAAGTATGTGTGTGCCTTGCTCCCATTGAAAAGCTGGGATAGGCTTCTTTTTTTCTCACAGCAGGAAGAGCCTGGGTTTGATTCCCTGGCTAGGTGGCCAGCATCCTTTCTTTGTAGTGTTTGTATGTTCTTCTCTGTTCTTTCAGTGTCCGTGTGGGTTTTTCCCCGCGTGCTCCGATTTCCTCTTACAAATCCAAATACTAAAAATTGCTTTAAGTGTGTGTGTGTGTGTGTGTGTGTGTGCTCTGTGATGGACTGGCAACCTGTCCAGGGTGTTTCCCACTTCTCGCCCAAATGAATCAGACCCATTGGAACCCTGATCACAATAAGGCAGTTGTAAAACAGACAGTGAATGAATGAATTTGGTTTTATTACAGTAGTAAATCCTGTAATACGATTTTAAACCCAAAATGGGATTGTTTGTCATTTGAAAGTTAAACCTTAGCACGTCCAATTGTAAATGTGATTACAACGTTGGGAAATTGTCAGCGTAGCATAAATGGAGATATTCCATTTAGCCTAAGGGCAGATTCTGTGTGCGGCGCTTCACCAAGTGCTCTTCAGCTCTTGCGCTTCCGTTTGCAACAATTATCACCCGTGTTTCCTCACACAGGTGAAAATTACTGGCAGGCACTTTGGAGATGGAATAAGGAAACACCCCTGGGAATGCTTCTTTTTTTTTTTTTTTTGTATATGCAAGTATACTGGTGATGAGGAGATCATCGGCATTGGCTGGCTTTCTAAAGATAATTTAGATTTAATTATTTTATCATAATTTTATTATTTTTTTATTGGTAAACAGTGAATGAAATGTGCATAACTGTTCAAATTTTGCTTAGTTATTTTTGCAGTCGATTAATCTTGATTAAAAATTTTAATCGTGTGACATCCCTAGTATATATACTGTGCATTATCCCAAACCATACAATTATGTGCTGATAAGTCACTTAATAAGAATCTTACCAGATATTGCATTGCATTTTGTGGGTTGATGTTATCTTATTTTTGTGCTTTATAATGTGCCACACATTTTTACTTTAGATTTAATTTAATTTAAGATTTGAAATGCAGACAGGCCAGTCTAGCACCTGTACTCTCTGATTTTGCTGTCACACTGGTAGAACACATGCTGAATGTGGCTTTGTCTCAGTGATAAATTAGCATATCCTTTGCATTGTAACATAGAATATAATAGAGTAGAATAGAACAGAATAGAATGCTTTTATCTGTCATATATACACATACATACATATCCCAGCTTGTTTGGAAGCTGGGGTCAGAGTGCAGGGTCAGCCATTGTACAGCGCCCCTGGAGCAGACAGGGTTAAAGGCTTTGCTAGGGTCCAACAGTGGCTGCTGGCAGAGCTGGGATTCCAACTCTCAACCTTTCAGTTGTTTGCCCAAAGCTCTACCCACTAGGTCACCACTGTCCCATATTTAGCTTCAAAATATGTATTCACTTCATTAATATAAGCATGATGTGGCCTATAATGTTTGTCTTTTACTCAGACTCATCAGGCCACTGCTATACTAAGAGCTGAGAGGGAGAAGACCTCGGGGCAGTTACTCTGCTGTAAGGAGGTTTTGTAGAGAATGTGAGGTGTCAGGAGGGTTAACACACGCTAGTTCGCTTTACTTCAGGTCATATATGTGCCATGTGTCAAGGGGTAAGGCAAAACGTTTATGTGAGTGTTCTAATCCAAATCACATGTCAGATAGCTGATACACTTTTGATTGATTAGAAAATGGAAACAAATATCAGGGTAAGTAACAGGAAACCGGAAAAAAATATATATTGACAAAAAAATAGACTAAACAGGATTTTGACTAAACTAAAGATTTGACTAAATAAAAGCCGTTTCTTAAAAATTGATGCTGCTATTGCTCCTACAGGAAGGAACTCTTTTATAATGTTTATGTTTGTTCAACAAGCTCATGTTCAGGAGCCTACAGACATACTGTATACTGTATATATAAATGTGACCTACTGACCTACTCCCAAAGATCTGTTATATATATATATACAGTGTATCACAAAAGTGAGTACACCCCTCACATTTCCGCAAATATTTCATTATATCTTTTCATGGGACAACACTATAGAAATAAAACTTGGATATAACTTAGAGTAGTCAGTGTACAGCTTGTATAGACGTGTAGATTTACTGTCTTCTGAAAATAACTCAACACACAGCCATTAATGTCTAAATAGCTGGCAACATAAGTGAGTACACCCCACAGTGAACATGTCCAAATTGTGCCCAAATGTGTCGTTGCCCCTCCCTGGTGTCATGTGTCAAGGTCCCAGGTGTAAATGGGGAGCAGGGCTGTTAAATTTGGTGTTTTGGGTACAATTCTCTCATACTGGCCACTGGATATTCAACATGGCACCTCATGGCAAAGAACTCTCTGAGGATGTGAGAAATAGAATTGTTGCTCTCCACAAAGATGGCCTGGGCTATAAGAAGATTGCTAACACCCTGAAACTGAGCTACAGCATGGTGGCCAAGGTCATACAGCGGTTTTCCAGGACAGGTTCCACTCGGAACAGGCTTCGCCAGGGTCGACCAAAGAAGTTGAGTCCACGTGTTCGGCTTCATATCCAGAGGTTGGCTTTAAATAATAGACACATGAGTGCTGCCAGCATTGCTGCAGAGGTTGAAGACGTGGGAGGTCAGCCTGTCAGTGCTCAGACCATACGCCGCACACTGCATCAACTCAGTCTGCATGGTCGTCATCCCAGAAGGAAGCTGACGCACAAGAAAGCCCGCAAACAGTTTGCTGAAGACAAGCAGTCCAAGAACATGGATTACTGGAATGCCCTGTGGTCTGACGAGACCAAGATAAACTTGTTTGGCTCAGATGGTGTCCAGCATGTGTGGCGGCGCCCTGGTGAGAAGTACCAAGACAACTGTATCTTGCCTACAGTCAAGCATGGTGGTGGTAGCATCATGGTCTTGGGCTGCATGAGTGTTGCTGGCACTGGGGAGCTGCAGTTCATTGAGGGAAACATGAATTCCAACATGTACTGTGACATTCTGAAACAGAGCATGATCCCCTCCCTTCGAAAACTGTTGAAAAACAGTTTTCCAACAGGATAACGACCCCAAGCACAACCTCCAAGATGACAACTGCCTTGCTGAGGAAGCTGAAGGTAAAGGTGATGGACTAAACCCAATTGAGCACCTGTGGCACATCCTCAAGTGGAAGGTGGAGGAGTTCAAGGTGTCTAACATCCACCAGCTCCGTGATGTCATCATGGAGGAGTGGAAGAGGATTCCAGTAGCAACCTGTGCAGCTCTGGTGAATTCCATGCCCAGGAGGGTTAAGGCAGTGCTGGATAATAATGGTGGTCATACAAAATATTGACACTTTGGGCACAATTTGGACATGTTCACTGTGGGGTGTACTCACTTATGTTGCCAGCCATTTAGACATTAATGGCTGTGTGTTGAGTTATTTTCAGAAGACAGTAAATCTACACTGCTATACAAGTTGTATACTGACTACTCTAAGTTATATCCAAGTTTCATGTCTATAGTGTTGTCCCATGAAAAGATATAATTAAATATTTGCAGAAATGTGAGGGGTGTACTCACTTTTGTGATACACTGTATATACACATATATATATATATATATATATATATATATATATATATATATATATTTAACCCTAACTGATGCAGTGAGTAGCTTCTCATTTGTTAAACAACCATGTCGAAAGACACATCCTGTGGTCATGGAAAAGATGTTCATCTGTTTCAGAAGGGTCAAATTATTGGCATGCATCAAGCAGGTATTCATCTGCTTAAATAGAACCTAAATAACTTCTACATCTACCTAATTTCTCCCTCATCACATGAGCCCTACTGTCCCCTTCAGTCTTTTGTCTCTGATTATGTCCGTCACCCTTTATGACCTGTGAATGATGCTAATGTGGCTGCTTTATGATCTGTCAGGATGGACATTAAATTAACTTATTTCTGTAACGTAATCAACTCTACTCCTACTAATGGACTGATGGGCTTAACCAAAGGCTAGGAAGCTAACTCCAATAAGGGTAGGGCACTCAAAACTGAAACTTGTGAAACTTGTCTCACACTACATTAAAATATACACCGATTAGGCATAACATTATGACCACTGACAGGTGTAGGGAATAACACTGATTATCTCTTCATCACGGCACCTGTTAGACCCCCATGGGACCATCACAGAGCAGGTATTATTTAGGTGGTGGATCATTCTCAGCACTGCAGTGACACTGACATAGTGGTGGTGTGTTAGTGTGTGTTGTGCTGGTATGAGTGGATAAGACACACCAATGCTGATGGAGTTTTTACACACCGCCTTGTCACTGCTGGACTGAGAATAGTCCACCAACCAAAAATACCAGGCAACAGAGCCCCGTGGGCAGCGTCCTGTAGGTAGGAGTGTCTAATAGAGTGGACAGTGAGTGGACACGGTATTTAAAAACTCCAGCAGTGCTGCTGTGTCTGATCCACTCATACCAGCACAACACACACTAACACACCACTACCATGTCATTGTCTAACAAAGCATACAGAGAAACAGATGGACTACAGTCAGTTTAAATCATTTAATACTTTTATGGTAAAAGCTTCAAATTCCTTGCTGCTGTCATTTAAAAAAAATGTTCTTACACTTGTTGCTCAAGGACAACTAAACCTTCTGTTAATAATTATTTATACCCAAATTAATAAAATGTTACTTATTCACTCATGGTAAGTCACAAAACAGGTGTTTCATTTGCTTACTCAAGTTGCCCAAAATATGAACTGTGTATTGTAAAAGTAACATGATTTTTGTTTCCTTTTAAACTTTCCCATTGTTTTTATTCCCTGTGCACATTTTTTCTTCATGAGTTCCTTCTATAAAGCTAAAGTCAGAACATATAGGAAAAATGTCAAACCTGCATCAAAGAAGTGTGGGCATTGTTTTTACTACTCAGGAAATCATAAAGAATGGTGATGCCCTTGAACACATCAACAGTTATTGTGTGTGTGTGTGTGTGTGTGTGTGTGTGTGCGCGCAGATGGGGTTATGCCCATTCATTTCATCATGATTCACTCTGAGAGTAAGTGTGTGAACAGAGGTTGTTCATGCTGCTTTCACTACCCCACCTCCCCACACACACACACATGTAAAGTGCTGCTTTTCTCTATTATTGCTTTGTTTCTCATTAATTTCTCCAATTACACCTCTGTGTTTCACAACAAATATATTGGCATCTGTCACCTCACATCACATGTTGTGCATTAGCTGTTTTTACATGTCTGAGCGGAGAGCATGCAGAATCCAAGTCTCCGTGGTGGATTGTGGATGTGGTTAATAAATATTATTTGCTGCTATTTGTCTTCTGGGGCCCTGGTTTCCTTGATTGTTTTTTACAGTTGGATTGGGAATATTGATTTATTTTCTGCAACTACAATAATTGTGTACAAGCATTGACAGGGAAGCCATGCACTTGCATCCTATCAGCTGTGACGCAGTAATTAGATGTAGTAGATTAGGCACAGATTTAGATGGAAACATTAGCATTTAAAGAGGAAAAGTTTAAGAGTCAAAATAGGGGCTAATAGAGAAGTAAATCAGGGAGTAAGTTACTTTATTGTGCTGATTATAGTGTCAGTTGAGTATGACATTTAGCATTAAAACAAGGCCTAATTTGTCACTTTTGTCACAAATGTTGATCAATTTTAAAAATTATGTAAGTGTAACTGTAAGTGTAAAACAGAAATTCTTTGTTGAATTTGGTCATAAATGGACATCTTTTTTATGCACTTAAGGTTGCCATGTATAGTTAACCCGAAAATATCATTGTAAAATATAATTTGACTAGGTAATGTAGTTACACACTTATGGTGCGGTGCTCAATATAATAATTATAATAATATCTCTTATTTTTATTATTATTATTATTATTATTATTATTATTATTATTATTATTATTATTATTATTTTTATTATTAGTGGTATTATTATTATTATTATTATTATTATTATTATTATTATTATTATTATTATTATTATTAGTGGTATTATTATTATTATTATTATTATTATTATTAGTGGTAGTAGTAGTAGTAGTAGTAGTATTACTATTATTATTATTATTTATTTATTATTATAACATTTCTCAAAGTTATGGGCAACGGTTAAGAGGTTCCTTTTATTTGACTTTTTTGACTCTTATTATTATTATTATTATTATTATTATTATTATTATTATTATTATTATTATTTATTAATTAATTTATGTATTTGTTTAGTCATTTATTATAACATTTCCCAAAGTTATGGGCAATGGTTTAGAGGTTCCTCTTATTTGACTCTTATTATTATTATTATTATTATTTATATATTTACTTACTTACTTACTTACTTACTTACTTACTTACTTACTTACAGTACTTACTTATTTATGTATTTATGTATTTATGTATTTATGTATTTATTTATGTATTTATGTATTTATGTATTTATTTATTTATTTATTTATTTATTTATGTATTTATTTATTTATTTATTTATTTATTTATTTATTTATTTATTTATTTATTTATTTATTATAACATTTCCCAAAGTTATGGGCAATGGTTCAGAGGTTCCTCTTATTTGACTCTTATTATTTTTATTATTATTATTTTTATTATTATTTTTTTATTTTTTTTTATTTTTTTATTATTATTAGTGGTAGTAGTAGTAGTAGTAGTAGTATTACTATTATTATTATTATTATTATTATTATTAATATTATTTATTTAATATTATAACATTTCCCAAAGTTATGGGCAGCGGTTCAGAGGTTCTTCTCATTTGACTTATTTGACTTCACAGTCTATTAATTCTGATTGTTCTTACTGGCTGTTTTACTGCCTGTTTCCATTTTTATATTCTTACATTGTTTTCATTAAACACTTCAGACAGGGCATCAGCATGAATGTACAATAATTTACTTGGTTAGATTTCCAAGTGTGTGGAGCTTGCATGTTCTCCCCATATATGTGTAAGTTTTCTATAGGAGCTTTGGTTTTCTCCCACAATACACAAGCCATGTTAGGTGAATTGGAGATACAAAAATGCCTGTGATGGTGACATTAAACTAGAACTTATGAATTGTGTAGCCTGTAACTTTTTGTCCAGTCATGAATGTAACCAAAGTGTAAAACATAACTGTAAAATCATAAAAAAATGAATAAATAAACTCAACAATTCACTAACTCGTTCACTTCTTATGGAATGGCAGGCAATTCATAGTCTATGATAGTCAGATAATGAAAAAAAACATGCCGAACTCCATTCAGACACTGGGTGCAAGGATTTAACCTAGGACTCATGTTGCTGTGCAGCATTAATTCTGTCAATGAATTAATTAATTTATTTTAAGGGATTGATGTTTTTTTTTTTTTTTTGCATACCAGGATGAAATGGTTAGTAAAAAAAAAGATGATCAAGTTTCCATTATTGACTTTTATTGAATTTGACATGTCAAGAAGCAACCACAGCTCAGCCATATAGTGATACGTCACACACGCTTACAGAATAGGACCACTGGGTAATAAAATGGTCTGTCCTCATACACAGAGCTCAATGCAAAGTTCCGAGTCTCAAACTTAAATAAACATAAAAAAATAAATAAAAAAATAAACATTTTAATCAAAAGATTTATAACGTGTCCCCATGACCACCACCACCAAGTACACATCATACTTGGATGTAGTCGATATTCTGTTATTATGTTTTTGATGCCTCTTGATCCCAGTAAAATAAATATTGACACTACAGCAGTATAGACACTTAAATGTGTAATTTTGCAACAGCAGTTTGGGGAAAGTCATTTTTCTTGTAGTTTATTAGAAGCCAAAAATAATGAAAGTCCCTTCAGTCACCTTCCAAAAGCTAACAGAATGGCCTTCCAGTACAGTGAAGAAAGGTATGCTAGCAAGCAGTTATTAACTCAAATGACTGGTGCATTCAATTAATTAATTACACATAAATACCCATACAAGCACATTATACAGATTTTATAAACACACAACAAGTTTACCATTTAAACATATCAACATGACCTTTATTATTTTTCTGTGGGTGTGTTTGTATTATTTACCTTAATTATTTTTTCTGTGTGTGTTTGTATTTTTATTATTATTATTATTATTATTATTATTATTATTATTATTATTATTATTATTGTTATTATCATTGTTTATTTTTTTATTATTATTATTTTTTGGGGGTATGTATGATTTTTTGCCTATTTGAATCTGATTTGCATATGTTCTGTTGGATCAAGGTTTGAATCTCCAGCCAGCGTTCTACACAGACATGATACTGAAGACAGCTGGGGTCTGATAACTGCACTATCTGAAAGCTGATAAGGACGGAAGTGAGCGATCGCTAGCCCATTCTCTTCAGCAGGAGAAACTGTATGTTCAGCAGAACGTCTCACTCGTTGTACAGGCGGCGTCAGGTTTTAAATGTCTCCTCCACTATTACCACGTTATTCAGTGGCACACAGCTCGCTGCCAGTGACATTTTCTTTGAAGTCATAAAGACTGGCAGAGTCATAAAAGAGCTGAGGGTGACTATTTTCACCATGCTCCGTGAATTATACCTCTTATTTAAGATCTCGATTAAACTGTGTCACTTCTTTTCCTGAACTAATCAATTTTCATGATATAAGCAATATAAAGTTCTGAAAAAAGCCTTGTATTTCCTTCTGCTGGAAGCCAGAGCAGCTCATTCCTCATATACTGTAGGTCCATATAAAAATAGAATCCATGATATGTTATACTTGGCATCATATCAGGCGGTTACACTTACACTAGAACAAAGACTTACTATAGTGTCACCCTCATGGATCTCAAACCCCATTAAATTACATGTACTTTTATCAAAAATGATTTAAAAAATGCTGATTTTACTGACTTAAATATGCCTGCTTAAATTAGGCATTTTTAAAATTGGGCAACTTTTTTAAATACTGGAAATAATGACTTTTATTTTTCAATGTCTGTCCCAAAATTGTTTTAATAAATGTGTTCACTAAATATTATTGTATTTGTCAAATGACCCTTTTCTTGTATTTCTTTTCAAATGTATTCATTTTTTTCCACGTATTTATCACACAACTCTGGAGTTTATTACCTTACATTTTTTGTTATATTATTGTTAAATCTTATTGTTAAACGATTCTTTTTTTTCTATTTTATTTATGCATTTTCTCTCTCCCAATTTAGCTTAGTCAATTTGTCTTCCGCTGCTGGGGATCCCTGATTGGAGTCGAGTTGGGTATATTGCTGCTCACGCCCCTGCCGACCTGTGCAGAACTCTTTTTTACCTATGCACTCTGCACAGGCGCCTCTCTATCTGCCAATCATTTAAAGCCAATCGTTTGAAGATCCCACCCCCATAGTCCGACCATCTCGCCCAGCAAACTTGTGTCTGCTACAGGCACTACCAATTATGCCCACTAGATGGCGCCCAGCCAACCGGTGGCAATGCCGAGTTTCAAACAGAGGAGTTTAGAATCTCGTCGCTGGTGTGCTAGCAGAATATCTCATTGCGCCACCTAGGCACCTATTGTTAAATGATTCTTATATATTCTTATATATATTTATTGATGGTTTTTGTCCAGTGACTGTTTCATTTGATAGTGATTTTAAGGGATTTCACACAAACCAAACTACTGGACAGAAAGAACTACTGGACAGAGTCTTTCCCAAAGTATTGCCTCAATGCTGGAAGCATATTGTTTAATATAATTTATTAGTTTATGTTAGCAGAGTGTATGGTTTAAACACCTGAAATATAAGTGAGGTGCTCACTTACCCTTTGCTAAATAGTGTTGTTTTACAGAAAAGAAAAATGCAATTGTAAAACTTACAGCTACTAAAAGTGGTTAATAATAAATAACAATAATAATTTTAACGTCATGTTTTACAATCTTTGGTTACAATCATGACAGGAACAGTAGTTACACAAGATTAATCAGTTCACAAGTTTAACATCAAACACAGTTATGGACAATTTTGTATCTCCAGTTCACCTCACTTGCATGTCTTTGGACTGTGGAAGGAAACCGGAGCTCCTGGAGGAAACCCATGCGGACATTAGGAGAACATGCTCACAGAAAGGGCCCGGACCGCCCCACCTGGGGATCGAACCCAGGACCTTCTTGCTGTAAGGCGACAGTGCTACCCACTGAGCTACTGTGCTGCCCAATAATAATAATAATAATAATAATAATAATAATAATAATAATAATAATAATAATAATAATAATAATAATAATAATAATAATAATAATAATCGTCTTTCACGTCTGTACATCTGCGACTGCACATAGGAATTTTTTTATCATAACAGTTCTTTCTTGTATAATTTTAGCACTTTGATTTACAACAGGGCAACTCTGTGTGGTTCAAACGTACACTTTTATTGGAACGGCATTCACACATGTTTTTAATTTTAGTAAGAACGTCCACTATTAAGCACTTTAAACTTAAGGTTAAACTTGAGACATTAAGCCTGAAAAATAGAGCAACTCTGAAATCCATTTCTGCTTTAATAAGTCCATTCTGGTAAAAGTTATGATGTCGTCTGATATGATCAAGCATGAAGTACATTACAAAGGTAATGTGACTGTAGAAAACTGATCCTGAGCAGAGTGTATATTTTCATTATCAAAAACACTGAGCCATTTATCTTGAGAAGTCGGAATAATCATTAATGGGCCCGAAATTTATGATGCCAGATTCTCCAACTAATGTGAAAGACTCCAGGTGTTACTAATGGCTCTGTGGAAATGTGCCGGGGTTCGGCACGGCGGCTAAATCGAAGGTAATACTTGCACACTTAATCTGCTCAGATGAAGAGCAATTTAAATGACACGTTGATTGGATTCTGGAAGAAGTGCTTAATGTTGGACTTAAAGAAGCAACGTTGAAATGGTAATATATGAGGTGACTTAAAAGTCATCTGTTTGGACTGCATGGAAGCTATCTATATTATTTATCTATCTATCTATATATCTAGCTAGTATATATATACAGTGTATCACAAAAGTGAGTACACCCCTCACATTTCTGCAGATATTTAAGTATATCTTTTCATGGGACAACACTGACAAAATGACACTTTGACACAATGAAAAGTAGTCTGTGTGCAGCTTATATAACAGTGTAAATTTATTCTTCCCTCAAAATAACTCAATATACAGCCATTAATGTCTAAACCACCGGCAACAAAAGTGAGTACACCCCTAAGAGACTACACCCCTAAATGTCCAAATTGAGCACTGCTTGTCATTTTCCCTCCAAAATGTCATGTGATTTGTTAGTGTTACTAGGTCTCAGGTGTGCATAGGGAGCAGGTGTGTTCAATTTAGTAGTACAGCTCTCACACTCTCTCATACTGGTCACTGAAAGTTCCAACATGGCACCTCATGGCAAAGAACTTTCTGAGGATCTTAAAAGACGAATTGTTGCGCTACATGAAGATGGCCAAGGCTACAAGAAGATTGCCAACACCCTGAAACTGAGCTGCAGCACAGTGGCCAAGATCATCCAGCGTTTTTAAAGAGCAGGGTCCACTCAGAAAAGACCTCGCGTTGGTCGTCCAAAGAAGCTGAGTGCACGTGCTCAGCGTCACATCCAACTGCTGTCTTTGAAAGATAGGCGAAGGAGTGCTGTCAGCATTGCTGCAGAGATTGAAAAGGTGGGGGGTCAGCCTGTCAGTGCTCAGACCATACGCCGCACACTACATCAAATTGGTCTGCATGGCTGTCACCCCAGAAGAAAGCCTCTTCTGAAGTCTCTACACAAGAAAGCCCGCAAACAGTTTGCTGAAGACATGTCAACAAAGGACATGGATTACTGGAACCATGTTCTATGGTCTGATGAGACCAAGATTAATTTGTTTGGTTCAGATGGTCTCAAGCATGTGTGGCGGCAATCAGGTGAGGAGTACAAAGATAAGTGTGTCATGCCTACAGTCAAGCATGGTGGTGGGAATGCCATGGTCTGGGGCTGCATGAGTGCAGCAGGTGTTGGGGAGTTACATTTCATTGAGGGACACATGAACTCCAATATGTACTGTGAAATACTGAAGCAGAGCATGATCCCCTCCCTCCGGAAACTGGGTCGCAGGGCAGTGTTCCAGCATGATAATGACCCCAAACACACCTCTAAGACGACCACTGCTTTATTGAAGAGGCTGAGGGTAAAGGTGATGGACTGGCCAAGCATGTCTCCAGACCTAAACCCAATAGAACATCTTTGGGGCATCCTCAAGCGGAAGGTGGAGGAGCGCAAAGTCTCGAATATCCGCCAGCTCCGTGATGTCGTCATGGAAGAGTGGAAAAGCATTCCAGTGGCAACCTGTGAAGCTCTGGTAAACTCCATGCCCAGGAGAGTTAAGGCAGTTCTGGGAAATAATGGTGGCCACACAAAATATTGACACTTCAGGAACTTTCACTAAGGGGTGTACTCACTTTTGTTGCCGGTGGTTTAGACATTAATGGCTGTATATTGAGTTATTTTGAGGGAAGAATAAATTTACACTGTTATATAAGCTGCACACAGACTACTTTTCATTGTGTCAAAGTGTCATTTTGTCAGTGTTGTCCCATGAAAAGATATACTTAAATATCTGCAGAAATGTGAGGGGTGTACTCACTTTTGTGATACACTGTATATATATATATATATATATATATATATATATACTGTATATACACATATATACACACATATATATATATATATATATATATATATATACAGTCAACTGAATGTCATTGACCAACCCTGTTGTAGATATTGTAGCTATTGATTTCAGACCCATGATGATAATCCACCAGCTGTTACTTTATGTTAGTTTGTAAGCATTTGTTTTAATCAATGTAGGTCAGGAACATTACCGTGGTGCTGAAAAACAGAACAGGATTTATTTACTATATAATATTGATTTTAGCAGCCCTCACCTAGCTTGATTTACGGTTCATGATGGAGACTGAGCTTCACACTCGATTTACCTGCACTTGACCAAACCAGTCAGCACCATTTCTAATGTCAAAGGTCATAGATCAAGTGTGGACAGAATTTTGCTTGTTCAGGGAATGGTTCTAATGACACATGATAAATTACACAGGCAGGTTTGGGTTGTTACAGAATACAAATATTCAGGAAATCTATTCAGAATACAAAAATTGAAATTTAGAATAGACTTTATTATTTGAAATAAAATGGCCATTTATTATTAAATAACAAACAATTTATTATTATTATTATTATTATTATTATTATTATTATTATTATTATTATTATTATTAAGGACTATTATGCTTATGTCTGTTACTATGAAACTACACATTAGAGTAGCAAAGTGCTTTCTGTGGCTTTTATTATTATTATTTATTTTTTACAGAGTAGCTTTTTTTCATATTTTACAGCAATCTATTGTTTGAGGATGTATAATAATTTTTACATGATATTAATTTTCTAGTGCCCTGAAGCTGGGCAGTACTCACTGTTATGCTTTACTAGCACTTCTACATTTTACTCTTTTGGAATATTATTTATTTATTTATTTATTTTTATTAATTAATTAATTTATTTATTTAATATATTATAATTATTATATTTATTATTATCATTATATATATATATATTTTTTTTTTTTTTTTTTTTTTTTTTTTTAGAAGCTGTCAGTACCTTTTATAGCCTCTCTTTGTGTTAGATTCTGTGTAATTCATAATGACCACATATAAACTACATTACCCAGGTGGGCACTACATGATGCTCACCTGTTCCTGTTCAGTCTAGCATAAGACAAGTATCATTAATGCTAGTCTATGTATTAATTCACAAAGCAATATTTAATGATTTGCTTATACCGGCTGATACTCATGCCAATTGTAATGTGAGTGGCAGCACTGTAGATTTGTCTAGTTGTAGAATTCATATCTAGTGATAAGGGCGGCACAGTGGCTCAGTGGGTAGCACTGTCGCCTAACAGCAAAAGTCAGGGGTTTAATTTCCAGGATTAGCAGTCTGGGTCCTTTCTGTGTGGAATTTGCATGTTCTCCCTATGTGTGTGTGGGTTTCCTCACACAGTTCAAAGACATGTAGTCAAGGGTAATTAGAGATACCTACCCCCTCTAGGTACAAGGGTGTGTGTGAATGTGTGTATGTGTGTTTGGCCTGTGTTGGACTGGCAACCTGGTGGTATTTTGTCAGTGAATTGGACTCACCATGACCCTGAATAGGATAAAGTGGTGGTACAATACTTTATATCACAATGTGTTGTAATATTCAAAGTTTCCATCTAATAAGGGGGGCTGATGTGTGCTTAACTGTTGACACTAGTCAGGTTAGGTGCATGGATTCATTCTGTTTATGCCACATTCTGATCATGTCACAGAGGAATTAGAACTATCAAACCATATGATGTTCTTCAGCTGTTCAGTTCCTGCACACACTGTAATGGCCGATTTCTGGTTTTGGATGAAAGGAGTAAAACCTGTTAAAGTCTATTACTTCAGTAGCCTTTTTATCTCAATGTTTAATGTGTTGTGCTTTCTGAGATGCTTTTTTGCTCGTTGCCATTTACCTGTTTATGCCTGCAGAACTGCCACTTAACACTGCTTTCAGGGTGTATTCCTGCCTTCCTGCAGTATTTCTACATAGGCTTTGAATTTAATATAACCCTGATTGAGATCAAGTGATTAATAAGGATGAATGAATAAATGATGTTTATCTATACATGTTGAAAAATTAAGATTAATGTTAAATCAATGTCATTACACTGACATGCAAATAATTATAAACACATTTGGCTTTTCTAGCTCATATTGCTCATAATTTATGATCTATCCTCACGTGAAAGTCTGGGGGACAATTTCGAAAAACTTGGATTAGATGAAAGAGCGCTGAGCAACACACAGAAGATGGGATCAAACAGTGCAGTGCTCTACCTGTGCCTCTGTGTGTACTGAAAGAGCATGTATACTGCATATCATCTAGATTTGAGCTCTTTGTAGAGAGCAGAATCTGCCAGTAATGTCACCCTTATTATACTTCACCACAGGAAGCAACACGATTTCACTTCCCTCTGCCTCTAATCCTCAAAGGCAAGCTGAAGACCAAAGGTAATTTTAGATAAAAAACACAACACTGTAGCGCTGCAGACATTGTGTGTGTTCATAATGCATGTATGTGTTCATTCAAACAGAGCAAAAGAAAGAGAATATGCATCACACGCATAAAGATTTTCCATAATGCAACTTTGGTTGCTTTTGACTTGGTGACACTGTGGGCTACATGTACAGAGTCTACACTGCAAAGTCTGCTTTGTGGTAGCCATAATATGCACCTTCATTGGGCCTAATATTATTATAAAGTTTACTACGGATGAAATTAATAAGAACTATAAGTAAAGTGGAAGACGTACAACAACATAATTCTTGGAGAAAGAGGTTTTTTAGCATTCTCTCTGTTGTTTACCTCTCCAAAAACATGCAAAAGGTGGACTGGCCAGAGATGTCCGAGTCGCATGTAAGTCGCGCACACAAAGTGACTTAGGACTCGACTCTGACTCACAAAAATGACTCGTAAACAACAAGAGTCAGCATGTGTTAACATTAGTTACGTGTGACAATTATATATATATATTTATGCTGTCTTAACCCGCAACGCACGCAATGAGTAAACATTACAGCCAGCTTCCGGCGTAGTGATGAAGCGTCACTCCCTACCCTACACAGTTTGAAGTTCACTTCATTTGAACATTTTCATTACCTTTGGATTGGAATCTCACTTAAAATGGTGGAACACCCTACATAGTGCACTTCACAGGAACAACTGGGGTGAATGGAACTCTCCTACAGAAATGGCGCTAATGGTTAAAAGACCGCTTTCTGAACCAAAGCTTTTCAGACCTTCTGATTTTAATTTTTAGTAAGCAATGCTGTTATTTGCTTTTATTCAGTTTGCGTCACACAGATGACGTGTCAATGAAACACTTAATTGGCTTTCTAAAGAGTTAGTGTTCGCAACAGTTTAAGCTTTTAACTGGTACCTTCTTGTTACAGAAATTACATTCATTTGCACAATGACTAGGAAAGTAAAGGCACTAAGTAAAACGGCAAAATACAGTTGCTAATCTGTTGTTTTTTATCTGAACTTACATATTATTTGTTTATTTCTACACTACATTTCCAATATATGTTTTGTGTACTGTATATTATATTGACATTTGACTCCGACTATAGCCTAAAGACTTGTGACTTGACTCAGACTTGTATTTTGTGACTTGTGAACATTTCTGGGACTGGGAGCGTAAATTGACATACAATGTTAAGTAAGCATGTTAAATTAGAGTATTAATCTTTTTATGAACTGACACCTGTTAAGTGTATATTCCTGCCTTCTGCAGTGTTTGCAGGTGGGACTAGACCCACCATGACCCTGACAAAACAGTTAGTGGAAATCAATGAATGAATGATGCTCATCATCAACTTTAAAAAGTTTTAAATCAACTGTAATAACCAGCTCCAGATATTAGAATTAGACAAATAGAATCTGCATACAGTGTTAAAACATCAGTCAAAACAATAGCTCTAGAATGGTTTGCATTCATTAATTTATTATTTAATTCATTTCAGTAACTTTAATTCTGATTAATAATAATAAATTGCATTAACAATTGATGACACATTTACAGGCTGTAACGAATGGGCTAAGACATGACAAGAGGCACGAACACAGACACGGAGATGTTTCTAACAGTTATTTCAAACAAGACAAGTAAGACACAAACACATGGACTATGCTAACACTAAGCTAAATGCTAAACTAACCACATGAAACAGGACTCTATACTAACCTAGGCTACACTACACCCTTTACATGGAACAAGCTTAAGTAACAAAACCATGACAAACTCATGGCCCTGATAACAAAGAATCTATCCAAAATAACCCCCACTGAATGAGTCACAACACCACCTTAAATGCCTTACGCACTTAACCTGCAATTAGATTCAGCTGTGGATCATTAGCTTCATTAACCAATCATCATGATGGGCGTCGGCTAGCCACTATAAACAAATCCACCTCCAACATGTGCTCCTGGAGAGAGGGGTGTGGTGGCACATAAACCTTGAGCACAAAAAGGCTTGATTCATGACACAGGCAGCCTGATCCATTAATTGTAATAGAACACGTCCATTTAAGCAACTCAATCAAAATATAATAGTAAGATTTAGGCAATTCCAAATATAAGTTATATCCAAGATAGGCAGTCCTGTAACTAATCTGGTAAATTTACCCTAAATGTACCCTTTACCCTAACCAGAGTTGTAATAGATCTGTGGGAATTCATCACATACCATCACACACACACACACACACACACACACCTATCTACACAATCATTCAACTGGCAATTCAGGATACCTAATCCACCTACTAGCTTTTTGTGCTGACATTTAACATTTTGTATTCACAGGATGTACACAGGATGTAAACTGTGCATCTAAACTTGTTTCCCAGTTTTAAACACACACAGACACACACAGACACACACACACACACACACACACCACACACTATACATTAACACACACACACCAACTGGCCTTAATTGTGGGAGGCAACCAGAGCATCAAGATGAAAAACCCAAGCGGTCACAGGGAGAACATGTAAACTTCACACTGAACGTCCACTGATCCGTCCATCCAACTTTAATTATAATGCAAAATATAAAACATATTTTTTTGGAGGGAATACAGTTCTTGATTTGTGGACAGGCCAGCGTTCTGTACAGTTCATGCAGAAAGGAGTGCTCTGAATGGGCGTAAATGAGGAAAACTTTACACCTGGCTGAATACCAAATGAGGCGAAGCTTTTACATTGGACCACATCTAGATTACATCATAATAACTTGTTCTGAAATGTGACAATGAAAAATGCATATGCGCCTCATCTCATCCATACTAGCGGCATCCGTCCTGACATGTGTTTCCCCCAGGAGCACTTTTGTTTTGACCAGGTCTCTCATCTTGGGTGGATCTACAGGCCAGGCCTGGAGGATTTCAGCACTCGTGGTAAAGATCCAGCCGAGCGTGGCCGGATGCCGAAATAAATGGTCCTGGGGCTCACCTGTCGGGAAGAGTGATTCTGTGTGGCGGACTGCTTCGGTTGCTACTCTGACAGGCGGCTATATCGTGTAGAAGTAATAGGGTCAAGCAGCTGTATGGGGATTTTTGCGCACAGCAAGGCCAGAAGGCCTTGGCCCCTTGCTGCCTGCGATGAATAGCCCAATGGAGTCACCGCAACCTGTTTATTACTGCGTTTTTCTGCTCCGCTGCAAACCAGTAATGATCGGCCTGCCGCTTGATTGACGGCCCTCGCCCCTCTCTCTCTCTTTGCCTTCACACGGAAAGTGGGCCATGGCGAGAGAATTGTGCCCATTGACCCATCACCATGCCCCCACCAAGGGTTCAATTTACCTCCTCTGACAGGAAAATGATAAGTTGCAGCCCCTCTATGGCCCCCCCCTCCCTGTCTGAATCACAGAATATCGTGCTACAAGAGTGTGTAGGGTTAAACCTAGGGCCTTTAATTAGCGGAAGGAGTTTTACTTCGCTGAACAAGTTCAAAAAGCTAATGATGTTTACACACATGCTCTACATGTATAAACACTGATATTTTCAATTAACAGAAAACAACTGATTTTTCCATTTACATTTACAACACAGCAATAATTGAAAAAAGGAAGCAGCTTAATGACCAGTTCATTTTACTGACTGCATTTGCTACATGTTCTTTAACAGTCAGGGTAATTCTATGTCGAAACGGAATGTTTATTATGCCTCATTAGGCTTTAAAACCTTAGGCTTTAAAAACGTTGACACCATTGCATCTCAAATTTCCCAGCGTTCAGGCTTACACCAGAACAAAATCTCTGCTTTTTTATAGTACAACACTGTAATTAGCTAATGCTATTTCAGAGTATCTTTTTCAGAGCTACAGGATGTAGCCACAATCCCATGTTTGGCAAAAACTCTGGGAAGCTATAATGGTTCATGGGAACTCGACAGAAAACAGCATGGAAGCACATCACATTTCCAGATGGACTTCAAATAAAGTGTATTTAAAAGCAAGATGTTTTTAAAATAGACCATGACTTACTGGAGAGCTTGATGGGCTCTGGCTTTGACTCAAGGTGCAGAGTCATTAGGAAAAAGAAATCCCACCGCTTCAGAGTTTGTGTTGGACTCGTATGCTCGAGTTCCAGGGATTTGTCTTACACATTGTTCTCCGCCAGTGATTTAATATTCAGGCTACCCTGTACTTTTCTGCAAATGAGATTGACAAGTGCAGGTCAGGCTGTTTTATGCTTTAAGGAAGTGCTAAAAGATATTGAAATAGTGAAGTTAATATGTGCTGAACCATAACAGGCACATATGCTTCCACATAAAACTTCATGGAATAAACCAGCTGCTCCAGACATTAGTCAATTAGAGAGTCTGGTTATGTAAATGTGACACTAAAACCATAATGTTTTAGATTAACCATGTGGAGTTGGTCACCAGATGTCGAAATAGGGTGAAACAGACGCTGCACCATGCATTTAAAGTCTATTACATTTTTACTACGGTATACTATATTTATTTGAGATGTCATTTTTATGCACAAGCTAAATACTTAATAAAATATTCTTAGTTGAATACACTATCCACATGATGTTTAATTACAGAATCTAATACATAAAAAACAGAAACGTATTTAAAATGCATTTTATTTTTTACAAAAAGATCTAGGTCACAATATTCCTCTTCACTGGATACAAACCAGGACACCCCTGACTGTAATTTATATCTGAACTGTGAACATACAGGGTGCATACAAAATATTACTTGCGTGAGTACTGTATATTATTTCCAAGGAGCTGATAAAAATTTGGGACACGACCCCAGAACAGCTTAAAACCTCGGAAGGCGGCTGATTTGTGTACATATGTAGAAGCATTTTTTCAAGGAAGAAATCATACAACTATTTGAAGGGTGATGAAGGTAGAGGTCAGTGATGGATGACTATGTTTAAATGTAATGGTCAACAAACCACTCCTAAATAAATTTAGCAGTATGCATAGGGATATTATCAGAGTTTATATACAGGTCCTTCTCAAAAAATTAGCATATTGTGATAAAGTTCATTATTTTCCATAATGTAATGATAAAAATTAAACTTTCATATATTTTAGATTCATTGCACACCAACTGAAATATTTCAGGTCTTTTATTGTTTTAATACTGATGATTTTGGCATACAGCTCATGAAAACCCAAAATTCCTATCTCAAAAGATTAGCATATTTCATCCGACCAATAAAAGAAAAGTGTTTTTAATACAAAAAAAGTCAACCTTCAAATAATTATGTTCAGTTATGCACTCAATACTTGGTCGGGAATCCTTTTGCAGAAATGACTGCTTCAATGCGGCGTGGCATGGAGGCAATCAGCCTGTGGCACTGCTGAGGTGTTATGGAGGCCCAGGATGCTTCGATAGCGGCCTTAAGCTCATCCAGAGTGTTGGGTCTTGTGTCTCTCAACTTTCTCTTCACAATATCCCACAGATTCTCTATGGGGTTCAGGTCAGGAGAGTTGGCAGGCCAATTGAGCACAGTAATACCATGGTCAGTAAACCATTCACCAGTGGTTTTGGCACTGTGAGCAGGTGCCAGGTCGTGCTGAAAAATGAAATCTTCATCTCCATAAAGCTTTTCAGCAGATGGAAGCATGAAGTGCTCCAAAATCTCCTGATAGCTAGCTGCATTGACCCTGCCCTTGATAAAACACAGTGGACCAACACCAGCAGCTGACATGGCACCCCAGACCATCACTGACTGTGGGTACTTGACACTGGACTTCAGGCATTTTGGCATTTCCTTCTCCCCAGTCTTCCTCCAGACTCTAGCACCTTGATTTCCGAATGACATGCAAAATTTGCTTTCATCCGAAAACAGTACTTTGGACCACTGAGCAACAGTCCAGTGCTGCTGTTTCTGGTTCAAAAGTGGCTTGACCTGGGGAATGCGGCACCTGTAGCCCATTTCCTGCACACGCCTGTGCACGGTGGCTCTGGATGTTTCTACTCCAGACTCAGTCCACTGCTTCCGCAGGTCCCCCAAGGTCTGGAATCGGCCCTTCTCCACAATCTTCCTCAGGGTCCGGTCACCTCTTCTCGTTGTGCAGCGTTTTCTGCCACACTTTTTCCTTCCCACAGACTTCCCACTGAGGTGCCTTGATACAGCACTCTGGGAACAGCCTATTCGTTCAGAAATTTCTTTCTGTGTCTTACCCTCTTGCTTGAGGGTGTCAATGATGGCCTTCTGGACAGCAGTCAGGTCGGCAGTCTTACCCATGATTGCAGTTTTGAGTAATTAACCAGGCTGGGAGTTTTTAAAAGCCTCAGGAATCTTTTGCAGGTGTTTAGAGTTAATTCGTTGATTCAGATGATTAGGTTAATAGCTCGTTTAGAGAACCTTTTCATGATATGCTAATTTTTTGAGATAGGAATTTTGGGTTTTCATGAGCTGTATGCCAAAATCATCAGTATTAAAACAATAAAAGACCTGAAATATTTCAGTTGGTGTGCAATGAATCTAAAATATATGAAAGTTTAATTTTTATCATTACATTATGGAAAATAATGAACTTTATCACAATATGCTAATTTTTTGAGAAGGACCTGTATATATACAGTGTATCACGAAAGTGAGTACACCCCTCACATTTCTGCAAATATTTCATTATATCTTTTCATGGGACAACACTATAGAAATGAAACTTGGATATAACTTAGAGTAGTCAGTGTACAGCTTGTATAGCTGTGTAGATTTACTGTCTTCTGAAAATAACTCAACACACAGCCATTAATGTCTAAATGGCTGGCAACATAAGTGAGTACACCCCACAGTGAACATGTCCAAATTGTGCCCAAAGTGTCAATATTTTGTGTGACCACCATTATTATCCAGCACTGCCTTAACCCTCCTGGGCATGGAATTCACCAGAGCTGCACAGGTTGCTACTGGAATCCTCTTCCACTCCTCCATGATGACATCACGGAGCTGGTGGATGTTAGACACCTTGAACTCCTCCACCTTCCACTTGAGGATGCGCCACAGGTGCTCAATTGGGTTTAGTCCATCACCTTTACCTTCAGCTTCCTCAGCAAGGCAGTTGTCATCTTGGAGGTTGTGTTTGGGGTCGTTATCCTGTTGGAAAACTGCCATGAGGCCCAGTTTTCGAATGGAGGGGATCATGCTCTGTTTCAGAATGTCACAGTACATGTTGGAATTCATGTTTCCCTCAATGAACTGCAGCTCCCCAGTGCCAGCAACACTCATGCAGCCCAAGACCATGATGCTACCACCACCATGCTTGACTGTAGGCAAGATACAGTTGTCTTGGTACTTCTCACCAGGGCGCCGCCACACATGCTGGACACCATCTGAGCCAAACAAGTTTATCTTGGTCTCGTCAGACCACAGGGCATTCCAGTAATCCATGTTCTTGGACTGCTTGTCTTCAGCAAACTGTTTGCGGGCTTTCTTGTGCGTCAGCTTCCTTCTGGGATGACGACCATGCAGACCGAGTTGATGCAGTGTGCGGCGTATGGTCTGAGCACTGACAGGCTGACCTCCCACGTCTTCAACCTCTGCAGCAATGCTGGCAGCACTCATGTGTCTATTTTTTAAAGCCAACCTCTGGATATGACGCCGAACACATGGACTCGACTTCTTTGGTCGACCCTGGCGAAGCCTGTTCCGAGTGGAACCTGTCCTGGAAAACCGCTGTATGACCTTGGCCACCATGCTGTAGCTCAGTTTCAGGGTGTTAGCAATCTTCTTATAGCCCAGGCCATCTTTGTGGAGAGCAACAATTCTATTTCTCACATCCTCAGAGAGTTCTTTGCCATGAGGGGCCATGTTGAATATCCAGTGGCCAGTATGAGAGAATTGTACCCAAAACACCAAATTTAACAGCCCTGCTCCCCATTTACACCTGGGACCTTGACACATGACACCAGGGAGGGACAACGACACATTTGGGCACAATTTGGACATGTTCACTGTGGGGTGTACTCACTTATGTTGCCAGCTATTTAGACATTAATGGCTGTGTGTTGAGTTATTTTCAGAAGACAGTAAATCTACACTGCTATACAAGCTGTACACTGACTACTCTAAGTTATATCCAAGTTTTATTTCTATAGTGTTGTCCCATGAAAAGATATAATGAAATATTTGCAGAAATGTGAGGGGTGTACTCACTTTCGTGATACACTGTATATATATATATATATATATATATATATATATATATATATATATATATATATATATATATATATATACTGTATATATATATATATATATATATATATACACACACACACACACACACACACACACACACACACTCACACCGATCAGTCATAACATTAGGACCACCTCCATCTGTTTCTCTACATACCTTTTTAACCTGCTTTTACCCTGTTCTTCAATGGTCAGGACTCTCCCAGGACCACTACAGAGCAGGTATTATTTAGGTGGTGGGTCATTCTCAGCACTGCAGTGACACTGACATGGTGGTGGTGTGTTAGTGTGTGTTGTGCTGGTATGAGTGGGTAAGACACAACAGCGTTGCTGGAACACCTCACTGTCACTTCTGGACTGAGAATAGTCCACCAACCAAAAATATCCAGCCAACAGCACCCCGTGGGCAGCGTCCTGTGACCACTGATGAAGGTCTAGAAGATGACCAACTCAAACAGCAGCAATAGATAAGCGATCGTCTCTGACTTTACATCTACAAGGTGAACCAACTAGGTAGGAGTGTCTAATAGAGTGGACGGTGAGTGGACATGGTATTTAAAAACTCCAGCAGCGCTGCTGTGTCTGATCCACTCATACCAGCACAACACACACTAACACACAACCACCATGTCATTGTAACTGCAGGGCTGAGAATCATCCACCACGTAAATAATACCTGCTCTATGGTGGTCCTGTGGGGGTTCTGACCATTGAAGAACAGGATGAAAGCTGGCTAAAAAAGTATGTAGAGAAACAAATGAACTACAGTCAGTAATTGTAGAATTACAAAGTGCTTCTATATGGTAAAGCTGATAAAATGGAAAGTGAGTGTAGAAACCAGGAGGTGGTTTTAATGTTATGGCTGATCGGTGTAGATCCCAACTATATATTAATTATATTATATTATATTATATTATATTATATTATGTTATATTATATTATATTATATTATATTATATTATATTAATTATATTATATTATATTATATTATATTATATTATATTAATTCATTATATTATATTATATTATATTATATTATATTATATTATATTATATTATATTATATTATATTATATTATATTATATTATATTAATTATACAGTATTATATTATATTGTATTAAATTATATTATATTATATTATATAACTGTTATTCACAGACAGTGGTGGCTTAGTGGTGAAGGTACTTGGACTAGTAATTGAAAGGTCACTGATTCAAACCTCACTCCTGGCAGGTTTCAGCTGTTGCAAAGCCCTCAACCATCTATTGCTTGGATTATAATTTACAATTGTAAGTCTATAGATGTGGCAGCTCTGAAGCAACTCAGCGTTTGCTCGGGGATCGAAACTCGACTCTCGGTCGCTATGTTGTTCAACAACTCACAGACTCGAGAAAAATATCTAGCATGTTAAATATCTGGAAAAGTCAGCGAGTCAAAATTATGTAGTGTGAAAGGCGAACTACAGTCAATAAGAACACAGGATACAGGGTGAGGGGAAACCCAGGGGAGGAGTTGTACAAACGTGGGACAAAAGCATAATATCAGAATTCTATCAGAATACATCAGCACACACACAAGCTTTACAGTATTTATGATCTTATTGTCCATGCCAAACTTCCAACTCACTACAAAACAGACGATCCCTGCTGGTCGAGTAGCCCAGTACACTCGGATTCATTTATTGTAACTACTTGCTTTTACGCTGCACATCAGTGCACACACAGCTTCGATCGTTCGCTTATAGTTGACGTGCATTTTTGGACATGGTATCATTACCCTTGTCACTTCTCATGTGCGTTTTGGGAGACCAGACAGACTCGTCTGAGATTCCTCCAGATGGTAGATCGTGTAGTGTGTGACCCCCTATCGCCGATCAGTCATGTAGTGTACGACTTAAAAGACTTCCGGTTGCAAGAGATCCAGTAGTGTGAACTGTACAGCGATCTGACAGCTTCGAAAGTTGTGTAGTGTGAACTTGGCATAACTGTCAGCGTACAAAGCTGTCAGTAATTTACCAACTAGCAGAACTCACACATATAGATATGTTTGTAATTCTGACTGCATGCATTGTAAATAATGTGGTATAAATTTATGTCTTGATGTTAGTGTAAAGGAAGGGCCAAAATGATCTGCTGCACTAAGCAAGGTATTCTTCCAGTGAATAGAGCAAATGTCCTGATAACATACTGGCCTATTAAATTAAAATTCAAAATTGCAACTTAAAAATACTTAAACATTAGTGTGCTCTGTTCTCTCTCATGCATGTTTTTAATGCATAAGGCTGCTGAGAGTTTGAGTTAAGGTATGACAGGTCTAAATGAAAAAAGCAGCATGATGACTACTCAAAACCAGCCCAAAAACAGCTGAATTGTTAAGCAATATACTGAAACAATCCACATGTAACAGGCAGTTTGGCACAGCTTGACAATGATCTGGACTGAAAGCTATTCCTAATAATTTAGTTACACAAGACCATAAGTAAAATGAATATGCATTCATCATATGAGTGCATTGCACAGCTGGGACTAAATCTTCATTGTTCTTGGCTGCGTTCCTATTGAGGGGATAGATGTAGAACGATTTATGGTACATAGTCAAGTTTATAATTTGAACTCCTACTTTTTACAGGTGTACAGAGTTATTTAGCAAGGTCATTTGCAAACGCTTGCCATTTACCATTACATGTGCTCTATGACTGCCAATTGAGATTGATTCAATCTGACTCTGGGAGCAGTAATGTGTGTCATGCAGAAACCATGTGATCCTATATTTGATTGTTCTCTCTTCTGTCTGGTGCATTTCCTCTCATGCAGATTTGTCAGAAATAGAATTATGTATCCTCTGATACTTTCCCACAGTGAGAACATTTGTATGTAATGGTATATTGTGTTAGTTGAGAGAGCTAACATACAATTATTTTAAAAATTAAAGACACACTACTAAGTTTTCAAACATGAACTGCTTGTTTTAAGTTGCGCCACAGAACCTCTGCTGAGTTCAGGTCAGGACTTTATTTAGATCACACCAAAACTTTGATTCTGTTTATTTTTGGCCATTTAGATACGAACTTACATGTAAAATCTGGACCTTGTTCTGCTGCATTACCCATTAATGCTTCATATTCAGTTAACAGACCAATGACTTAACATTCTCTGTAGAAGATTTATTTATTTATTTTGAAAATCATTCTTTCTCAACATTAGGAAGTCATCCAAATTCTGGATCCTAAAAACTGTGGTCCTTAGTTTCAGTAATGCAAAGTTTTAATGCTGCAGCATATGATGACATTCAAGAGGAACTGTTTTTTAAATTTGCTCTGGGTTCCACAGATTCTGTTAAAGGTGTGGTATGATGAGAAAGAGGCAAATCAGTAATACTAGTAAAAAAGTAAAAATAGATAGTAAAAAATATCTAATTTGGGTTTTAAAAACATTTTATCCTCTTCAGTTACTGCCTTGTTAGGTGTTAGGTTACAGAACTGAAACCCTTTCATGGATGAAGCAGTTAATAATAATGCTAATAATAATAATAAAAACAATAATGCTAACAATAATAATAATAGCACTACTACTACTACTACTACTACTAATAATAATAATAATAATAATGAAACATCATCAACAACAAATACTACTAATAATAATAATAATAGTGAAACATCATCAACAACAAATAATAATATTATTAATAACAACAACAATAATAATAGTAATGATAATATTAATGCTAAAAATAATAATATTAAAACATTATAAACAACAAATAATAATAACAATAATAATTTGTTATTATTGTCATTATTACTATTATTATTGTTGTTTGTTGTTGTTCTTATTATTAATATTATTATTAGTAGTAGTGTTAGTAGTAGTAGTATTGAAGTAAATAAATGTGAGTAATGTGTTAAATCATTGTGTGCTTCTACATCTAACAATCTTTTCTAGAGAAAAGGTTTTTTCTATTTTAATTTGGTATTGGTAAGCTTGCATTGCCAGGTGGCCTAAGTGGAATATAAAATATTCAGTGTAATTTTTGCTGTTATCATGGTCATTAAAAAGGCAAACCTGGATCACATATGAAGAAGAAAATGAGATTTGTATATACAGAGTACTTTTTTAAATAATATCAAGGGTAATTAAATGACCTTCATGCTGCATGCATCGTAGTAACAGAGAGCTATTCTGCAAGACTTTTATCTACTGTCAGGGCCTCCCATTGCAGAAAGGCCTTAGCAGAGGTGTCAGACTAAACCTAACACCTATATTTGGCAGCATCAATATAGGACTATAACCGTTGGACACGAATGATCACAAAGATAGCATCAACAATGCTATCCATTCAACTGCACATACAAAGGTAATATTATACACCAGCAAAATTATTCTGAAGATTATGTAATGCAGAGTTGAGTCTTACAATTTTTAAACAAAATTATGGAAACACAGTTGCAAAGCACCATTTTTATTCGACCGCTACACTACACATATAATGAGATAATATACATATATTCAATATGTATATGACACAATACTCATAGCAGAACATCAAGACAACTTGAGATTCTAATAAGAAAAAAATATTGAAAAAGAGTGAAAAGATGGGCTCACTATAAATAAGACAAAAGTCATGACAACAGGATAGACCACTAACTTTAACACTGACAGAGAATATGTTGAAGTGGTGGACAGTTTTTTGCCGATTTGGATGAATTATTAACAGCAAAGGATCCAGCAGTCAGAAAGTATGACACAGACTGGCACTTGACAGAGCAACTGGAACTGCAAAAGATCTTCAGATCTTTAGACAAGATTTGTCTCTGCAAACAGATCAGATGTGTCCAGACTGTGGTCTTCTTTGTGTTTTTATGGATGTGAAAGATAGACAATAAAAAGCAGGAGATGAATAATATTGATGCCTTTGAACTTTGGTGCTGGGAAAGACATTTAAGAGTCAGACAAATAAATCCTCAACCAAACCAAACCCAACTTCTGACTCTAACTCAAAGGTGAAGCAAGCTGAAGCTCTCTTATTCTAGACACATCATGAGAGGAATCAGTTCACTGAAAAAAAATGATTATGCTTTTAAGAGTTGAAGGTAAAAGAGGAAGAGGATAGCCAACAACAAGAGGAGAAATAAGACAGTTTTCCAGTTTTGAGACTTGAGCAAACACTGATCAGCCATAACATTAAAACCACCTCCTTGTTTCTACACCTGCTGTACATTTCATTAACTCCACTTTCCATATAGACTTTGTAGTTCTACAATTACTGACCATCTGTTTCTCTGCATGCTTTGTTAACCCCCTTTCATGCTGTTCTTCAATGGTCAGGACTCTCCTAGGACCACTACAGAGTAGGCATTATTTGGGTGGTGGGTCATTCTCAGCACTGCAGTGACACTTACACGGTGGTGGTGTGTTAGTGTGTGTTGTGCTGGTATGAGTGGAGTTTTTAAACACCTCACTGTCACTGCTGGACTGATAATAGTCCACCAACCAAAAACATCCAACCAACAGCGCCCCGTGGGCAGTGTCCTGTGACCACTGATGAAGGTCTAGAAGATGACCAACTCAAACAGCAGCAATAGATGAGTGATTTCTGACTTTACATCTACAAGGTGGACCAACTAGGTAGGAGTGTCTAATAGAGTGGACAGTGAGTGGACACAGTATTTAAAAACTCCAGCAGTGCTTCTGTGTCTGATCCACTCATACCAGCACAACACACACTAACACACCACCACCATGTTATTGTCCCTGCAGTGCTGAGAATGATCCACCACCTAAATAATACCTGCTCTGTGGTGGTCCTGTGGGGGGACCTGATCATTGAAGAACAGAGTGAAAGCAGGCTAAAAAAAAAGTATGTAGAGAAACAGATGGACTACAGTCAGTAGTTGTAGAACTACAAAGTGCTTCTATATGGTAAGTGAAGCTGATAAAATGCACAGTGAGTGTAGAAACAAGGAGGTGGTCATAATGTTATGCCTCATCGGTGTAGTTTCCTGTATGTCAAACCGGCCCCAGTGTTCGCTGTGTGGCTTGTATAAATGTAATCTATTCGTGAAATAGATCACCGATAAAAGGTAAAGAATGCTGGGAAATAAGTTTGTGTGTAAAAGAACAAGGCATGTAGGGAAATGCAAATGTCTTTAGGGTTCCAGCACCTAGCTGCATGCTTTCATTCTAATTCCCGGCAAATATTCTCACGCATCCATCACTACAATGGGTGAAAGCTTTTGCCCTGTTGCAAAGCGCTGTCACACGCTGCCAAATCCAGGTTGTTTACCTTCTTGGTGTGGGGGGGGGAACATTGTAAAGATAAGTTAGCGTAACCATGTTCTGTGTTTCACCGCTCTCTAATACCTACAAAATAACCCCGTGGGGTATACTGTGGCACAAAGTTGTTTTGCGTGTACAAAAGCAAAGCTGTCCCTGAGGGCTTGGCGCCATGGCGGCGTCTGTCTCACGCCTCGCGGGACACAATCCCAATCATCAGGGGTCTTCTAGTCGACAGCCAATCACACACATGCTATTAGTAAGCTACACCTCCCTCTCTCACAGTCATGTCAGTCTCTTTCTCGCTCTCTCTCTCTGCTGTCACTTACTGTCTTCCTCTGTCTCTCTACCTACCTATTTCTCGTTCTCCCCCTCTCTTTCGTCTGCTCTATTTTTTTCTTCATTCAGTGAGAGACTGACAACCAGAATTGATTGTTTTCCTATTGTTTTACTTACCCCCTTTACATACAGTTTTTGAATGCTACGAATGCAGCAAATGCAACTTGATTATATTAGTAGAGCCATATTTGAAATGTCAGTCGTCTATTTTCAAGTTTAAGTCCTACAATGAACATCAGCAAGAACATCAACAATATCATCAGTGGTAGTAAAACAGACAATAAAATAATGAAGATTAACAGTACCAACTAAATCAAAATAATACCTCCTACGCTATAGTGTTAAATGTGGCATATACACCGATCAACCATAACATTAAAACCACCTCCTTGTTTCTACACTCACTGTACATTTTATCAGCTCCACTTACCATAGAAGCACTTTGTAGTTCTACAATAACTGACAGTAGTACAAATATTTCTCTGCATGCTTTGTTAGCCCCCTTTCATGCTGTTCTTCAGTGGTCAATTATTTAGGTGGTGGATCATTCTCAGCCCTGCAGTGACACTGACATGGTGGTGGTGTGTTAGTGTTGTTATGAGTGGTATGAGTGGATCAGACACAGCAGCGCTGATGGAGTTTTTAAACACCTCACTGTCACTGCTGGACTGAGAATAGTCGACTAACCAAAATTACATACAGCCAACAGCAACCTGTGGGCAGCGTCCTGTGACCACTGATGAAGGTCTAGAAGATGACCAACTCAAACAGCAGCAATAGATGAGTGATCGTCTCTGACTTTACATCTACAAGGTGGACCAACTAGGTAGGAGTGTCTAATAGAGTGGACAGTGAGTGGACACAGTATTTAAAAACTTCAGCAGCAATGCTGTGTCTGATCCACTCATACCAGCACAACACACACTAACACACCACCACCATGTCAGTGTCACTGCAGTGCAGAGAATCATCCACCACCCAAATAATACCTGTGGTGGTCCTGTGGGGGTCCTGACTATTGAAGAACAGCATGAAAGGGGGCTAACAAAGCATGCAGAGAAACAGATGGACTACAGTCAGTAATTGTAGAACTACTAAGTGCTTCTATATGGTAAGTGGAGCTGATAAAATAAACAGTGAGTGTAGAAACAAGGAGGTGGTTTTAATGTTATGGCTGATCGGTGTACTTATCAGCCCTGAATGAGCCTACAGCATATTTACATTTTTTTGTGTTCTCTCTTGTTTTCCCTCACAGTATGGTGGGCCTACCCGTGGGCCTAAACCCCCCACTTCATCACCCTCTCTGGCAGATCGCTATGAGGGGTTATTAATAATTTTGTCTGTGTGCTACAGATGTTGCACAAATGAACAAGGCTTTGCTGGGGTCTCACAACACCGGGGCGCCTCAGGTGCTGAGTGTAGACCCAAATCTGTCTCTCTTCTCTTACCTCATCCCTCCATCAGCAAAACACAAAGTGGGGAAGGAGAGGGTAAGAGTATTTGAGTACACTTACAATTTATCCATGCAGAGATAACTAGAGATCTAGTTAAGTTATGCCATTATGTAGCCTGATATGGGTGGATAGAAAAAAATATTATTAAATAAGAAGGTTTTATTCTTAAATCAACCCATATCCCATCCGTTGTTTTTAAGCATTTTGTTTTATTTGTAACAGAAATTACAAATAGCATACTAGTATGACTATACTGAAGTGCCCATAGACTATATTAAACAATCAAACAAACAAATAGATAAAGATAAAACTACTTTAATCAATAAGTACTTTAATAAACGGTGGCTGGGTGGGTAGCACTGTCGCCTCACAGCAAGAAGGTCCTAGGTTTGATCCCCAGGCGGTAAGGTCCGGGTCCTTTCTGTGCAGGGTTTGCATGTTTACCCTGTGTCTGCGTGGGTTTCCTCCCACAGTCCAAAAACATGCAGTCAGGTTAATTGGAGATTCTGAATTGCTTTATAGGTAAATGGGTATGTGTATGTATCTGTGTCTGCCCTGCGATGGACTGGCGCCCCGCCCAGGGTGTTACTGTGTGCCTTGTGCCCATTGAAAAGCTGGGATAAGCTCCAGCACCCCCCCATATATATATATATATGTATATATACCCATCAGCCATTAACATTAAAACCACCGCCTTGTTTCTACACTTACTGTCCATTTTATCAGCTCCACTTACCATATAGAAGCACTTTGTAGTTCTACAATTACTGACTGTAGTCCATCTGTTTCTGTTCTGTACATATATTTTTAACCTGCTTTCACCCAGTTCTTTAATGGTCAGGACCACCACAGAGTAGGTATTATTGGTGGTGGTGGTGTGTTAGTGTGTGTTGTGCTGGTATGAGTGTATTAGACACATCAGCTCTGCCACCCAAATAATACCAGCTCTGTGGTGGTCCTGTAAGAGTCCTGACCATTGAAGAACAGCATGAAAGGGGGCTAACAAAGCCTGTAGAGAAACAGATGGACTACAGTCAGTAATTGTAGAACTACAAAGTGCTTCTATATGGTAAGTGGAGCTGATAAAATGGACAGTGAGTGTATATATATTATCTTAAAGCATTCAATTATTTGATCACAAACTTGGACTTATTGTGAATGTGTGTATGTCTGACTCCAGCACCCTCCACGACCCTGATTAGGATAAGCAGCTTAGAAACTGAGTGAGAGAGGATTTATGAATATGAATGACATGCAAATTAGAAACACCTCTGTGTTCTCCTATCACAAACTGTGCATGTTAAAAAGATTTCTTTTTCCAGGTTATTGATGACAGAAAGGTTATAATAATTATTGCTTGTATCTAGCATGGGTAAAAATTAGTAGAAAAAAAATTATAATAAACAAGACCTATTAAGAAGTTTCAGTATAATAAAGATGAAGTTGATAGCCTCTGTCAGATAAAATGTGCAGTAAATGTAAATGCTGGGTGCATGGGAAAGATCAGTGATAAATACAAGTGTAGAAAAGCATTAAATAGATTTATTTTCCAGGACATGTGTGTTAACACTTAGAGAACTCGGCTTAGCTAATGAACATGTGAGTGGTGGCATCTATTCACAGCCTCGTGTTTCACAGTGACCTCCACTTCCTGTGGCGAGCACATAGGCCTTGGCAGCGCCTGTACTGAGTGGCAGCTCCAGTAAAATTCCTTTTCTTAAATGCCGGAGTTATGAAGAGGTGCTGCCGTGTTAAACATCTGCTCTATCCATTGCTGGAGCCGAGAAAGAGAGAGGGGTCGATAAATCTCAGGCCTCTGGTGGCGAGACATTTTCCGAAGCGCTCGTCCTCCACTGTTTTCTATCTCTCGTTCTCAGGCTTCTTAACCTCCCTTCATCGCTGAGTGCAGGCTGAGGAAATGCAGTGTTGATGAGAGGACTGAGAATATCAAAGTCACTTTTATATAATTTCTACAACAACTCAGTCCTGATTTGTTAAAGGTTAAAGCATGTACAAATGTGGTGTTATTGTAAACAGGTTTATTTACCAGCAGCAGTGTGATTTATCAAGAGTGAAATCAGAATTTACATTTCAGCTGCATTAGCTGCAGTTAAGGTCATGTGACTATGATTATAAGAAAGGATAATATGTCATAAACTATTAACGTTTACAGATTATATTAGTTAATTAGCTATATTAGTTAATTATCTAAAATCCCAAGTCTCAATAAAATGCAAAAAAAAAAACTGTTTATTATCCTGATATGATGATTAATTGCTGATTACACATATCTACTTCCTACCAGTAAGTAGGACTAATCGTGAAAGATGCTGTAGGTTTGTGTTACATGATCAGAAAATAATTCTGCTTCTTTATTTATTTGTTTTAGTCGCCTAATGTACATGGCATACCGAATCCTGTTTGATAGCCTGCCATCCTAATATTTTGGGCGTATTCTGCTCCAAATGCTGTATAAACTAATCTGAAGTCTATAACTAATCTAGAATTGTTTACTCCTGTCACTAAACTGACTTGTAAAAGTGAAAGAAAACTGATCACACTAATTCTGCAAGTACAGTGAAAACATCTGGACAACAAAATGGACATAACCATTTGAGCAAGGTAATTAGAGCAAGTGTTTTGGGGTCTAGTTATTATAATCCTGTTACAATCTCTTAAGGGCTTTTTATTCCAACAAACCTTCACTGCTTACAAAGGCAAACATGGCAAATGCCATTGTTTTATTTGGTTGGTGGGTCATTCTCAGCACTGCAGTGACACTGACATGGTGGAGGTGTGTTAGTGTGTGTTGTGCTGGTATGAGTTGAGTAGATCAGACACAGCAGCTCTGCTGGAGTTTTAAAATACTGTGTCTACTCAGTGTCCACTCTATTAGACACTCCTACCTAGTTGGTCCACCTTGTAGATGTAAAGTCAGAGATGGTCTCTCATCTATTGCTGCTGTTTGAGTTGGTCATCTTCTAGACCTTCATCAGTGGTCAAAGGACGCTGCCCACGGGGTGCTGTTGGCTGGATGTTTTTGGTTGGTGGACTATTCTCAGTCCAGCAGTGACAGTGATGTGTTTAAAAACTCCAGCAGCATTGCTGTGTCTTATCCACTCATACCAGCACAACACACACTAACACACCAGTCAGTGTCACTGCAGTGCTGAGAATTATCCACCACCCAAATGATATATACTCTGTAGTGGTCCTGGGAGAGTCCTGACAATTGAAGAAGGGGCTAACAAATCACGCAGAGTAACATATGGAATACAGTCAGTAATTGTAGAACTACAAAGTGCTTCTATATGGTAAGTGGAGCTGATAAAATGGACAGTGAGTGTAGAAACAAGGAGATGGTTAAGGGCCTTGCTCAAGGGTCCAACAGTGGCTGAACCCACAACCTTTCCGTTGATAGCCCAAAGCTTTACCCACTAGGTTGTTGAAGTCGACTCTTTTATTATACCACTGGCACCACTTCTGCCAAATTGCAACTGTTGAGCCCCTAAACAAGACCCATAACCATAATTGCTTGCACTGTATCTGTCACAATTATAAGTTGCTTTGGATAAAAGCATCAGCTAATTATCATGAATGTAAAAAGTAAACAAATTCTTCCCCCTCTTTTTTTTAAGAGTTCACTAAGTAACCACAAAAAAATCCATCCAATGCATCTTTAAAATATTTATGCTTTATGTCGGTGGGGACAGCAATTTACTGAAAGTTTGAAAAGCTGATAATAAGACAGACATGCCTGGTAAATGTGATGAAGTCTAAAGTTTGTTAAATATTTCATATGAACTGGATATATTTACAAAAGCACATTTATTTTCATTCCACATAATGGCAAGCTCATCTAAAATGAGAGTGCATTTTTAAACATCTAAAAAATTCACATATTTGCATCAATTTTTAAAAAGAGGTTTATATCTAATGAATTTCGATTTAATTTGGCATGGCACAAAATCCATTTGTAGTGCTTTTAATTAAGAATGCAATCCATGCAATTAGAATTATGAGCAGAGCCTTCATCGGAGGGTCCTGAGAGGACCCCGTCTAAAAAATTATGTTAATGCTTTACACAGAAAACACTTTGCATAGCTAGATTTTTTCCATCTCTTGCTCTGTCTTTTCTTTAGTCGAGAGAATGGGCCTTAACAAACGCTCGTCTTTAAGCTGCGTTTTAGGAACATGTTTGTTCTTTTGTTTGCAGGAGCCGGGTACATGGAGCATATGCCAGCTGCGCTTGTGTACGCAGCTTCAGAGAGTGACGATAATGCAGCTTTAAGTGTTGCTTTACAAAATGCAATCTGCAGCACGGCATGGTGCTGTTTATATATCACTGAGCATCTTGTCAAGGCTGTGGCTTTTTATATACAGCAGAGCTGATAAATCTTTAAGTGAAAAGAGCAAGAGAAGAAAACCGTGCTGTAGTTGTTGTCATTATGACCCACGCTGCTCATTTGTACTTTCTATTTATATCCATATAGAGCTTTCAGATTCACTCTGGGGTTTTGATGCAAACACTTACATAAGCTAAATGTGTTATGGGAGAAAACGTGTTTTTGTTTAAATCTACCCTGCAGCCCAAATTTGACCCTATATATGACCCCTGAGATCTTTCTATAAGAGCATGTATAAACAAACTGTCAAACCTGTGTTAAGGACTAAATGTTTTAGTTTGCCTGACCCTTTTGTTAAGAAATCGTAACTGTGTATTGAAGAGTGGTATATCAAAGGTATTAACTGAATAAGAAGTAATAGACTATTTGCCTACTAGTCCTACAATAATAATAGTAATAATAATAATAATAAACATACACTATACACATATTCAAATACATTGTTTTCTCATAGTTAATGACCAGAGTTGCAAAAAATAAATAAATAAAAAACGAAATAAATAAATATAAAAAATTACTGGCTGGTGGAAGCAAATTATTATTTTTTTCTTTATCTTTTTTTTTTCTTTATTATTTTATTATTTTTAATTTTATTATTATTATTTTTTTTCATTATTAGTGTTTATTCTGTATTGCATGCATTTACAAAAACATTCAACAAGGTGGATTGGAATTGAAAGTGCAAAAAAAGCCGCTCAGGTGGTGCAGCGGTAAAAACACGCTGAACACCAGAGCTGGGATCTCGAATACATCGTATCGAATCTCAGCTCTGCCTGCAGGCTAGACTGAGCAGCCACATGAACAACGATTGGCCTGTTGTTCAGATATGGGTGGGACTAAGCTGAATGGGGTCTCTCTCTCATGACTGGTGCAATTACGACCTCTGCTGGCTAATTAATGGTGCCTGCAAAGAGGTGAGAAAAGAGTGCTGTCGGGGTGTGTCTCTCCGTACCCAATGCTGAGCTGCACTGCACTCGTCAAAGTGTAGGTGATAAGATGCATACGGCATGCTGCCCACGTGTCGGAGGGGCGTGGGTTAGCTTCGTTCTCCTCAATCAGAGTGGGGATCGGCATTGGTGGACAGGAAGTATAATGCAATCGGGCAATTGGACGCGCTAAAAAGGGAGAAAAAGGGGAGAAAAAGCATAAACAAACAAAATAAATTAGAGTACTAGCTCATTTCATCTAACTAAACCAAAGTCTTCCCTCTACACACAGTTAAAACACTCAATATTCAACCTCTGATTATTATTCCAAAGCTTTTACCACTAAGCCATCAAGTACAATTTCACTGTGAGATTTATTTATTTATTCATGTTTTTTTTTTTTTTTCATTTTCATTCATTTAATTTATTCATTTATTTATAACATAGTTTTTAAAAAAAAAAATTTTATTATTGTTATTATTAATTGACTGGTGGGGGCGGCACGGTGACTCGGTGGGTAGCACTGTCGCCTCACAGCAAGAAGGTCCTGGGTTCAATCCCCAGGCAGGGCAACCCAGGTCCTTTCTGTGTGGAGTTTGCATGTTCTCCCTGTGTCTGTGTGGGTTTCCTCCGGGAGCTCCAGTTTCCTCCCAGTCCAAAGACATGCAAGTGAGGTGAATTGGAGACACTAAATTGTCCATGACTGTGTTCAATATAACCTTGTGAACTGATGAATCTTGTGTAATGAGTAACTACCGTTCCTGTCATGAATGTAACCAAAGTGTAAAACATGACATTAAAATCCTAATAAACAAACAAACAATAAAGACCATTAGTACTAGCTCAATTCATCTAACTAACCAAAGTCTTCCCTCTATACACACTGTTAAAACACTCAATATTTAACTTCTGACTATTATTATTATATGTAGTTTTTACTGCTAAGCCATCACTGCTTCAGTGAGTACAATTTGACTGTGAGTTTTATTAATGTATTCATTTTACTTATAACATAGATTTTTTTTTATTATTTATTTATTTATTTATTTAAAAATCTTGCCATTTTTCCATGTTTATAGAAAAGGAAATAGTGGTTTTAAAAAGGCTTTTGTGTGTGCAAGGCTTTTTGCTTTCACACTTCTTAAAACCATTCTGCTGAACCTATTCTTTATTCTGCGTTGGTTCTCTAAATCATTTTATTTTTACTCTTTTATAGAAAGAAGCTTGACTGTGTGAAAGTGGACTGGTGGACTGAGTAGCTGGTTGGCTGACTGTGGTCATGGCTCCATGTAGCGCACACTCGCTTTTAGCTGCAGATAGGTGAGTTAAAGAATCACTGTTAAAGAAGAGTCGATTTACTGACTCACTCTTCCTGGTTTAATGAATAGTGGTGCTGGCCAAAGTAGAGTATTGACCTCAGAAGCACTGCTACTGTGTATCGAATGTTCTGTGCTTCTCTAGCTGAATAGAATGGAATCCCCACATATACTGTATATGCCAACTTCATATTAGCACCAGTGGCGATGTCCAAGTGTCAATGTGTCCACAAACTTTGGTCATGGATTGTATTATATGTTAAAATGAGAATTGACAGTTTATAAGAGGTTGCGGGTGCACACCTAGTGCTGATGAAGCACTTTCCACCACCCTGCTAAGCTCATCTCCACCATTGGCTTATGCTCTCAGTATGACAACAGGCCATTTTTCCCTCCATTTCACCGCTGCGCTGTAGGTGGCTTCCAGCTTTTGAGTAATTGCATTAATGGGAATGGCATCTGGATCTCCTTTCAGTTTCTGGCTTCCACCCTAAACTAGCTCATGAGCCATATTCACATATCCATTAACGTAGCAACTCAACTACATCCACACATATTTTCTCCCACAGAAACCAGGATACTATTCTCCTAAGCATACACTGTGGTGTCTGTGCTAATGATACTCAACATGTGCTTACAGCTGATTGAATAAACAGGTTTTATCCGGATAACACACAGTTCACTGGCAAAACTGACCAAATCCATAATTTAAAAATCAGGTGGTGAGCTAAAATGTCATTAGACTGCCACGGTTCATGTTTTCTTGTAACCCGACATCAGGTAAAAACACATTTAACTCATCCAAGGAGACACAGCATTGCAAAATAACTTTATATATAAAAACTCGTTCTGCAATGCCGTGTTTAATAAATATGTCTAGGTGTAAGTTTAATTTGAAACAGAAATCTGTCATCTGAACGTCAGGATTTCCTCTGGAGCTTTTCACTAAAGTTCTCATCTAGCACTCAGCGGATCTCATGTGACATCATTGAGATTCCCCCCTGGGTAACATTAAGCAGATATTAAAGTTGACCTATGTATGTTAGCCAAAAACACAATCATCCACGTGATTCCCATTTGGATTCAGTTAACATAAGCCTCTGTTTATTCAGGTTCACAATAGATCAGAATGTAATTAATGTTCCCCTTTAGCATATAACAGTTGCAGCAGTGTCCATGTTTTCAAACATTTTGAATTATATTTAAGTAATTTTTGGCTTTTTATTATTATATGTTTTTTTTTTATATTACCAACATTGTTTTTTATTTAATGTCTTTATTATTATTATTATTATTATTATTATTATTATTATTATTATTATTATTATTATTATTTTTATTTTTATTTTTATTATTATTACTGGATTTAACTTATTACATGGTTTTCCCACAATATACATTTTTATTTTAATATTACCAACATATTTTTTTATTTAATGTTATTATTATTATTAATATTATTATTATTATTATTATTATATTAATAATAATAATAATAATGGATTTATTTATTCATTTATTTATTCATTTATTTTAGGAATGTTTTTGATATACATTTTCATTTAGTAGTTTTGTACTATTTTAACTATTATTATTATTATTATTATTATTATTATTAAATGTTACTTATTACATGGTTTTTCACACAATATTTTGTTTTAAATATTACCAACATTTTTTATTTATTTAATGTTTTATTTATTTATTATTATTATTATTATTATTATTATTATTGTTATTGTAATTGTAATTATTATTATTGTTGTTATTTTATTTATTTATTTATTTTTGCTGTTGTTATGGATCTCTTTGATATGCATTTTCATTCAGTAGTTTTGTACTATTTTAACAGAAAAGCTAGCAATTACATTTAAGTTTCAAACAAAGAATCAATCCAAGTAAACCCCAGCTTGTTCTTAGTGAGAAAAGTATTCAGAGGCTTGCATTTCATAAGAGAGTTGTTGAACTGGACCTGAATTGATAGCAGTAATGCATAATCCTAGACTTAAAATCCCACACCCTGCTTCCATATGATAAATGTCAACAAAAGGATTACGAAGGGAAAAGCCTGAGTATGGTCAGGAGGGCCATCACAAACACTGTCCCCCTGAGAGCACTAATACTTTACAGACAAATGTAAAAGATTTACAGTGCATGAACATCCAGCACCATTCCTCTGCACTTCTCATTTGGATTCAATTGACACATTTTGAATTCATTTTGCACTAATAAAAAGCTTTTGCCCCCTATTACTTTATGAAATGCCCTGATAATTTATTCCACTACGGCGAGTAATCATGTGTGCAGCTAGGTATGTGTGTAGTGTGTAGCAGTGTTTATGTGTGTGTGTGTGTGTGTGTGTGTGTGTGTGTGTGTATGTGTGTTTATTCTCCTGGTGTTTTTAAATGACTGTGGTGGCATTGCCACTTGGGAAACATGGTCCCATATTGATTGTGGACTGGACAAATAGTTCATTTTATCAACCCTGACTATTCTCATCCCTCTACATGCTAAATAATGAATAAGGCCATCCGTCATTGCTTCAAGGTATTTACTGCCGCTGTCCCTTAGCCTACATAAACCCGTCCAGGCTTTGGATTCAGATTGCCAGGAAAATTGCTGCTAGTGTCCCAGGAAGATTAGTGTTAGGGGTAGCATGACATCCAATAAAGACTCTTACTCATTGATTTTTGTGATGTTTAATCTGAAGTCCCAAGTGTCTGCAGTTTATTTTATGTCATGTTTACCTGCAGTGGTTATTAACACTGGACTTTTAAAAAAACAGTTACATCTTAAAATTATTATTTTTTATTTAATATGTATGCATGGCCTTCTAGGATTGACTCATCTGTATGTTCATATGGCACTGCATTATAATGTACTTACAATACCCTCACAAATTAATTATTAATTCCAGCTCAAGCTTAATGAAGCTGAAAGCCTGTAGACATGGATCAGCATTACAGCACTAAATTATTTTAATAACCAATCCATGAGGTAATATAAAACCTTAAAAAAACTTGCTTTTACCTTAAATATTTCATTGATAGATGTTTTAAATGTGTTACTTGAATGCTATAAATGGTAAAACCCCTTTCATTTCCTCCCATCTTTCTCCATTAGAATGTCTAAATTATAGATTTGTTATAGAATTTGAGCATATGGCCATGAACCTAAGCAGCAGAAAGTAGAAATGGAGTTGAATGCATTATGATGACGCCACTGAATATGATGGCATATTTATGAAATACTATTCCTGGGATTAGATCAAACTAGTTTCATGCTTTTGCATTAGTAAAAACATTATAAACATTATTATTATTATTATTATTATTATTATTATTATTATTATTATTATTATTATTATTATTATTATTATTATTATTATTATTATTATTATTATTATTATTATTATTATTATTATTATTATTATTATTATTATTATTATTATTATTATTATTATTATTATTATCCTTATTATTATCATTATTATTATTATTTTGGCTACATGTAATTTACAGTAAACGTAATTTGTCTTTTGCAGTAAAAAGCTAATGAAGATTAGCACTTTTGCATGGTCAGCTAAATTAACTCTTTGTTTTTAAGTGAAATTGTAGTTTGCTTCCTATAGACTCTCTACAATCAACACGAATTGTTCGATAACTGGTAGTACACACAGTACACAAACAAAGTACTAAAAGCTGAGAAAAATGTCTGTGGGAGGAGCCAGCACGATGTACACCGATCAGCCATAACATTAAAACCACCTTCTTGTTTCTACACTCACTGTCAGCTCCACTTACCATATAGAAGCACTTTAAAGTTCTACAATTACTGACTGTAGTCCATTTGTTCTTCTACATACTTTTTTAGCCTGCTTTCACCCTGTTCTTTAAAGGTCAGGACCCCCACAGGACAACTACAGAGTAAGTATTATTTGGGTGGTGGATGATTCTCAGCACAGCAGTGACACTGTCATGGTGGTGGTGTGTTAGTGTGTGCTGTGCTGGTATGAGTGAATAAGACACAGCAGCACTGCTGGAGTTTTTAAACACCTCACTGTCACTGCTGGACTGAGGATAGTCCACCAACCCAAAACATTCAGCCAACACCGACCCGTGGGCAGCCTCCTGTGACCACTGATGAAGGTCTAGAAGATGACCAACTCAAACAACAGCAATAGATGAGCAATCGTCTCTGACTTTACATCTACAAGGTGGACCAACTAGGTAGGAGTGTCATAGACAATAGAGTAGACAGTGAGTAGACATGGTATTTTAAAAACTCCAGCAGCGCTGCTGTGTCTGATCCACTCATACCAGCACAACACACACTAACACACCACCACCATGTCAGTGTCACTGCAGTGCTGAGAATGAGCCACCACCTAAATAATACCTACTCTGTAGTGGTCCTGTGGGGGTCCTGACCATTGAAGAACAGGATGAAAGCAGGCTAAAATGTATGTAGAGAAACAGATGGACTACAGTCAGTAATTGTAGAACTACAAAGTGCTTCTATATAGCACACTTTATTTGGAAAGAATAATTTAGAAGGTGTGACAAGAGTACCTGTGGGTACAGCCAGCTTGCTATATGTGGGGAAGAAAGTTGCAAAACCTGTGAGAAAGTGCTAATGAGTGGTGCCATCATGCTATACAAAGGGAATAATTATAATAAATAAGATTAATAAGTGAGAAGAATGTCTGTTGATTGGCTGTAGTTTGAATTCACAGCTGTGCTTTAATAATAAGATTGAAAGAAAACCCAAACCCAGCTGCTATTTGTTTTGTCATTGTAAATAGTGTGGTGCCAATCTTGTGATTTAATGGACATTTGTTATAGTTATTTTTCAGTGATGGATTACTTTGAACAAACACTTTAAAAGAAACATCTATTCTAAAAAATTTTTAGCAGCTACACCAACCATATGGACGTCTATCTGTTGCACTGTACATGCTCCTGTTTCTCCACCCATCAATGGAAAAAGACTCAATAGGACCCCAGCTGACTAGACATTAGTTGGGTGGTTGACCATTATCAGGACTGTACTAACACTCAAAGCAGTAGTATGACAGACATATTCACAACACTGCTGTACCTGCTACTTCATATCAGAACAACACACACTACCATGTGATTACCATGTTTGTGTCATTTCAGTGCTAAGAGTGGTCCACTACTGAAACATCAACTGGTCAGTGATGTTTTTTCTGTCTCTTTCTATTAATGGATGGTGTAAAGGGGGAGAGGGGGTGATGGAGGCCCAGAACTCTGTATAGTAGGAGTAGCCCATAGGATGATCATGAATGTACAGTGTATCACAAAAGTGAGTACACCCCTCACATTTCTGCAAATATTTTATTATATATTTTCATGGGACAACACTATAGAAATAAAACTTGGATATAACTTAGAGTAGTCAGTGTACAACTTGTATAGCAGTGTAGATTTACTGTCCTCTAAAAATAACTCAACACACAGCCATTAATGTCTAAATGGCTGGCAACATAAGTGAGTACACCCCACAGTGAACATGTCCAAATTGTGCCCAAAGTGTCAATATTTTGTGTGACCACCATTATTATCCAGCACTGCCTTAACCCTCCCGGGCATGGAATTCACCAGAGCTGCACAGGTTGCTACTGGAATCCTCTTCCACTCCTCCATGATGACATCACGGAGCTGGTGAATGTTAGACACCTTGAACTCCTCCACCTTCCACTTGAGGATGCGCCACAGGTGCTCAATTGGGTTTAGTCCATCACCTTTACCTTCAGCTTTCTCAGCAAGGCAGTTGTCATCTTGGAGGTTGTGTTTGGGGTCGTTATCCTGTTGGAAAACTGCCATGAGGCCCAGTTTTCGAAGGGAGGGGATCATGCTCTGTTTCAGAATGTCACAGTACATGTTGGAATTCATGTTTCCCTCAATGAACTGCAGCTCCCCAGTGCCAGCAACACTCATGCAGCCCAAGACCATGATGCTACCACCACCTTGCTTGACTGTAGGCAAGATACAGTTGTCTTGGTCCTTCTCACCAGGGCGCCGCCACACATGCTGGACACCATCTGAGCCAAACAAGTTTATCTTGGTCTCGTCAGACCACAGGGCATTCCAGTAATCCATGTTCTTGGACTGCTTGTCTTCAGCAAACTGTTTGCGGGCTTTCTTGTGCGTCAGCTTCCTTCTGGGATGACGACCATGCAGACCGAGTTGATGCAGTGTGCGGCGTATGGTCTGAGCACTGACAGGCTGACCTCCCACGTCTTCAGCCTCTGCAGCAATGCTGGCAGCACTCATGTGTCTATTTTTTAAAGCCAACCTCTGGATATGACGCCGAACACGTGGACTCAACTTCTTTGGTCGACCCTGGCGAAGCCTGTTCCGAGTGGAACCCGTCCTGGAAAACCGCTGTATGACCTTGGCCACCATGCTGTAGCTCAGTTTCAGGGTGTTAGCAATCTTCTTATAGCCCAGGCCATCTTTGTGGAGAGCAACAATTCTATTTCTCACATCCTCAGAGAGTTCTTTGCCATGAGGTGCCATGTTGAATATCCAGTGGCCAGTATGAGAGAATTGTACCCAAAACACCAAATTTAACAGCCCTGCTCCCCATTTACACCTGGGACCTTGACACATGACACCAGGGAGGGACAACGACACATTTGGGCACAATTTGGACATGTTCACTGTGGGGTATACTCACTTATGTTGCCAGCTATTTAGACATTAATGGCTGTGTGTTGAGTTATTTTCAGAAGACAGTAAATCTACACTGCTATACAAGCTGTACACTGACTACTCTAAGTTATATCCAAGTTTCATGTCTATAGTGTTGTCCCATGAAAAGATATAATGAAATATTTGCAGAAATGTGAGGGGTGTACTCACTTTTGTGATACACTGTACATTCAAAACAGCATTTTATAGCAAAGTGAAAAAAAACATAAGTCAACCACTAAAAGTAATACCTTAAATACATCCATAACACTGTCTGCAATCAAGAGAGCTTCTTGTACAATTATGTGATAAACTATTGTCGTCTACCTTTTTTGAATTTTTTCTTTACATTTGAAATAATACAAATAATTTCACATTATTACTATTAAGTTATATATTATTCTATATTATTATATTTTATATTATTATTATTAGGTTCAGCATCTGCAATATTAGCTCAGAAATAAAACTACGTGATCCATGAGCACAGTAATGCTGTCCTTTCTAATGTTTGGGTTTGATATGCAGACTTTTGAATACAGTTACACGTTAACAGACTCCATGGAAAAACAATATTACCTGTAAAGCGAAGGAATGTCTCGTAAAATGGTTTCAAAACATACAGAATTACATTAAGTCACTTCCTCGTCATTCTCATGAATACCAGCCGGAATTTTTAATTGACTGCTGTGATGTCTAAACCAGATGTGCGTGCAGGCTTTGCTTGTATTTTATATTGCTTTGGATATAAAAAAGTGTGTGTAATAATAAATAAAATAATAAAATAATAGCTAGAGCTGTATTATAGAGCTGCTCCTTTCAAAAGCTTTACCTCCCATATTGAAAGTAAATAGTTTAGGTGTACTCCATAATGTAGTGCCATGGATCTATCTATCTATCTATCTATCTATCTATCTATCTATCTATCTATCTGTCTATCTATCTATCTATCTATCTATCTATCTATCTATCTATCTATCTATCTATCTATCTATCTATCTATCTATCTATCTATCTATTTATCATCTATCTATCTATCACACACATATGAACTTGAGTGACATCCTATTCTTAATCCATAGGTTTTAATATGATGTCGACCCACCCTTTGCAGCTATAACAGCTTCAACTCTTCTGGGAAGGCTTTCCACAAGGTTTAGGAGTTTGTTTATGGGAATTTTTCACCATTCTTCCAGAAGCGCGTTTGTGAGGTCAGACACTGATGCAGTCATGTTGGAACAGGAAGGGGCCATCCCCAAACTGTTCTTACAAAGTTAGGAGCATGAAATTGTCCAAAATCTCTTGGTATGCTGAAGCATTAAGAGTTCCTTTCACTGGAACTAAGGGGCCGAGCCCAACTCCTGAAAAACAACCCCACACCATAATCCCCCTCCACCACACTTTACACTTGGCACAATGCAGTCAGACAAGTACCGTTCTCCTGTCAACCACCAAACCCAGACTCGTCCATCTGATTGCCAGACGAAGAAGCGTGATTCGTCACTCCAGAGAACACGTCTCCACTGCTCTAGAGTCCAGTGGCAGCATGCTTTACCTGCTCTGTCATTTTATGTGGCCTACCACTTCGTGGCTGAGTTGCTGTCATTCCCAATCGCTTCCACTTTGTTATAATAGCACTGACAGTTGACTGTGGAATATTTAGTAGCGAGGAAATTCCACGACTGGACTTGTTGCACAGGTGGCATTACGGTACCATGGTGAGCGACCTATTCTTTCACAAATGTTTATAGAAGCAGTCTGCATGCCTAGGTGCTTGGTTTTATACGCCTGTGGCCATGAAAGTGATTGGAACACCTGAATGCAATGTTTTGGATGGGTGAGTAAATACTTTTGGCAATATAGTGTATGTGGTACCTCTGGTAAATTAACAACTACAGATTTCAGTTTTAAACAGTGTCCCAACTTTTCTGGAAATTGGGTTTGTCCAAACAGCAACCTGTATGTTTTATATATTACAAATTACAACTAACGAGGTAATATCATGGTAGTGTGTGTTGTACTGGAGAAAAGGTTAGCAGGTCTAATAGTGTTATTGGGATTTTTATCTTTGTCTGTTTATGCATTTTTTCCTGTTCCCTCCAATCTAGTCATATCCAATTACCCTGATTATATCTTCCTCCACTGCTGCAGACCCCTAATCTGGCTGAAAATAACTGTACCTAGCACACACCCCCTCCGATGTTTGTAGTTTGTACTTCTTTACTTATTTTGACCTGCCAGTATTGCACATGGAGAGTCACGCACTGATCTCCATTATCCTATCATTGTAAAGCCATAATTGCAGCAGCAATGAGGAATCCTTACGGCTATTCCACCCGGCAAACATTAGCTGGATTTAGAAAAAAATCCTGGTTAGTGAATCCTATTTAACAACAGTTGTGGCTCTTTACATGGACAGAAATAGAGCCATTAGTGACCTGTTACCTGAACATATGGGTGTTGCAAATGGGGAGTATGTTAGGGCAATTGCTACTCAACAAGAATGCAAGACTGGGCACTTTTACATTATTATGTTTAAAATGGCACAGATTGACCCAAGACCCAAATAAGTGAAATAGGAATGCAGAAACGAGCGGGGCAAGCCACATTTCTTCTTTACTTTCCAGAACGGAATGAAACACAGGAAGTAAGCAGGAAAAGTGTAGAAGTGGAGTCTATTAATTCTGGGCCAGAAGAAGTCAAGAGTGGAACTAAGCTGTAACTGCCTGCTTCCCTTTCTCATTTTTGGTACTGATGCCAGTCATTCCGGAGGGTAACCCTCATCACTGGAGTGACTGCCTGGGCTCTGTATATGTGTGTGTGGGGGGGGTATAGTGTATATTGGGGCAAGCAAACAAGCCTACTAGCTTACATGCTCCCTCAGGACCCTTTGCCATCTAATCTCAGAATTAATTCTATTTGAAATAGTTAAAATAAGAAAGGTCAGGTAGCGGTATATGAGAACTGACTTCTTTGCTAATGAACACGTACCTCGCTTTTTTCACAGTGTCCTTGGACTGTCATCTCCAACCTTTTGAAGCTGTATCTGATTATCCAGGCAGCAATTAATCATAATTAAGCCAGACTTGGAACAGTGGAGGGAAGGTAGCAACGGACCTGGCATGCCTCCTGATCAGCTCCTGGCGTTTCCTTTTTTTTTGTGTGTGTGAGACTACTGGCTATCTCAGAGCTTCTATTAAAACACTGGGAGTGGAAGGCTGCAGGGGGTGAGGGTGATGGGAATACGGTAGCTCATGAAGGAGCTTGAACATGTCTACAGTGGATCTGTGGCTTATCACTACCTATGTAGGCCCTCAGGATTTAAGTTTTCTTGCAAAAAGAAATGGTGACTGTTGAAATAACTCTTCCAATGAGTTATACTGGGGTCAGTGTGAGGTACTTCAACTTGTGTGCTCAGATCCGCTTTGTTTTCTGAACAGAATACACACCAAAATCTACACAGTGTTGCCAACTCATATAAACAGAATAAGTCGGCTGATGACTGAAGTTTGTTTTATACGACACGTTTATGTGCTTTGTTTGGGTTTCATGCTGTTTAAGTAGAGAACCAAGCTGAGTATTGTTGACTTTCGATCATGAAAAATGATGTAGATCAGAGGATATTCAGCCAAGTTAAGCAAAATCTCCAACCCAAGTCCAGATATGATAGTAAAATATTATAGCATGTAATACATTGCTGTCGAAGGCTAAGGTTAAGATCTGTGCTCTTCCTTTTTGTAAGTTCTCTCATGCAATTTCCAGATGGTTCGTGCTTTTCTGGTCAAAAGGTTTTGGAGAGGAGGTCCGGCTGCTTGGCCCTTCGCTAATGTATTTTCCTTTCCTTTGTGCAGGCAGTTTATTATTAGAATGTGCTTTCATTGCATCAGGAGGATGAAGAGTGATGTTTGTACATGCATGGATGTGTATGTGTGTGCATGTTGAAGACAGAGCAGAGATTAATGTATGGGTCAGCTGTATTTGCGGTCCCTCTGGACCAAGCCTGAAACCCTGCCAGACCCAGCCAAAGGTCAGTTGAGCTGCACTTTTTTTTCTATTTCCTCTCTGTCTGTCTCTCTCTCTCTCTCTCTCTCTCTCTCTCTCTCTCTCTCTCTCTCTCTCTCCACCTCTAGCAACAAAACGGTCACACTTTTTCGATTGCAATTTTTTCACAAGAGTTTCTATTCAATCTCCACTTGACTGGGGTCAGGATCAATGTTAATGTTGCTGAATAAAAAGGACACACTGCCAGTATAGGAATGCAGAAAGTTTTACACTGATCGGCCATAAGATTAAAACCACCTCCTTGTTTCTACACTCACTGTCCATTTTATCAGCTCCACTTACCATACAGAAGCACTTTGTAGTACTACAATTACTGACTGTAGTCCATCTATTTCTCTGCATGCTTTTATAGCCCCCTTGCATGCTGTTCTTGAGCTGCACTGGGCCAGTGATAGCTCAGTGGTTAAGGTACTGGACTAGTAAACAGAAGGTTCCCGGTTCAAGCCCCGCTACCACCAAGTTGCCACTGTTGGGTCCCTGAGCAAGGCCCTTAACCCTCAATTGCTCATTGTGTAAGTCGCTTTGGATAAAAGTGTCTGCTAAATGCTGGAAATGTAAATGTAAATGTTCTTCAATGCTCCCAGGACCACTACAGAGTAGGTATTATTTGGGCGGTGGATGATTCTCAGCACAGTGACACTGACATGGTGGTAGTGTGTTAGTGTGTGTTGTGCTGGTATGAGTTGATAAAACACAGCAATGCTGTTCACCGTCACTGCTGGACTGAGAATAGTCCACCAACCAAAAATATTCAGCCAACAGCGCCTCGTGGGCAGCGTCCTGTGACCACTGATGAAGGTCTAGAAGATGACCAACTCAAACAGCAGCAATAGATGAGCGATTGTCTCTGACTTTACATCTACAAGGTGGACCAACTAGGTGTCTAAGGACAGTGAGTGGACACGGTATTTAAAAACTCCAGCAGCGCTGCTGTGTCTTCATCAACCTGCAAACCATGACCCATTTGCAGTCTGCATCACATGGAGGTGTGGCATATAATTATTATTATTTTTTTTTTTTCCCAACCTCTTTTGCAGCTATAACTTCTACCACTTTTTTTGGGGTTGTAAGGTTAGACACTAATGTTGGTCTCTTCTTGAGCAAGAAGAAGGCCAACCGTGCAATTAAAGTTCCAAATAAATTTAAAGATGTTTAATGGGGTTACTTAAGTCTTTATGTACCCTAAGTTGGGCCCAGGAGCAAAGTCATAGTTTGTTTTATACACCTTTATTTACCTGCTAACAATGGGTGTGGCTAAAACACCTGTACCTAATTATAAGATGGAGTGTTCATATACTCTTGGTCATATACAGTAATTGTTTGGTGTAAAGGTCCTATAGTGGTCCTTTTATATTGTGAACTGGACAAATTGATACTATTGATAAGCCACAGTCGATAACCATATACCAAAAAAGTACCAAAAAACACAGTACCAAAAAAGTCCACTTGGACTGATTCATCTGCCTAAAATGCTGTCAAAACAGCTTTGACCTACCAAGACATGGATTTAAAAACTCAGGTCTTTCAACTTCTGTATGTTGCCAAGGGGATAATCCCACAGTAAATCCTGATGCCATTCTTCCCCAGGCTTATTTACAAGATCTTGAAGAAAACATTATTAATCAAACCAGTCATCTATCTTTTTGGGGAGTAGTAGCTCACTGTTTAAGCTAATTAGGAATTAGAAATGTACTTATTAAACCACACCACTTCTAGGTTGCCAGTTGTGAACCCATGAGTAAGGCCCTTAACTCTAAATAGCTTGGATTGTATATGGTCACATTTGTAAGTTGGTTCAGATAAAGACCAACTGTCTGTTACAGTAAATGCCTTCACTTTGATGTACATTTCTGATGCATGCATGTCCATTGTTGGTGCTTTTTGTTAGTGATTTTTGACTGATGCACTTTGACCAGTCTGCAACCATGCAGCCCCACACACAGTGATGTTTGATGCATTGTGTGTTGTGACACATGCAGCTCATCACCAGTATGAAATGTATTAACAATCTGAGCCGCCAGACACCATAGTCATCATGTCTTTACTCGTCAATGAGTCGTGGCTGCCCAGCAATCTGTTAGCCATGAGGACACCTTGCTGGACATAACAGTTTAGCCTTTACTGTAATCAGGTCTTTATGCCTAATAATAGGGCAGCTGTAGCCTAGTGGATAAGGTACTGGTCCAATAATCAAAAGGTTACTGGTTCAATTTGAGCCGCCAGACACCATAATCATCATGTCTTTACTCATCAATGAGTCTTGGCTGCCCAACAATCTGTTAGCCATGAGGACACCTTGCTGGACATTACAATTTCACCTTTACCGTAATCAGGTCTTTATGCCTGATAATAGGGCAGCTGTAGCCTAGTGGTTAAGGTACTGGTCCAGTAATTAAAAGGTTGCTGGTTCAAGCCCCACCACTGTTAGGTTGCCACTGTTGGGCTCTTAACCCTCAATCGCTTAGATTGTATACTGTCACAACTGTAAGTCGCTTTGGATAAAAGCGTCTGCTAAATGCTGAAAATGTAACAGTAAAATAATATCTATTGCACTCAGTGTGTGTACTACAACCATCATCAGCCCACATTTAGTACACCCCTGAACATCATATGCATATGTGTCATAAAATAAGCATTGCTATGCACATTTTGAGGGGTGGTCCCAATGTTTTATAATGCATAATCAGACTATTTTGATGTGCACCACAGTTATTAGACTTGGCAAATGCCCAATATGTTTACGAGCAGCAGAGACTTAATGCATACATAAGTGGATAAATAAATTAACAATCCAATCTACTCTATTATTTATTGACTAGTGGTGATTAAAAGCAAATTAGCAGCTGGCTGTAGCATTACAGTCTAATGAGGTTAATCAGACTTACAGTTGTACTCAGGTCAATATTTAGACAGCATCGCTGCCGGCTCGAGAGGTTACTAATTTATTAACCTCCTGCATAAGAGGTCAGATAGTATTGTGTAAAAAATGTGAAATACTTACACATTAGACACTTCTGTGATTTTCAAAAGAAACTGAATAGATTTCTGCTTTGAAGAGTTAGCTCATTGTCTGCAGGCGTTAAAATTACACAGCAATTAACTTCATTGAGTGGAACTATCATCCTCATCTATCAGTGCCATGTTCAGCAAGCACGCTTGTAATCCTACATGAAGTATTGCTCGACCTCCCCTCCCCCAGCTATACACATTACTGCTAATTGTCTTGTAGTGCATGTGTAAAACTGCTTCAAATTTTGCATCTATCTTCAACCCCAAATCAGAAAAAGTTGGGACAGCATGGAAAATGCAAATAATAATAAAAAAAAACCACAAAAGTTTCTTACATTTATACTGACGTTTATTTCATTGCAGACAGGATGAACCTGATATATTTTATGTTTTTCTGCTCAACTTCATTTAATTTATTAACAAACATCCATTCCTGCATTTCAGGCCTGCAATACATTCCAAAAAAAAAGAAAAAGTTGGGACATTAAAGCATTTACCACTTTGTAATGTTGCCATTCCTTTTCATCACACTTAAAAGATGTTTTGGCACCGAGGATACCAAGTGATTTAGTGTTTCAGCTTTCATTTTGTCCTATTTTTCCTGCGAACACGTCTTAAGATGTACAACAGTACGCGGTCGTCGTTGTTGCATTTTTTGTTTTAAAATTCTCCACACATTCTCTATTGGGGACAGGTCAGGACTGCAGGCAGGCCAGTCCAGTACCCGTGCCCTCTTCTTCCACAGCCATGCCTTTGTAATGTGTGCAGCATGTGGTTTTGCATTGTCTTGTTGAAAAATGCTGGACGTCCCTGGAAAAGATGACGTCTTGAAGGCAGCATATGTTGCTCTAAGATCTCAATGTACTTTTCTGCATTAATGCTGCCATCACAGAAGTGTAAGTGACCTTTGCCAAGGGCACTGACACAGCCCCATACCATGACAGACCCTGGCTTTTGGACCTGTTGCTGATAATAGTCTGGATGGTCCTTTTCGTCTTTGGTCCGGAGCACACGGCGTCCATTTTTTCCAAAAAAAGACCTGGAATGCTGATTCATCTGACCACAATACACGTTTCCACTGTGTGATGGTCCATCGTAGATGCCACCGAGCCCAGAGAAGTTGACGCCGCTTCTGGAGATGGTTAACATAAGGCTTTTTTTTTTTTGCACAGTGATGTACATGCATTTGTGCATGTAACTCTGTATTGTAGAGCTTGACAAAGGTTTGCCAAAGGAATCCCTTGTCCATGTAGTTATATCAGCATTTTTTGATGCAGTGCCATCTGTGGGATCGAAGATCACAGGTGTTCAGTTAAGCTTGCTCCCTTGGCCTTAACTCAGTGAAATTCCTCCCGATTCCTTGAATGGTTTAATGATATTATGCACCGTAGAGGGAGACATATGCAAATCCCTTCTAATCTTTCTTTGAGGTACATTGTTTTTAATATTTAGATGAAGAAGAAAAAGAAGACGACGAAGAAGCAGATCTGGTATAACCTTGTCATGTGCCTTGTTGGATTTATGCACCACAATAAAAAAAAAAATAACAATAATAATAATAATAAATAATAAATAAATAATAATAATAATAACAGTAATACATAAAAAAATAAATAAAAATGCTGTGTCATATTGTGTCTGTAAGTGGCAGGTAGCACTTTCAAACTAAGATCATTTCCCAAGGCTGCTTTTATAGCATCATTGAGCAGCACCCCCTAAATGCCTCCAAAAGTACAAAATCTGTTCTTACTACTAAAGTACTTTACCTCTTACATTAACACTAAGCAGTAATTTCCTAATATGTGAGTAACAGCATTTAATGGACTGACAGAATATTACATTCTGCTTTAGGTTACCTCTGACACTCCTCCATTACTCCAATAATTCCTTTTTTTCCTGTCAGGCTTTTGATTTTAGCAGCCCGCAGCAACGGGTTTAGCCTGCTGCTCTGGTCTGATCGTCCTCTGTCTAACCTAACCGCGGGACGACTTTGCTCTTACACTGAGGACACCAAATTAACAGTGAGCGGTGTCACAGCCAGATACTCTGATCTTAATGAGGGATGACCTGGAGAAAAAGATCATAATTATCCCTATTATTACAATCTCCTTTGCTATAGAATATAAAACGCTCATTATTGTTCTTATTGAATTGTTCATTATGATTATTTTTGAGCCTGCAGCCCTTTTAGGCCAAAGGTAGAAGAAAAGGTTAATAATAGGAGGGGAACAGGCTGTACTTCTAGTTCCTGCATGAATATCTCTGGGTATTTCTTTTCATTTTCAGTCGGCTAGGGACACTAGACTATTAGCAGCTTTATTTGGAGCGCAAAGCCTTAACTTATTCATATACTGTATGTGTTTGTAAGTGAGCACAGTTAAAATGCTGACTTGTGTGGTTTATAATAGTGTATATTTTGCTAACTGATTAAAAATTGGAAGTTCACCAGGGCGCAATTACACCATTTTATTTCCTCCTCACACTTTCCACTCTGATTCCCCTTTAACAGCAGTGTGTTGTTAAAGGGGAATCAGAGGGGGAATTATTTGAGAACAGTAATTACTTCAAAATAAATACATTCTCGCTTTCCGGGTCCACATGAATGAAAGGAAATTATGTTTATACGGGCATGAATTGAGTGGAATGACCCCAGCGATTTTTCTAAAGCAACTGCGAATACTGCCAAGCCATAATATGAAGTGTCAAAATTGGAACAGGCACATCTAGCGCATTGTTGGGCGCCTCCTTAATTTGGCCCATTCCAGAATGTGTGATATTTGTAATTGCGTCTGTCAATCCATCTTAATACACTGTCAGCCATTTGACATTCTCCATAAACGGCATGCTTCAACTTTGAGTGATGTTTTTTATTTAAAAAACTGAAAGGTTTATGATTTTTTTTAGATTATTAGATTATTTTTGCCGTATAAAACCTTTGGTATATTTTACTTAAGGACCAACAGTGTACAACAGAAATAAGTCTGGCAGTTATACACTGATCAGCCATAACATTAAAACCACCTTGTTTCTACACTCACTGTCCATTTTATCTGCTCCACTTACCATATAGTAACACTTTGTAGTTCTTCAATTACTGACTGTAGTCCATCTGTTTATCTACATATATTTTTAACCTGCTTTCACCTTGTTCTTCAATAGTAAGGACCCCCACAGGACCACTACACAGCAGGTATTATTTAGGTGGTGGATCATTACCAGCACTGCAGTGACAATGACTTGGTGGTGGTGTGTTAGTGTGTGTTGTGCTGCGCTGATGGAGTTTTTAAATACCGTGTCCACTCACTGTCCACTCTATTAGACACTCCTACCTAGTTGGTCCACCTTGTAGATATAAAGTCAGAGACAATCACTCATCTATTGCTGCTGTTTGAGTTGATCATCTTCTAGACCTTCACCAGAGGTCACAGAACGCTGCCCACAGGGCGCTGTTGGCTGGATGTTTTTGGTTGGTGGACTATTCTCAGTCCAGCAGTGACAGTGAGGTGTTTAAAAACTCCATCAGCATTGCTGTGTCTGATCCACTCATACCAGCACAACACACACTAACACACCACCACCATGTCAGTGTCACTGCAGTGCTGAGAATTCATACTGAAACCTGGCAGCTCAGTGTCACATGGTTGGGTTGTTAGACAGCACTAGGTTCAAAAGGACCTAGGTTTGAACTGATAAACTAATAGGTAGCTGCATGGTGGTGCATCAGGTGGAATTGATCAAGGTATCCCTCCGATTCCCAAAAGCATAATAAAATACAATGACATGGTGGCACAGCACAGAACAGTTCTAGGGACCTAGGTTTAATTCTCGGCTAGGTTTTAACCTGTTTTTATCAGTTTCTTTCAACATATTTAGGTGATTTCCCACTTTGCAAAATAAGGGATGGATATGCTTTGCATCTGCCATCACCCTAATCAGAATAGGGAAGAATAATAAATGATAAATAACATTTAATTGTAGATTATTTGTAATATACTATATGACCAGCAGTTTGTAGACATAATGGGTCTGTTTGAAAACCTAGTGAGCTGCCTTGCTGCCTAAGTAAAGAGGAGTCTAATAAGACATCAAACTCATGAGGCAGATTATTTAGACGCACTAATAAGCGATCATCGCAAATACATAATTCCAGTTACCACAGTTACCCTCAGGCCATTCAAACCAATGGGCTGAGGTGGCACAACCCGCGACCATGCCAGCTAACATCCTCCTCTGTGTACTAAAAATTATTACATTGTCAATGACAAGTTCAAATTTGCAAATAAGTTACACTCTGTTCATTGCTCCGCATTTGTCTGCCATATTTGTCATTTTTTGTGAGAAAAGTTGTGCAGCACTGAATGCTGGGATTGCCGGGATTGCCTTCACTACTATTGCCTAGTTCACACTACACGTTTTTTGTGTTTTCTCTGATTTTTGGTCGCCGCTAGATGTGGCAGCTTGGAGGCAACTTGGCGTTCGCTCAGGGATCGAAACTAAGCTCTCAGTGGCTATGCGTGAACTGTTCAACGACTCGATGCGAGCAGCTCAGGAAAAATATCTAGCATGTTAAATATCTGAACCTGTCGCCGACTCAAAATCATGTAGTGTGAAAGGCGTTGCCCCTGACCTTAACCAGATTCTACTCCTGTGCAATAATTCAGAGCATTGATTGTAGACCAGGCATTAGCCCACAGACTTACCCTAGAATCGTCTGGACAGATTCCCTAATAAAGGAAAACTATTCAGGATATTTTAAAAGGCGAGGTTCAACAATTTTTGGGTGTTTAAATACTTTCAGCCACCTAGTTCACTAATCTATACTGCTATGTAACAAAAAATGTATAGAACAGTTGATAAGGCTCTCTAAAAAGAAGCATTTTGTGTTGGCTACTCTCATTTTAGTGAAGTCAAATGGCTTTGAACTGAACCTGCCCTATGAAGAAACAAACAGGCTTTCCAGTCACTGTGCTGCATGCTAAGCTACACCACTATTGAAATCCGCAGTAGCTGTTTGCCCAAGTGCCAAAATAATCAAGTTTTGCCTGCATGGCAGGCTATGAAAGAATATTAACTGTGGGAATAACCTGCCGTGACATGTGTTGCCAGCATAGCAGATGAAATGAGAGCTCATTCAAAAGACTTTCTCCAGGTAGTTATATTAGCTAGGGAAAAAGAGGCATGATGAGACTGACTCAATCATTATTACTTGGATGTGGGAGGGGTCCCTGCCATCGTGGCTCTGGGTATAAGTACAATGATTATTTTCTCCTTTCTACAGTTCTCTCTCTCTCTCTCTCTCTCTCTCTCTCTCTCTCTCTCTCTCTCTCTCTCTCTCTCTCTCTCTCTCTCTCTCTCACACTCTCTTTCTGACTCTCTCTTTCATGTTGCTCTCTAATGCATTTAGCTTTATAATGGTTCAGCAGATTTAGGAAAGTCCAGGTATTTTAGTTATACGCTGTTCCAATTGCACCCCAAAGTTGCTAAATTATTGCTATGTATCTTTTACAAACAGCGTTAATAATATGTTAATATTCTATAGTATCTAACACAAAAAAAAAATATTGACATTAAAGTTTAATTATTGTGATTTTTTTTTTTATTTAATTATTATTTGTATCATTATTAATAGATTGAGGATTTTTTATCTGTTTAATAGGACTATAACGTCATGTTTTACATCTTGGTTACATTTATGGCTGGGGGCGGCGCAAAGGCTCAGTGGGTAGCACTGTAGCCTCACAGCAAAAGGGTCCAGGGTTTGATCCTCAGGTGAAACGGTCTGGGCCCTTACTGTGTGGAGTTTGCATGTTCTTCCCGTGTCTGCATGGGTTTCCTCCGGGAGCTCCAGTTTCCTCCTACAGTTCAAAGATGTGCAAGTGAGGTGAATTGAAGATACAAAATTGTCCAGGACTGTGTTTATGTACTGTTAAGTTCAGGTGTTCAGACCACACCCATTGCTAACAGGTGTATACAATTTAGTGTACAAAATAAAGTATTTACCTACAAGTTAGTAGCAACAAAATGTGGCCCTATGTACAAAGTATGGACGTGGTTGGTAAGTAGGCACTCCAATGACCTGCAGAGAATCCTGACCGTGTCTGCTTGGGTTTCCTTCGGGAGCTCCGGTTTCCTCCCACAGTCCAAGACATGCAAGTGAGGTAGTTGGAGATAAATGTAACCAAAGTGTGTAAAACATGACGTTAAAATCTTAATAAAATATAAATATTCATGACTGGACAGATAATTACAGGTTATGCATAATTCATCAGTTTAAGTTCAATGTCAAACACACTTATGGGCAATTTTGTATCTCAGTTTTAACTAACTTACATGTTAGGGGACTGTGGAAGAAAACTGGAGGTCCAGGTGGAAATCCGCACAGACACTGGAAAAACCTGCAAGCAGAAAGTACCGGGACCACTCCACCTTGAAATAAAAAACAGAACCTTCTCGCTGTAAGGCGATGGTACTACCCATTAATCCACAACTTTCCTGAATAGATTAAAGAAAATCCAGATACAACCCCAAAAAAGAAAAAAGTTGGGACAGCATGGAAAATGCTGTATGAACCTGATATATTTCATGTTTATCTGCTCAACTTCATTTCATTTACTAATAAACATCCATTCCTGCATTTCAGGCCTGCAACACATTCCAAAAAATGTAGGGACAGTAAAGCTTTTACCACTTTGTAATGTTGCCATTCTGTTTCACCACACTTTTGGCACCGAGGAGACCAAGTGATTTAGTGTTTCAGCTTTTATTTTGTCCCATTCTTCCTGCAAACACATCTTAAGATGTACAACAGTACGGGGTCGTCGTTGTTGTATTCTTCATTTCAAAATTCTCCACACATTCTCTATTGGGGACAGGTCAGGACTGCAGGCAGGCCAGTCCAGTACCCGTACCCTCTTCTTCCACAGCCATGCCTTTGTAATGTGTGCAGCATGTGGTTTTGCATTGTCTTGTTAAAAAATGCTGGACGTCCCTGGAAAAGATGACGTCTTGAAGGCAGCATATGTTGCTCTAAGATCTCAATGTACTTTTCTGCGTTAATGCTGCCATCGTAGAAGTGTAAATAACCTTTGCCAAGGGCATGAGATCTTCTGGCCATCTTTGCTCATCAAAAACTCAGCCTTTCCTGGATGCTGCTTTTGTACCAAACTATGATTACAATCACCTGTTGACATCACCTGTTTGGAATCACATCATTATTTAGTTTTTTCACCTCATTACTAGCCCTAAATTGCCCCATCCCAACTTTTTTTTGGAATATGTTGCAGGCCTGAATTGCAGGAATGGAGGTTTATTAACAAATGATATGAAGTTGAGCAAAACATGAAACATCTTGGATTCAAACTGTCTGCAATCAAATAAAAGTCAAAGTAAATGTAAGGAACACTGCATTCTTATTTTATTTGCATTTTCCATACTGTCCCAACTTTTTCTGATATGTCTCTATATCTGTGTAGATGTGCTGTATGTATAAGGTTGACACAGATAACGTTGTCATATGTTAAAAAGTCCCATAATACATTTATAAGGATAAATTATGTGACTTTATTTGTTTAACAAAGTACCAGACTTGCATCCCCCCTGTCATCTGCACGGGTACTTCTGACCCACCACAACCCTGATTAGGATAAAATCTACTAAATTAATAATTTAATCAATCAAAAGTTTGTATAATGAAAAAAAGTCTTAGATTGTTAAGGAAAATGGTATTATTATATGACATATTTGCCAAAGCACTCATCTCTAATCCTTGCTAGTTATTAATTGTAAATACGCCTGTTTGCAGTGCTAGCATTGAATCTTGTTGGGTCAGGACGTCTGAGTGATCCAAGTAAACAGCTTTTAATTATGAGTGAATTAAATTTACCCTTCCTGAAAGCAGAGTTCATTATGCAGAAATGACTTGCTCAATCCCTCATGTTACCTCGGGGCCTGTCCAAGTTGCTACAGATCAATGCCATATAAGTGGCAGCAGTTAAGTTCCACGTCGTCTCGGTTTAAATAAAACCATAAAATTGAAGCTAAACAAGGAGCCCGGTCTTAGTAATGCAAGCCTTCCAGGTGTATTTCTTTCCTGGCATGGATGGTTATCCCATCAGTACGGCTGTAAAAGGTGGGGCTATGTAATGAAGCTGACTCTAATAAGGTGCTTATGTTTTATTCCAATCTATTAGAGACCTGAGGCAAGTCACTGCAGTGTAGAATGACTTTTACAGCTTCTCCATCTCACTTGTTCTGGTCGTGGGTAAAGGAGACTGCACTCAGGCCAACCGTTTCTGACAAGGTTAACACCCACGGCACTTTCCTGCTGGTCTGGAGAGCTCTGTGGTGGGCTGCTGTATATTACCCAACACCCACAACCCTCTGCCCTTATAATCACAAGCACTCACTGTGCAATAACTCAGCAGTGGGGACAGAGCTGACGTTTCCTGAGAAATGAAGGTTCAGACAATGGATGGAAAGATTCATCTATAAGTAATGAACATAGTGACATTTTCTATCAATCATATACTCACTGAGCACTTTATTAGATACACCTAATAAACTGGTACACACATTTATTCATTATTATTATATATATGCCATACAGATATAGACTTTGTTGGTATACTATTACTGATTGTAGCCCATGTATTGCTCTGTATGCTGTTTTATTGCCATGTATCTATAGTTTATCTAGTTTATGAATAAAAAGAGACCTCTGTTGGATCCAGACTGATAAGGTGATGTTTGGATGGTGGACACAAACATGGTAATAACATGTTAGCATTGGTTTGGGTATGAGTGTAACAGGTGCGACAGTTTTGGGATTTTTAAATACTTTTTAAAACTTACTGGCCTGTTTATTAGGAACATTAACCATGTTGGGTTAAAGTTATCATTGTGGGCTTCAAAAAAATAAAAAATATATAAAAAATAAAATAAAATAATAAAAATAAAATAAATAAATAAATAAATTACTCAGTAATGGATTTGCTACATACAATCAATTTACCAATCTACTTACTGGCATGTTCAGGGGATGATAAAAAAACCAAAGCACCCAGACTTGTTGTGTGCTTCATTATTTGCCACCTTGTTGAGTGCTTCATTATTTTCATTTCATTTTCAGCAGGCTGGGTGTATCAGGAAACATAGGATGCTAGGCAAAACTATTCTGGACAGAACGTCAATCCATCACATCACCATGTCTACCTTACACATAGCCAGTCATATCTGTAAAGATGCCCAATTAGCAAACAGCACCATGAGATTTAAACCTTCATCTGTGCCACACCATAGTACCGTGCCAAAAAAAAACATTATTATAATGATGATGAAGATTATTATTAGTATTAGTAGTATTATGATTAGTAGCATTATTATTTATTATTATTATTTAATTTTTATTATTATCAATTTATTAATTCACTCAATCACTTTCCTAACTGGGCGGGGGGCTGGAGGCCATCCCAGCTTTTCAATGGGCGCAAGGCACACAGTAACACCCTGGACAGGATGCCAGTCCATTGCAGGGCAGACACACATACACACACACACACACCAGACACACACACATACACACACACCAATTCACCTATAGGGCAATTCAGTGTCTCCAATTAACCTGGCTGCATGTTTTTGGACTGTGGGAGGAAACCGGAGCTCCCAAAGGAAAACCACACAGACACTGGGAGAGCATGCAAAGTCCGCTCAGAAAGGACCTGGACCGTCCCGCCTGGGGATCGAACCCAGGACCATCTTGCTGTGAGGCGACAGTGCTACCCACCGAGCCACATTGTCGTCCCATTTATTAATTCATTAAAATAATTTTATTTTGTTTTATTTATTTATTTATGTTTTACAAAGACCCAAATGGAGTACCCAAAGTAAACACAAGATCACACACATGAAGAGAACAGTGTAGGTGTTTCTAAAATTATAAAAGATTATAATAAATCATATCACATTATTATGGCCAATAATAATGGTAACTTCTAAAAGTTTGAGTAACTTTTTAAACCAGTTATATATACATTTCTACCAGCAGAGATACACAATCCCATTGTACAGTGCTTATTTATGTAGAAGTGATTTTCCTTTTCCGTTCTTTTTTTTTTTATCCTGGATCAGGAGGTGTCAGATTTACTGAATGATTTATAAATATGCTAAAGCGTGTGTCTCGAGAGGTGACTGCATAACCAGTGTGAAGGGAGGAAAGAGGAAGTGTCGTGATACTTTTGGGTCTGGACCCTGAGCTCTAGCACTTGTCTGAACACAGGGCAGAGCATCCGGGTCAGGCCACCAAAGAGAAGCAACACACACCTTCACACACACATGCACAGACTGCAGATAAGAGTAAAGCTTATCACAACAGTACTCTTTTAACTGTCACTGAAATTGTAACAGAATCATGCCCACCTGTAATACCATTAGGACTGGCAGGGGGCATGGAGGTGCTGGTCCTGACTGAGGTGTTTACTAATCTAAACCCCATTAGCATTAATTTGATACCGCTGGGAGAGCCCATTATATACCGGCTTTGTTGGCCATCTCACAGCGAGCTTCTTTGATCTTTATTCCAAGGAACCTAGTAGGTGCTACGGCGCGCCTAGGCCGTCATTGAGTACCTGCACTGCACGCGTGAGTGGTGTAATGCAACAGATGAATCCATATCAACATATCGATGCTTCAGTTGGTGGAGCGGTTGCTCCACACCTTTTATAACTGCCTTTGGCTTTAAGTTCCTTTCTTTATATGTTGTTGTTTTTTTTGCAGATGGGTTATCATTGGAGGACTGCATAACTAAAGTTATGGTAATACAGTCTTTTGACAAATTTTTTCCTACTTTCCTCTGGGGTCATGCATTTCACCAGTGTCCCTATAGGGCAAGCACCTGGCCACCTGGATTTTCTGACATTCACTGGGGACAGTGCAGGCTTATGTCTCTGTGGGGCGAATGCTCTTCTTTTCTTTTCAGGGTGAGTTCATGGAGCGTTAAACCCCTTACCTCTTACCTTGTCTATTGACTTTTTTGCCTTCCTGCTTTGGGCTACAATTTTTGGATTTGGTTTTCTTCTGCTTTCAGTTTCTGTTTTTCTGGCTGCTTTATATAGTTAGTTGCTATCTTTATTTATGTATTTATCTTATTATTATTATTGTTGTTGTTTTATTATTATTATTATTATTATGTATTAATTAAGTAATTAATTTATTATTATTAATGTTATTATAATAATAATAATAATTATTATTATTATTATTATTATTTATATTTTATTTATTTATTTTATTATTTTTTATATTTAATTTTTTTTTTATTAGTAGTAGTAGTCTTTAGCCACAGTATTTTTAGGCCTTGTTTAATTATTGAGCATATTGGTTTCTATATTACAACCTTGCACATGTTTGGCTTCGCCAGGCGTGACCCGCCCTGTTACAAAAGTATGTATCTTCATCTAATCTAATCTACCCCCTGGTGTAGCTGTGCATTCGTGTACATAAACTTTGATTGCTTATTCCCACTAATTTTGGTGTATGACTACAAGTTAGAAATTTGCCTAAACTTTCATATAAAAAGATACAAATAGTCCAAGTAAGCATAACTGGTAAGGTTAAACAGTAGGACATTTCTAAAATGTATTAATAATAGGGCTGTGGTAAAGCTTGACCTCTGACACACTGTTAATATTGTACATGGCAAAAAGTTATTAAAACACTATAGAACCACATCCCCTTTCAATAGCATAAAATCCACTAAGGCATGTTTGGGGTATTCTCATGTTCTGTCAATGTCCTAATAAAAGTTTTATCTGTTTAAACTTTAAATTCTTCACACTCATTTTTCTCTCTCAATGTACTTCCCTCTGGAACATACCCCATCAATGTTCTGTTTCTTTCTTGCTTGAAGTAAAATGTAAATAAATATTTTAAGCTCACTCGGTCAGGTTACTCTGCGTTGTCAAAATATCTTATAAAGAATAAAAGAAGTAAAGAAAGAAGTTAAAAGGTCACTTGAATGGGTTTCTATTTTTTATATATTTTATGCTTTTTTCTTTTACCATTTCTTTTTTCTTCTGTATATTCTTACTGTATATTTTTACTCATTAGTAATTACACGACTCCAGTCATCTTTTCCAGCTGTGTCATCATGTAGAAGCTGAACATGCTAGAAGATATTATATTAAAATATTATATAGTCCAAAAGGTTCTATGTATTAGGTCTAATTCTAAGGCACTAATGAGATACAATTAATATACTTAATATATATTAAAATATTATATAGTACAAAAATTAGTAGTCCATTTATAGTCCAAAATTGTCCATGACATTAAAGACTTAAACTGATGAATCTTGTGTAACCAGTAACTACCTGTCCTGTCATGAATGTAACCAAAGTGTGTAAAACATGACGTTAAAATCCTAATAAAATAAATAAATACATTTGCAATGTCCTGTTTATAGAAAAGCAGACATTTGAATTATAGCATTCTCCTTCGATTTACAACTTATGTAAGTTACTATGTATTAGCTCTAATTGTAAGGCACCAATAAGTCTAAAGACAACAACAACAATAATAATACTAATAATGATATCAATTATTATTATTTTCTAATTGTAAGGCACTAATAAGATACAGTTAATATACTTAATATATATTAAGATATTATATTAAAATATTATATAGTCCAGAAAGTTATATGTATTAGGTCTAATTGTAAGGCACTAATAAGATACAATTAATATACTTAATATATATTAAGATTTTATATTAAAATATTATAGCACAAAAATTTGTAGTCCATTTATAGTCCAAAATTGTCTATGACTGTGTTTGATATTAAAGACTTAAACAGATGAATCTTGTGTAACTAGTAACTACCTGTTCTGTCATGAATGGAACCAAAGTGTGAAACATGATGTTAAAATTCAAATAAATAAATTGATTTGCAATGTCCTGTCTATAGGAAAACTACTATTTGAACTATAGCATTCTCCTGAGATTGACAATTATATAAATTACTATGTATTTGGTCTATTTGTAAGGCACTAATAAGTATAAAGACAACAACAACAACAACAACAACAATAAAAATAATACAAATATTATTATTATTATTATTATTATTAATATATATATATATATATATATTTTTATTGAGATACAATTAATATACATAATTTTGATACAACCAAAAATGTCCAGACTATGCACTCCTCACTAACTACTGGTCAAAGCTACATTTGATAGTTCATTATTCAACATTAAACAAAATTATATATAACAATAATTTTATTAAATGCACAAAATTAGGATACATCCAGATTTTTGTAATAGTATTAGATAAGATTGTCATAATGACCGATTGTATAGATTATATACAGTAGATATGAATTGTAATGTGTGGGGAATTTAAGAACCTTTAAGATTAGGATATTATTAAAATATTATATTAGGATTTTAATAGATGTTTTAAAAGTAGCATGTCTGTTACCTTAGCAACTTGCCCATTATTGAGACTTGTCTCACAGTTTAGTGCACTGTCCTATCAATGCCATATATTATAATATGTGGTAAAGTTATGCACAAAGATGTGTATCGTTTTGAGAATGAAGGCTAGGTAAAGTTAGTTTTGTTCACATTTACCACATTTAAATGCAAATCTATTTCTGCATCATTTCAGTAGATGTCAGTTTTGCTACCCTGCCTCTAAAATCTTTCCCACTCTCTGTACACCTCATTTGCCCTCCGACTGCTTCTGTGATTCAGTGCTAAACAGAGGCCACGTTGACGTCCCAGGTACCATCTGACCTGCACTGATCTTCTCTTTCACTCTCTGGCTTCCCGGATGTCTTCAGCTCCCCTTCTGCTTTTAGCAGACTTTGAAATGCAGACTCAAAGTGAACTAGGAGCACCGTAGGACCTTGGTGCCTCTCTCCATCCCCAGCAGATCTGTGGCCACAGGCCCCCGAGATTAAACTCGTGCCTGTCCACTTTCTGTTCCTGGCAGGAGTTTAGAGATGATAAATATCTCATTTCTGTGCAAAACAAATAGTTCTGTGGTGTTTCCGAGCCAGGCTTTAGGGTGAACGACGACATGGTGGGAAACGTGTGATGGAGTCAGCTGGAAACAGAGGGATGCAGAGAACATAGAGATACACGGTTATTTTATTGGAGGGAACAAAAGAAGAAAGACAAACATGTTGGAGGAAAAAAAGAAGCTTGAAGTGAACAATTTCAGCCCAGTGAGGGGTAGTGTGCATACCAGCACAATGCAGAGAAAAGCTCACTGCATCATATAGTCTTATAAAGTATGACCAATGCTCACAGAGACTGAATTCTCTTTCAAATTGAATGTAGTTATGAATCCTAATAATGTGTTCATGCATAATAATGATTAGATTCTTGAGGTTGAGGTACTGGACTAGTAATCAGAAGGTTGCTGGTTCAAGCACCACCACTGCCAGGTTTCTGCTGTTGAGCTCTTGAGCAAGGCCCTTAACCCTCAATTGCTGAGACTGTTTACTGTCACACTACTGTAAGCCGCTTTGGATAAAGGCGTCTGCTAAATGCCGACAATGTAAATGTATTTAGTGAAAGTATTATCTGTCTCTATTCTTGCTTGATACAAGGCTTCAGTTGCTCAACAGTCCGTGATCACTGTCGTCTTGCTGAACCCTTCAGTTAATTCTCCTTTTATACTCAATCATGATTACCTTACAGCAGTTGTTTAATCATACAATTAAGGACAGAAGACAAAAATGATTGCAAGGTTTTGGTTATGTGTCACTTTGCTAAGCATGGTCAGGCTCAGGGCAAAAATGGTTTACCATGGTAGTTCATTTAGTGATTTAGCTGCAATTAACCTGTAACTATGGGAATTTATTTTGGTTTTGAAGGCACCACATGTACAATTCAGGTGGCTCAGTGGGTAGCACTGTCGCCTCACAGCAAGAATATCCTTAGTTTGATCCCCAGGTGGAGATTTTGGGTCCTTTCTGTGTGGAGTTTGCATGTTCCCCCCGTGTCTGGGTGGGTTTCCTCCAGGAGCTTCGGTTTCCTCCCAGAGTCCAAAGACATGCAAGTGAGGTAAATTGGAGATACTGAATTGTCCATGACTGTGTTTGACATTAAAACTTGTAAACTGATGAATGTTGTGTAATGAGTAACTACCGTTCCTGTCATGAATGTAACCACAATGTGTTAAACATGACATTAACAAACCAGATCTGATGCACTCAACCTCTCAACATTAACAATATAAACCATAAACAATAAAAACACACCATTAGAGATATGCTTTTATTGTAATCAATTTAATTTAGCCTCCAGATCGAATGTAAAACACAGCAAATGTAAAGTACATTTTTGTTGAATTAGTTGTGTTGGGTAGTATATTTTAGTAGTTGTGTTGGGTAGTATATTTTTAGCAAAGCAGTTGTGCTATTACTCAAAGATACCACAAATCTCAATTAAATTATGATATTAATTATAAAATGTTATGGACAAAAACTTGGTGTGACAAGTCCAAGTGCCCACCCGACCCGTCTTGAAACACGGACCAATCGCTGTTCATGTGTCAAAATTTTTTCCTTCAGTTCGAAGTGTATCAATGGTTTGTTGGTCCACAATACCAAGCATGCACGTTTTAGTAGTGGGATCATAGCCATAGCCTAGAGGTTAAGGTACTGGACTAGTAATCAAAAGATTGCTGGTTCAAGCCCCACCACTGCCAGGTTACTGCTGTTGGGCCCTTGCTTTGTTTTACATTCGATCTTGAGCAAGGCCCTTAACCCTCAATTGCTTAGACTGTATACTCTAACTGCAATCTAAGTAGCTTTGGACACAGGCGTCATCTAAATGCAGATAATAAAAATAAATAAATAAATAAAAATCAGACCTGCTCAATAAATTGTCAAAAATTACTTATCAAAACAAAGAGTGGGTACCTCATGTAAAAAGACCACTCAAATAGTGAGTTGGAAAATGCAGGATCAGATCATATAATGTGGTGATCATAATAATGATTGTAAAATTTTAATGTGAATGTGATGGCAATCATAATTAAAATAATACCTACCTAGCTTTTAAAGCTAAGTTAGGTAGGTATTATTATAATAAACTTCTCAATCACAGGCATACTGGCTTAGAACCCGTGGTCAAGCGTTGGGGTGGGGGTCTGTGATGCTTTGTAATTCACAATAAAGCTGCTTTACTCACTCATGTGTTAGACATTGTCTATGGTCGAGTTTTTTCTAACAAACTTGATCTAATTCAGTAAATTTATTTAATTTAACTAACCTCTTTATACTGGTTAGGGTGGGTGCATCAGTTGGTCCAATGTGACCCAGAAACACTGGGCCTACTTACCCATTCACTAATTAAGAGAAGCCAATTCACTTACCTTCTTTATGTTTTTCAAAAATAGAAAAAAAGTGGAACGTAAGTATAACAGCCCAAACTTCTCACGGTGACCAATAGATTTAAACATAGAACCCGGGTCCCCATGACCCATTTTGTTGTGTGGCTCCATCTGTACCTACTGCTGTACTGAGTCAAAAGTCAGTACAGCAAGATAACAGCAAGAGAAATACCAAAGATAATTTGGGCAAACGTACCTTAGATCCTATTTTCCCTGTCTGAAGAAAACAGGCAGGGTGGCATGCAAATTGTCACCCATGCTGTGCAAGAGCTTTTATTACATCAAAATCATTCATTATGTGCTGTGTCCCATGTTTGTGTGTGTGTGCAAGAGAGAGAGTAAGAGAGGTGTATGTCCTCTTAAACCTGTCAGTTAATGAGCAGTTCTCACACACTTGTGTGTCTGGGTCTGTTCACAGGGACCGGGATAAGGGATCCCTGTAGTCTGCTACATGAGCATTAATTATTACATGGCTTCTTTTATCCTCCCAATCTGACTGATATTCTTCACCAGCACAGAGGAAAAAACCTGGCAATTACGTATCTCCTCCCTTCACTTTTCAAGAATTTACCCACTAATTCTCCCAAACCGACAAAGCCCCTGCTATTTCATCTTTAAAGTCCTAAACATTTCAAACTTATCACAAAATAATAGGAAATAAAGCAAAAAAGAGAGAATTTTTGTAGCAGCGTTTAATATTTACCAAATCAAGAACGTTTATTGTAAATAACAGTTAATTGGTGTACTCTGCATAGCTTTTCTTCAGTTACTGCATATTTTTGTCACATGGAATAATTTAGATAATGAAACTGTTTATCCATATACACTGATCATGCATAACATTATGACCACCTTCCTAATTTTGTGTTGGTCCCCTTTTTGCTGCCAAAACAGAATACACAGTGCATTTCAGTTGCAGGGCTGACACCTTTCTATCAGAACCAGCATTCACTCTTCAGCAATTTGAGCTACAGTAGCTCGTCTGTGCATCAGTGAGCCTTGGCTGCCCATGACCCTGTCGCCGGTTTACCACTGTTCCTTTCTTGGAGAACTTTTGATAGATACTGACCACTGCAGACCGTCAACACCCCACAAGAGCTGCAGTTTTGGAGATGCTCTGACCCAGTCGTCTAGCCATCACAATTTGGCTCTTGTCAAACTCGCTCAAATATTTTTTCCTGCTTCTAACACATCAACTTTGAGGATAAAATGTTCACTTGCTGCCTAATATATCCCACCCACTAACAGGTGGCATGGTGAAGAGATAATCAGTGTAATTTACTTCACCTGTCAGAGGACATAATTGTATTCCTGGTCGGTGCATGATTTATTATTATTATTATTATTTATTATTATTAATTTTAATATTTATTTATTTATTTTATTATTCATTTATTTTTATTTTTTTATTTGCATTATTTATGAAGTAATGCAAGGTGGGTGTCTACAAAGACAAGCTATGTTCAAGGGGGAAAGACCAAAGCCCTGTGATGGATTGGCACCCTGTCCAGACTATTTCTGTCTTGCATGTAGTGTTTCCTGGTGGAATCTGGTACGCCACGACCCTGACCAGGATAAAGTGTTTTATATAAATGAAATAAAATTCAGTATTTGTAAATCTGATAAAACCTCATTTTTAATTTTAACCCTGATAAGTTAAAATGTGATGATCACTTTATTTGTGTACAGGTTTGGTCTTTGCATAAAAGAAAGCTTGTGAATGTAAGGTAATGTTTAAGTAAATGTTTTGGTACTTGCTTATTTAAATATGCATTTCCAACATCTGGATCTGTGATACAGGGTTCACCTCCTTAATTTCAATACAGCATAAGGACAGACATTATGAAAGCATCGCAGTAACTCCTGATATCTACGCTTGCATGTGTCCAAGTTGTGATATGAACAGATGGAAGCAGATGTGACCTCTATCAGAACACCCTCTCTTATTGCTCTTGCCTTCTTTTATTTAACTGTGTAAGCACAATTTCTTAACATTTTTAACCTTTGTCTTCCCCAGTCAGTCTCTCTTACTCATTCCCTCACTCACTTTTGGTATGCTTGAGGCAATTACAGCAATGTTGCATTTGTCAATCACATTCATTCGTGCATGGTTTCCTGAAATAATTACCAAGTGAGTGGCATCTTGTTGCCTGAAGTACCAGCCTGGCAAAGGCAAGCCCCAGAGTATTAATTACTGAGTACAAAAAATTTGCAAAAAAAAAAAAAAAAAAATTATAAATAATAAAAAAAAAGTTGCTAGCCTTTTAATGGTACAACTGACGCAACATGATTGTTTTGATTTTTTTTTCTTCCTAACATGACAATCACTGGTGTCCCTGTGGTCATCAGCATAGATTAGCTGCAATTGCCAGGGGAGGCCATTACCAAGCTGTGTACCATTTGATAAAATGAACACCAGTCATTCTGTTTGTTGATTTTTGAAATAACTGTGGAAAACATGGGAGGGGGAGAGAAAGAGGGAGAAAACACCCTGAAGTCAACATGTCTAATAAAAATGGCCTCATGCCAGATAAAGAACAAGTGCGGTTCTGTTAAGGGGCTTCGTATATAAAGAACACCTTTAAAGGAAAACCTTTCTGGAAGGCAGCTTGAAATAGCTGGCAAAAGACGTGCAGTTAATATTGAAGGGCATTTTTGTTTCAGCAGGGAGATGCATGTAAAGGTGCAGTGGAAGTCAGAAACACACACAAACACACAGAGAGAGAAAGAGAGAGAGAGATTGTATGAATGTGTACATGAATGAATTAAAGTATCATTGTTACATAAGGTGCCATAGTGCCAGCCATTGGCATTTTTGGCAATTTTTCTTATTTAATTTTAGAAGTAAATACAAAGTTGCACTCAGGCAACGCAGCGGGATATTCCGCTAGCACACCAGCGCCGAGATAAAACTGAACTCCTCGGTTCGAAACTCTGCTAGGGCTGGACGACCGGACTATGTGTGGGTGGGATCTTCATACGCTGTGTGAGGACCCTGATTGGTGGAAGAGACCCCTGTGCGGAATGCAGGGGCGAGAAGAGGAGGGCTGTCCACGTGTCTGAAGATGCGTAAGCAGTGACATGCTCTCCTTGGATGCAATCGGATATCCCACAGCAGCGGAAGACAAATCGATTGTGCTTTATTGGGAGGAAAATGGGAAGAAAATGCATTAAAAAAAAATAAAAAAAAGTAAATACAAAGTTTAAATATAAATACAAAAGTATACTTTAGGGCATTTGTATTTCCCTTGCTAAGTAAAATCTTGCTAAAATTACTGTGTCCTAATCTAGAAATCTACTCACAGTACTGTATAAAATATAATGCACAATGCAATTAGTAATATGATAACGGTGTACACACTTTTAATTTCTAAATTAAACACTTTAATTGTTGGTATTATTATAATCTGTTATAAACTTCTATTTACACCAAAAGCTGTTCTGTGATCAAATTTTAATAAGCCATAAATCTAAGCAGGAATATCAAACAATATCAGTATCAGTAAGTATTTGAGTGCTTTGAGACCACAGTGGCCTCAGTCATTTTGGAATGGAAAAAGCCTGGCACAACTCTAAACCTTTTTAGAGCTGGATGTGCCGAATTTAACATTTGGGCAAGAAGGGCATTGTTCAGGGTGTTAAAGAAGACACCATAGGTCACTTTAAAAGATCAAAAGTCCTGTGCAGATATAAGAGAACCTGTTGAATAGAAAATCAACTTCTGCAGCTCTCCATAAATTAGGCCGTGACCAGGAAAAAATCTCTAGTTCTTTGGGCAGAACAGCAAGCACCTCACTTAAACAGACACAAACTATTAAAACACACACATCACACAATAATACCATAACAGTGTACCAATAACTGGATAATACCATCCCTGTGGTATGAGGTATGATATAAGGGTTTTTCCTCAGTGGCAGGAACAGAGAGACTGGTAGGAACTGAGAACTGGACAGATGCAGCCAAATAGAGGAACTTCCTTAATGAAATCCTTCCTCACAGAGGATGCAAAGTTAATCTGGGGTGACAGTTCATCTTTATCTTTTAACACAGCAATGACCTAAAGCATACAGCCTAAACAACACTGCAGATGCTTCGAGGAAAGTTCAAAATGTCCATGAGTTGCCCAGACAAAGCTCAGACTTAAACCCTGTTGAACATAATAATAATAATAATAATAATAATAATAATAAATAAAAAAAATAAAATAATAATAATAATAATTAATTAATTAATTAAATAAACTGTTGCAGTTGCTGCCAAAGTGGTTTCTACAAAATATTTGGATAAAAGGACTGAATATATTTGTGGGAAAAAATAATAATAAAATAAAATAATAATAATAATAATAATAATAATAATACATTTAATTATTTTTTTAATTAATCAAATCCACAATACAAACTGTCACAAATGTCAAGGGTTCTCAATACTTCTGTATGTCACTAATGACTATCAGACTTGCCATTTTAAACACTTGTAGACTATTCTATCAGGAAGGTAATAAATGTCAAATATATTATCATATAGAACCATCAGTTTGAACTAAAATATCTTGAGGGTGACTTCTAAATAAGTGAAAGAATTTTGAGCCTTTTTTTGTAAGATGATAACTACTATTATGCTAATGATTATTATGGCTAACTTCTTATAAAGTTGTCATGATTAGTGCATGACTTGAGCTTGTGTGGCATATTCGCAAGACCCACACTCCTGGTGACAACAGTGTCTTGGTTCTGGGGGTTGGAATCCCTGCACTGGGCTCATATCTACAGAAGGCACATGACAGTATGTGAACCCAACCATTGGATGACTGATATCATCGACCCCTAGAGCCGGTCCCAAGCCTAGAAAAATATGAGGGTTGCATCAAAAAGAGCATCCGGTGTAAATCTGTGCCAAATCAAACCTGCAAATGAATGATCTGCTGTGGCGTCCCTTAACAGTCAACAGTGGCATTTCAAGTCCACCTCAGCTTTCTCAAGATCATCTATTATTATGGTTTATTTGTGACCAGGTTAAGGGCCCCTTTTGATCAAAATCTTTCAGTCTGCATGAAGGTGATTACCAAAGAATTGATGCCCACCTTTACTTACAGTTCACAAAGCACCCGTTAATGACTATAAAGTGAGAGCAAATTGAGAAGAAAAAACAGAGAGTACATATTGAGGAAAGAAGAAAAAAAGAAAACAAGCTGAGCTCATTATCATTGGTGCAGCAGTGAAAGCTTTCTCCGGCTGCTCTGTCCACAGAGCTGAATTTCAGCGTCAGATGAGCCAGCTCTGCTGGGACTTCAGCTGCCACTTTAATTAGTGTTCAGTAATTTCAATAATGAGTGACAATCCATTGGGGCTTTTAGGTTGGTCTTCTCGTCAGAGGCGAATCAATAATCTTCTGTTTTTCTCCCTCTTCTTTTTTTTTCAAGATCACAAAGTGGCACGTAAGTTCCATCAGAGGAAGTGGAGGTAAATGAGACGGGGCAGCCGGTCCCGGAGAAATGCAGCAGACAATAGACACTAATAGTGAGGGCTAGCCTTGTTTCATTCAACTCCCCCTGCTGTTTGGTTCTGATGTTATTAGTTGAAAAGGCAGGTCTTTAGCAGCGAGGCTAAGGCTGCAGCGTGAAAACGATTTGGTCTGGCTGGAGGGAGTCTGATCGGAGTAAGTGAATTGAGGTGAGCGGATTACTGTTGGTAATCCCAAGGTCCGCACCTCAAAGCGAAGTGGAACTATTGCAGATAATTGCTCCTTTAGTGCATCGTTGTTGGGCCATCTTCTACCCTGTTGTCACACAGAAATTGATAATTGGATTTTCTGGAATTAAAATATTGTCTTTAGGAACAGATCACTGGAAAATTAACTATTAAAAAAGAAGTAAACAACATGCAGTAATAGTAGTAAAGAGGACTGAAATATGTAAAGTACAAATAATAATAATAATAAATATATATTAATAACTAATAATAATAATAATTATTATTATTTTCTTCTTCTTCTTCTTCTTCTTATTATTATTATTATTATTATTATCATCATTATTATTCTTTTCTTATTATTATTATTATCATTATTATGTTATTATTATTATTATTATTATCATCATCATTATTAGTATTTTCTTCTTCTTTTTCTTCTTCTTCTTCTTATTATTATCATTATTATTATTATAATTATTATCATCATTATTATTGTTATTCTTTTCTTATTATTATTATTACTATTGTTGTTGTTATTATTATTATTATTTTATATATCAAAAAATCTACAATTTGGTGATAATTTTTAACTTTAAAAGCAGGATGTGCTTTAATAAGCATTATTTATTCATTTATTTATTACAAATGCCTTATTCATGATTAACAGCGGTCTGTATCAAGGTACCCAGGAATCTGTTGTCATGCAGCACTCACAATTTATCTTACTACTTTCCTATACCTAATGGAGTTATATTTATACTGTCAAACTTTATTCTGCAGCATGAATTTTGACTATATTTATTTTACCACAGTAAATGTTTAAACTACGGTATTTCACAGTATAATTATTAATAATGTAAAAACCTGTTAATCGTGTAATAATAAGAATGTGGGATATTACTCTGCATATTCTCTATATCACACCCACGTGAGCCGCGAGCCCATCATGACATTATAGCCATGATGCACAATTAGACCTGCATCATGTGGAACAGAGCATTGGGTGAGGAGGTCTTCTCTCCTGTTTCTACATCCTCCACACTGAACTCCTGAACCTGGGAGGAGGTCTACCACCGCCTCCGGGTGAGAGAGAGAAAGAGAGAGAGTGGTCTTTTCAGGAAATGTGGAAAATGATGCCTCAGGCAAAGTTACCTTCTCAGCAGTGGAGCTGCTGGTGTAGTTTTCAGGGGTTAGAGAGATTCTTCACAGATTTTATAAACAGAACGGATTACATGTTTGATCAATTAGTAAAAATTATTATTATTATTATTATTATTATTCACATTTAAGAATAGAGTCCATTTAACGCAATCAATAAATGCATTCACACATGGGGGTGGCTGGCATGTGCTTATACCAGCCAGGCATATAAAACCATTAATTTGTGAAAGCATGAGATAAATATATACCAAAGGCAAAAGAGACAGAGATTTAAGACCGTGGCTCACCTCTCGCAGTCCCTTGTCTTCTTAACCAGCCATAATTCATCCTGTAAAGACATTTATAATGTGGCCCTATTCATTATTCATTGTAAATTTATATTTGGAATAATTACAGAGCAGTGTCTATCAGCACGGCTAGCATGGAGGAACTCACTTTGGGAAGATAAATGGTGAAGCAGGAACTCTTAATGAGAGAGGGGGGTCATTTATGGGACATGGGATGGCTATTAGTACGCCACAACTAGCTTCTGCTTGTCATATGTCCCCAGGTAGCTGGCCAATGAGCAACAAAAGATGGGAAGAAAAAGAAAACAAAGAAGAGAATGAAGTATTAAAGCGCTGCCAAAACTTTCAGCATATTATTGTTTATTGACGTACAACACACAGCATGTATTACATTTACATGTCCTTTAAAATATGACTAATACTCACTTTCAGTATAGTTAAAAAATGGTCAGACTAAATTTTCTTTTTTACATTTTGCCAATAAATTACTGATCAATAAATGAAAAACAGCTTTTGAATTTAGATCTGTTTAAATCTTTAAATAAAGAGCTGGAATTTCTCTTCTAAAATAAAAGTGCTGAATCTCCATGATACATATAATAAATATCTGTCCCCTCTTTATAGATGGTGTTGTTAAATGTAGACTTACTTCTCTGTTATTAGCAAATTTACATTATTAAGATTTCACCAGTGTTAAAATGTCCCAACATTTCTGGAACATACAAACATATATACAGTATATGCATCATAAAATAAATGTACATAAATCAGGTTGCATATGTCAGTGCTACTGGTTCAAAATGCTCAATAATTGGTGTGTGTCTTGGGCTGGTTATTGTGTGCCCCATTACTTAGCTAGTTAAGTAATGATTTGTCAGTTAGTGCATTAAAAATTCTATAGAAATGCTCGGTACTTAATTCAAAAAATGACACTTCACTGTGGTTTGTTCATTCATTCATCCACTGTCTGTTTTACCAGTGCTTTATCCTATTAAGGGTCATGATGGGTCAGTTTCACTGGAAACTGGACAGGTTGTGAGTCAGGGCAAACACACTCACACACAGACACAAACACACACAAACACACGGGTGGCATGGTGGCTAAGTGGGTAGCATTTACATTTACATTTTCAGCATTTAGCAGACGCTTTTATCCAAAGCGACTTACACAGTGAGTGGAACACGATGAGCAATTGAGGGTTAAGGGCCTTGCTCAGGGACCCAACAGTGGCAACTTGGTGGTGCCGGGGCTTGAACCGGCAACCTTCTGTTTACTAGTCCAGTACCTTAACCACTGAGCTACCACTGGCCACTGGTAGCACTGTCGCCTCACAGCAAAAAGGTCCTAGTTTCGATCTCCAAGTGGGGCGGTCCGGGTCCTTTCTGTGTGGAGTTTGCATGTTCTCCCTGTGTCTGCGTGGGTTTACTCCGGGTGCTCCGGTTTCTCCTCCCACAGTCCAAAGACATGCAAGTGAGGTGAATTGGAGACACTAAATTGTCCATGACTGTGTTGGATATAACCTTGTGAACTGATGAACCTTGTGTAATGAGTAACTACCGTTCCTGAAATGTAATGTAACCAAAGTGTAAAACATGACGTTTAAATCCTAATAAACAAACAAACAAGCACACACACACATCCATACCTAGGTTGACTTAAGTATATCCAATTAACCAAAAAAAAAAGCTTAAACATTTTAAAGCACTGTAAATAATTATAAATATTGTATATTTTTTTATTTTATTTTACAATGTCTTTGCTATGGACAGCTAATTACAAATAGTTTATTTAGTTTGAAATGCCAGTTGCAATGCAAATTATTGTACAATCACCTTCATATCACACACCAGTACAACAGTGTTAAAAAATTCAGATCAGTCTTATATTGAAAGGGAAACTGTCAGATGTACAATCATAATAATAAAAAAAAAAAGTGTGTGTGTCTGTGGCGGCACGGTGGGTAGCACTGTTGCCTCACAGAAAGAAGGTCCTGGGTTCGATCCCTAGGCGTGGCGGTCCGGGTCCTTTCTGTGTGGAGGTCAGGTTCATTGTAGACACTGAATTGCCCTATAGGTAAATGGGTGTGTGTATGTGTGTATATGTGTGTCTGCCCTGTAATGGACTTGCGCCCCGCCCAGGGCGTTATTGTGTGCCTTGCGCCCATTGAAAAGCTAAGATAGGCTCCCGCACTACTCAACCCCTGCCCTGTGCACGACCCTAATTGGATTAGCGGTTAGGAAAGTGAGTGAGTGTGTGTTTGTGTGTGAATGTGTGTGAGTGTGTTTGCCCTGAAAAGGACTAGCGACCTGTTTAGGGTGTTTCCTGCCTTTTGCCCAGTGAATCAAACCCATCACAACACTTAATAGGATAAAGCACTATTAGTACAGACAATGCATGAATAAACAAGCCACTGTGACGTCATATTTTTATTTAGTAGCCAGCATTTCTACAGAATTATTAAGAGAAACAACATGTATATTTGATTTAGGAAATGAACTCAAGAAGGAGGACACAGAACAAGAATGGAGAACCTGGAGAAGATCTTTAGTTGTTGTCTTTCCAAACAGAGATCAGTACAGTGTTAACTGTTAAAGAGGAAGAGGATGGCCAACATTAGGACAGATACGATTAGAGGAACAATGAGCAATTCATTAAGAAGTCTGAAGACCCAAACTGAAAGCAAAATGTGCTGTAGAATGGATTTAATAAGCTTAATAACGACATAACAATAATCCATCAGAATCAAAACTGTGTACTGAATCATCCATTTAATAAATCAAGGGAAAAAAGTCAAATAAGTAAATATAATAAAAATATACAATATTGATATACAGAGGACCTCATCCACCTCAGCTGTAGTTCCACCACAAGAAGGTCTGAGCTGTGCAGTAAAACATCAGAAATTAAAAAGATCGTTTATTATGTGTAGAAGTTCCAACAACACGATACAGGAAATAGCAGCTAAACATTATTATTATTATTATTATTATTATTATTATTAAATGGATGATTTAATGGCATCACTACAGAACATATATGAGAGAGATAGAGCCTGTGCTTTATTGTCTCACAGAGTGACAATCAAGGAATGTTTGAGGAGCACACCCCTCCTAATCTAAGTTTTTGTGATGCATAATAGGACGGGACTCCCCGATGACCCGTTTATTTGTATTAAAAATGTCATTCAGGATCACTGTCTTAATTGATTTTATTTCTCCCCCTTGTCTCTTCCCTCATATATTTCTACTTTATTAATAATAAATACACAATCATTTAGATTAATAAAGTCAAAGCCTGCTGCCTTTTTAATATCGCTACCTTAATGTGACTTTGATTTGAATTTAATCTTAGAGTGATGTTTCACTTCTGAATGACAAATTGCATTTTATTAGGCACTGTCTTTCTAATATTTGTCTTCCGTAATATGATATTCATTACTTGTCCTTGGCTTTTTTCATATATTTTTTTAGACTGTCAGTTTGTGGGGGGACTGATTTTGTGATAAGACAGTCTGTAAACAGTCTGTAAAAAAATCGTTATTAGTGAATCCCATGGGACATTGATGTTTGGTGAAATATGAAACAAATGTGTAAGAGGGAGATGCCCGTATTTACATGTGTCACGCATCCTCTCATCCTTTCTGCCTGGAGAATTGTCAGCCATATTGCTACACAATATGCATGTGCATGCTGTTCAGTTAATTCAGAATTCTACAGACAGCCGCTAATGCTGATTGCAGTTTTGTTTGAGTTTCCACATTTAAAGTATTATTGTTTAAACTAAATTTACACATCACACACCTATGGTATCTACCAAAATGTAATTAAAACAGCTGGACATGGTCCACCAAGACATCTAAAGGTGTCTTGTGTATTCTGGTACCAGGATATAGCCAGAAGGTCCTGCAACTGTTGTATGTTGGAAGGTGGATCTGGTGCCATTTATTCCACAGGTTAATGCCCTGGTATCAGATAGACCACAATAGGACTGCTTCAGATGCCTTGTCTCAGCAGGTCAGAGCACAATAGATAATGATCTTAATGTTTTGGCTAATTGGTGTACAGTGGTACCTTGTAACTCAACAGCCCCTAAACTCGAAATCTTTAAAACTCTACGCAATTCATGGAGAAATTTGTACCCTTAAACTCAATGTTCCCTTAATCTCAATGTGTTCAGCTTTTTTTTATTATTATTTATTTATTTTAATTAACAATAAACGCCGCTTTGTTCAGTGCTTGGCTTGAGCGGTGCGGTAAAACGTCATCAAAGTGTGAATATGAGACGAATCTGCATTTGTGTAAATTAACCATCAAATTCACTCTGAAATGTGTATTTGTGTTTAGCTGGATTTTTCTCCTGTTTCATTTTTAAACTTGTGTTATAGCTAGCTAAAGAAGCTTGATGTGACCTAATGTATTAAAAGAACGTCACAGGAACACTAAACCTCTCTTAATTATTACTTCTCATAAGTTCTCTCCATTAATAAAATTCCTCGCGTTTTAGTACAATAAGTCATGTTAAGCTTTTGTGCACCGCTACACTCCATAGGAAATAATGGCATAGCCAGCGCAAAAGTAGTTTTGTCACTTCCCATGTGAATAATGTACTCAGCTTGCTAAGGAATACGGTATTCCAAGATCAAGCATCTCCATGGTTAAGAAGCATAAGGAAACAATAAAGAAGTAAATGTAAAGTGCAGGTTTTATTGTATTTTTATATTGAAATGTAACTGTTTTACTGTATTTAATTGTATTTCAGTGTCAAAAACAACCCCATTATTTTACATAAGCCTAAAATATATGCAGTTCCACGGGACCATGGAACACATTAACAGGTTTCCCATACATCCTTATGGGATAAAATACCTTAAAACTCAACACCTTTAAAACTCGACGCCACTCCCAGAACCAATTGACGTTGAGTTTTAAGGTACCACTGACTATATGTAGCAGCTATCCTGCATGTGTGCATGTCATTAAAGCAAGTAAAACTAATTTCCTAAATGGCATGTCAAATTCTATTCAGTGTTGTTTATGTGCACTGTTTCAGGATGTTGTTTTAGATACTTTCAAATAAACTTGGATTTAACACAGGGTTTATATTACAGAGGTGTAGAAAAGCTAACATTACAGAAGATTCCATGGCAAACCTCATAGACTGCTGGCAGCTCTCAAGTTTTGGTCCAGTGCAAATGTAGACCCTTGTTTACATTGGGTCAGGACTAAACCACTAGGGTTTTCACATTTGACTTCTGAGTGTTACATTTGAGATGGTTTGGAAAGGTGAAGGGGAAAAAGTAAAGAGGGGATTTATCATTTGATCCCTTTGTCTTTTTCAGTTTCCTTTCCATGAATGTATGAATGGTATTGTATTACCAGAGCTCTCAAAACGAAAACAGCCGTTTAGGATTTCTGCAGAATTAAATAGTTCCAAACCCTGCATGTTTCCCTGACTAAAGGACACTGGTAATAAATATGTTTGGCTGTATCTATTAAAGCATTGATTTATAACTGTTCAGTGGAATCTAACATGTTAGCCAGGTGCACGCATGACACATGATGAAACTTAAGCCAGATTTAAATCACAGCCAGAAATCCAACAAGATTCCTAGCAAACCGTTCAGTTCCCAGATTGAAATGGTTTTGCACATGCTATTAACAGTAGGGGTTGGATGAGGGTCATTTGTCCAAAATATACACATCTTGGCAGATAAAAATAAGGAATTTTTGGTTTGCCCTTAAATAATTTTTCTTTTAACTTGATTTTCCCAGACTGCACACTGTGTTATGTAATAAGATGGGATTTGAAAAGTATTTATGTCCCTAAGTGCTGTATGAATCGAGATACACTGATCAGCCATAACATTAAAACCACCACCTTGTTTCTACACTCACTGTCCATTTGATCAGCTCTACTTACCATATAGGAGCACTTTGTAGTTCTACAATTACTGACTGTAGTCCATCTGTTTCGCTGCATGCTTTGTTAGCCCCTTTTTTGCTGTTCTTTAATTAATGGTCAGGACTCTCCCAGGACCACTACTTGGGTGGTGGATCATTCAGAGCACTGCACTAACACTGACATGGTAGCGGTGTGTTAGTGCTAGTATGAGTTGATCAGACACAGCAGCCCTGATGGAGTTTTTAAACACCTCACTGTCACTGCTGGACTGAGAATAGTCCACCAACCAAAAACATCCAGCCAACAGCTCCCTGTGGGCAGCGTCCTGTGACCACTGATGAAGGTCTAGAAGATGACCAACTCAAACAGCAGCAGTAGATGAGTGATCGTCTCTGACTTTACATCTACAAGGTGGACCAACTAGGTAGGAGTGTCTAATAGAGTGGACAGTGAGTGGACACGGTACTTCAAAACTCCAGCAACGCTGCTGTGTCTAATCCACTCATACCAGCACAACACACACTAACACACCATCACCATGTCAGTGTCACTGCAGTGCTGAGAATGATCCACCACCCACATAATACCTGCTCAGATGGACTACAGTCAGTAATTGTAGAACTACAAAGTGCTTCTAAATGGTAAGTGGAGCTGATAAAATGGACTGTAGAAACAAGGAGGTGGTTTTAATGTTATGGCTGATCAGTGTATAAATATGTTATATTAATTACTATTGATGTTGTTGTTGTTTTCTTTACTATGGAAGTCTGGAAAGTTAAACTGATACAAACCCCGTACTGTGAATATCGTTCAGAATATGATCTGTATGCCATATTGGGCAGTACAGTGGCGCAGCCGGTAAACTAACTGCTGTACAGCAACATGGGTCTTAAGGATTTGGATTCGATTGGCTTAGGTTCTGCATGGTTTCCATATGTCTGTTTTGGTGTCCTATAGGTTCTTCAGTTTCTCCCAAAATCATACAGAAGTTTACAAGGCTCCTCTTATTAAACCTAGGTACGAGTATGTTAATCACCTGGTTCAGTGTGTGTTCCTGCCTTGCATTGATTCTGCACATCTTTACTTTTATGTTCCAACTTGTTCTCTGTCTTGGCATTTTCTCTCTCCGTCCTTCTGTGGACAAGGGAGATAAATCTTGCCTTTCTGGCAGAGGCTGCTGATGGAGGCCATCAACAGTTGAGTGTTGTCAGGGGATATTAAAGTCCAGCAGTGGGCCCATTTGCGTTATTATTTCATGGACTCTCCCATAATCAATTCCATGCCTCGCATATGCACTTCCTGCCAGCATGTGTCTGCGTTGTTTAATAGTTCATTGACAACAAATTTATGTTGCTAAGCTCCAAAAAGTAAACCTCACCAAAATACTCCTGTCAAAGACTTTTGTGCCACTGATATGGAATTTACTTGTTTTGAGTCCCGCTTAATTACTTCCAGATCTCGGTCTCTCCTCAGAATATTCTTAAGCAAAGCCACATTTTCTCACGCTGCCGTCGGCCAAAAATATCAGGAGTCTAACTGTGGTCAGTGCTGCTTGTCAAACATCTTATATCAGACCACAGTGATTTGTCTTCATATTAACCATGGCTAAAAAGTGCTGTGGTATTGGGTCCTCGAAGGACAAACGATATCTTATAAGGCATCAGCCTTAGTTATTTATTTTCTCTATTTTAAATTTGATGATTGAAACTAGGAATGTTTTGAATTATTTTGATGACAGTATTTATTTACTTATTAAGCAGCTTTAAATCATGACCATGTGTTAAAATTAATTTGGTATTAATTCCCTGCACAAGTTGATCCATGCGCATGTACTTATGCTATTTGCTGAAAGTATGTGGACACAAAACCTTAAGCTTGTTGGCTAATATGGAGTTATTGCCTTTTCTCAAGATCTAATGCCCTTAAACCAGATTTTCGAGTGTAACAGAAAAAATACTGTATTTGTACCCATTCAGTCAAAAGGGCATCTACAAGATCAGGACCTAGTGGCTTGCAATTGATGTTTTACTTCATCCCAATGTGTGTAGTGGGGTTAAGGTCAAAACTCATTTATGCTCTAAAAGGAAAGGGCCTATCCCAGATTGTTGCCTTCAATATATGATTGATTTTATGTACCTGTTAGCAATGAGTGCAGCTGAAACATCTGAACTCAATAATAAGAAGGGATCTGCACATAATCTTGTCCATATAGTGTGTGTGTGTGTGTGTGTGTGTGTGTGTGTGTGTGTGTGTGTGTGTAGAATAACATTGTATTGATTTGCAGTGATTCTTCCCACTAAAGAGACAAGTGGACTCAAACTGTGCCAACAAAAAGCCCTCTACAACACAACTTAACCACTAGACTCTCAATGTAGGGGTCAGACATAAAATAGGCGTCAATAAAAACGTTTATTCATTCATTTATTCAGTTAGTAAGTGGTCCAATCCAACAGACATGCTACTGCAGAAGTTAATGCTGGTTCTGTCAGAATACACAGTGCATAGCAGTTTGTTGCGTATGGGGCTGCATAGCCACAGACCAGTCAGGGTGCCCATGCTGACCCCTGTCCACCACCAAAAGCACCAACAATGGGCACGTAAGCATCCACTTTCATGGAAACGGTATTCCCTAATGGCTGTGGCCTTTTTCAGCAGGATGATGCGCCCTGCCACAAAGCAAAAATGGTTCAGGAATGGTTTGAGGAGCACAACAATGAGTCTGAGGTGTTGACTTGGCCTCCAAATTCCCCAGATCTCAATTCAATCGAGCATCTGTGGGATGTGCTGGACAAACAAGTCCGAGCCATGGAGGCCCCACCTCACAACTTACAGGAGTTAAAGGATCTGCTGGTAACATCTTGGTGCCATATACCACAGCACACCTTCAGGGGTCTAGTGGAGCCCATGCCTCGACGGGTCAGGGCTGTTTTGGCAGCAAAAGGGGGAACAACACAATATTAGGAAGGTGGTCATAATGCTATACCTTATCTGTGTATATATATTCTTTGAATAAATTACACATAAATTAAATTGCATAAATAAACTGCATTATTGCATTATTTAAGATTAGTAAATCAGCACCTCTGTATTTACTATCACCCCCCCCCCCACACACACACACATTTTCTAGCTCCAGTAGATCTGCTAATATTCAAGCATATTACTCTTGCAAATTATGACCAATGGTTTAAAAATGTAAGGAAATAAAAAAAAAAAAAAAAAAGTATTTTTCTTTTACTCCCTTATTAATATTTTTAAAGTTTTTGTGGTCTATAACCTTCTTATTAACGGCTGCAGGACGGTCCAATTTGATCTGCATATTTTCCATAAGCGGCTCTGCACTTACTCTTCACAGCTTTAACATAAGCAGTGATATCAGAGCCTCTCGTTGACCTTGCAGAGTGTCCATATGAATATGGATGTCCACTCATGTTTTACTATGCAGTTCCCATGAAAGACACTCCTCTGACCCCTGTTCGGCAGGACCTGCTTTTCTTCAGCGACGACCGTGTTTTCCAGGGTGTCTTGTTACAGATTCGAAGGGCGGCAATAAAAAAACGCTCTCACATCTATACGAGCAGAAAAGAGGATCATTAATTCATGACACATGTGCAGCCTCTTCCACCACGGTGCAGAGCGAATAAACATCAACTCTAATAAGAAGTCTGGGTGCGAGATTTTATAAATGAGCTGGATACCACGTTCCCCCGGCACGCCACTGCAAACCAACTCCGCTGGATTAACATGTAATTAATCTATCATCTCTCCTACAACTCACTCTGATAATACATATGAGCACAAGCTCTCTAAGCTCCTCCAGTGTTTGGTAAATTAAATGGTTTACATATAGAGCAGAACACAATATGGTGATTAATAACACACACATACGATTTAAATACTGGATTAACTTCTAGTCATTATGGTCACCTAATACAGTCAACATGCACCACAGTTTTGAAGTCTCTTTTACATTTTACTCTCAAAGTGTATTCTATACTGAGAAAAAATTTGATTTATTAACAACCAGATGCAGTTTTTTTATCATCTGAGAAAGAATGGAGCACTGGATTGCATTGTGGATTGCTCCTTTGACCAGAGCCTTCTGTTTTATGTCCTTCTGGACTGTAGATTCAGAGAAATCAGGTCAGGAAGTTTTTGGGCAGAAAGCTGTACTCTCATGTTTCATGTTTTTAGTAGTGTGAATCAGAACACAAGACTGGATGTCCTTATTCACATTGACGTTATACACTGATCAGCCATAACATTAAAACCACCTCATTGTTTCTACACTCACTGTTCATTTTATCAGCTCCACTTACTATATAGGAGCACTTTGTAGTTCTACAATTACTGACTAGTCCATCTGTTTCTCTACATACATTTTTAGCCTGCTTTCACCCTGTTCTTCAATGGTCAGGACCCCCACAGTACCACCACTATGAGTGGATCAGACACAGCAGCGCTGCTGGCACGGTAGCACTGTCTCCTCACAGCAAGATGGTCCTGGGTTTGATTCCCAGACGAGGCGGTTCGGGTCCTTTCTGTGCTGTTTGCATGTTCTACCCGTGTCTGTGTGGGTTTCCTCTGGGAGCTCCGGTTTCCTCCCACAGCCCAAAACATGCAGTCAGGTTAATTGGAGACACTGAATTGCCCTATAGGTAAATGGGTGTGTGTGTGTGTCTGCCCTGTGATGGACTGGCGCCCCGTCCAAGCTGTTACTGTGTTACCAGCACCCCGCCGCGACCCTAATTGGATAAGTGGTTAAGAAAGTGAGTACACTTTCACATTGTCAGCAGTGAAACAGTGTTTCCCTCGGCCTTGTACTTTAAGAAGGACTCGTTTGCCAGTGCTTGGGCTCTGCGCCCTGCCTGGCCCAGGCAGTCTGGGCCTTATTTAAATTTAAAATGTCCCCACTCAAACCAATCAAATAAAACTGTAGTGCAGAGGATTAACTGGGCTGTAGGGTGTAGATTCCCAATGTACACTCGGGTCTACATCAGTGCAACCTATGGGGTATGTCCCAAATTGGAATTTGAGATGCATCGTTCTAGTGTAGCCCCAACACCTATGTTCAACCATGATCTCATCCCGAATGCCTTTAACTCTTTTTCTTGTTTATATAACATAGTCTAACGCTAGTTGGCACTATGTTAATATGTAAGAGATCGGGAGATTATTGATTAAAATTACTTGCCTAATATCATCTTGTCTGTCCTGTAGCTCAGTGAGGCTTATATTATTTTTTTTTTTTTCCCTCTATACCCCCCTCATTTGGTGTGACTCTATTTAAATATTCATGGCTGAGCTTGCTTTGTGCCCCTACAGCTGAATTTCTAATTAAAGTGTCAAAAGAAATACAATATGGCCCTGAGGGTTATTATCATAAGGGTCAGCTTTCCCTGATTGGCCCCAGTCACACCGAGGGGGTAATTACCACTAAGAGTGGAATGTTTACCTTTTCCTTTACCTGTGGCCTAGAGCAGGCAGACCAAATGAGGCTTGGGTGTGGCCCTTGAAGACCCCAGATCTCAAAGATCGAGGGAGGGGTTTAAGAGGTGAATACAGAGTGTGTAATAACATAATCAGCAATTATAACTGTAAAAGAGAAAAGAGAAAATCTCAGAAAAGACTAGTTTCTACACAATCCACACACCTGCAAGATATGTGCAAAAGATCTAGGCCACCATTGAATTTGTTGTTTTATCAGGGGTCTAATGACCATTCTATTCTATTCTATTCTATTCTATTCTATTCTATTCAATTCAATTCAAATCAATTCTATTCTATTCTATTCTATTCTATTCTATTCTATTCTATTCTATTCTATTAATTCTATTCTATTCTATTCTATTCTATTCTATTCTATTCTATTCTATTCTATTCTATTAATTCTATTCTATTCTATTCTATTCTATTAATTCTATTCTATTCTATTCTATTCTATTCTATTCTATTCTATTCTATAACCCTCTTTTGCTGGCAAAACAGCCCTGACCCGTCGAGGCATGGACTCCTCTAGACCTCTGAAGGTGTTCTGTGGTATCTGGCACCAAGATGTTAGCAGCAGATCCTTTAACTCTTGTAAGTTGTGAGCTGAAACTCAAACTCGCTGTTGTGCTCCTCAAATCATTCCTGAACCATTTTTGCTTTGTGGCAGGGCGCATTATCCTGCTGAAAGAGGCCACAGCCATTAGGGAATACCGTCTCCATGAAAGAGTGTACATGGTCTGCAACAATGCTGCGGTAGATGGTACGTGTCAAAGTAAGATCCACATGGATGGCAAGACCCAAGGTTTTGCAGCAGAACATTGCCCAAAGCATCACACTGCCTCCACTGGCTTGCCTTCTTTCCATAGTGCATCCTGGTGCCATATGTTCCCCAGGTAAGTGACGCACACACACCTGGCCATCCACGTAATGTTAAAGAAAGCATGATTCATTAGACCAGACCACCTTATATATGTTCATGGTATATTTTTGTAATATTACACTCCACTTACACTGATTTTATTTATTTATTTTATTTTTTTATTTTGTGCACATATTTTCTGTATTTTCTGTTTGTATCTCAATACGTAAAAATAAGTATAAATGGTCATTAAAACTTTGCTAAAACAACAAAGCTAGTAGTTGCCTGACTCTTTTACTAAGCTTTTTGTTATAGCCTTACAAAATTAATTTGAGTTTTATAATATTAATCCTGTGAACCTACTGATTCATTACACTTAATTGGTTCTAAATAATGATTCATTCATGAATTAATCATGCCAAGCCTTATCATGCCACTGTCAGTTTATTTCCGGCCATAATTGTGGCCTTGCTTCTTCTGTCTATTTACGAGCACTAATTTATATCTGTTTTTACGAGACCTCTTATCAAGTAGCTTTAATGAGTTCCGAAAACTGACGAGACCTAAAACAGGACCCTCCTATTAACCCTGCCCATGAGAAAGAAACTTAAACACGATCATCCCATGGCAATTTATCTCACCCACATTACGCTACACAGTACCTTACACACATAAAGGCAGTTCTTTAATTTAACTTTTTATGTGACTGGTTAATGTGGTCTTTTAGGGCACTCGTAATGCCCTCAAAAATTTGTAGAATATCACAATAAATCAAGGCCTTGCCCATCTAACGCCAAATCATTCCATCCATTATGTTTTATTCTTCTGCCATGTTATGGCACCTAGTTAATTCTTGTTCCCTCTCTTTCCTCATGACCTTTATGGGTTGCATTTTAAAAGTTAATACCTGGAAAAGTTGATCATTTCAAAGGTTCAGATCACAGTGTGTCACACAGCAGGATTACTTACATTCAACTCATTTATTCCATTTTCTGAATGAAATGCTGAGGGTCAGAATCACAGAAATGGAAAAACTGTATAAATTCTGGTGTAACACAATCTACTTGATGACTTCAGTGCAGAAGGTAATGGCAGAGTTTATTCCTGTTTCATATGTGTGGCCTGCAGTTATATGACGCTACACCAGCACAGACTGGACATATAAAAGTGTGCAGGCGGTGCTAATGGCCATTGGGCCACATGTGCAATACCTGTGTAAAGTCCCATTGTTCTTTATAATTTAGAGGTTACCACCGTAGGATGAAGTGAGTTTAATTGATGTGTGGTCATTTTTCAGTGGAACTGGAGTTATGAGCTATCGAAACGCAATTTATAGCAAGTAAAAGACTTGCACTTTAACAAGTGACCTTGTTAAAAACGCTCATAACAGCCTGACAGGATTACATAACTGAAACAACTAGAACATTATATTAGTGAGACTTGAATGTTGGCTTGCACAGATATATGGCAGTGGTTTATATTCAGAGAGGAATTACACACATGCATGTTAGACTGGAATTATATTGGCTAGTTCATTTGGGGCATCTGTGAAAAATAAGTCTGCAAACCAGACCTTTGCATAACCCACATTTACATGGGTGGCAGATCTTCATTAGCAGCTGAACTATACATGCACTCACCAAGCTGTTTATTAGCTACACCTATCTGGTGCATACATTCATTCATTCATTCATTTTCTTATCCAATTAGGGTCGCAAAGGGTGGGGGGGTGCTGGAGCCTATCTCAGCTTTTCAATCGGCGCAAGGCACACAGTAACACCCTGGATCCATCCCAGGGCAGACACACACATACACACACCCATTCACTTATAGGGTAATTCAGTGTCTCCAGTTAACCTGACTGCATGTTTTTTGGACTGTGGGAGGAAACCGGAGCTCCCGGAGGAAACCCACGCAGACAGGGGGAGAACATGCAAACTCCACACAGAAAGGACCAGGACAGCTATCCACTAAGCCACCGTGCCGCCCGCATACATTTATTGATTATTTTAAAAGCTGCCTACTATGCAGATAATCTTTGTGGATATACAAATACTGACTGTACCTCATTAATCAATCAAATAGGACCCCAATAGGACCCTCACTGTCGAGATTGTGTGTTGGTGTTTGGCAATGACAATAGCATGATAGTATGTCTTGCTCTAGTATAAGTGTATCCAGTTCCGATTTTCACATGCCCATTGTTGGCAATTTTGCCAATGGAAAGGGGTCAGCATAGGCACCCTCACTGGTCTGCAGCTATGCAGCCCCATACGCATACATACTGTGTATTCTGGCACGTTTCTATAAGAACCAGCATTAACTTAATCAGCAATTTGAGCTACAGTAGCTCATCTGTTGGATCGAACCACACGGGCCAGCCTTCACTCCCCACGTGCATCAATGAGCCTTGGCCCCCCCATGACCCTGTCGCCGGTTTACCAGTGTTTCTTGCTTGGACCACTTTTGATAAATACTGACCACTGCAGACTGGGAACACCCCACAAGAGCTGCAGTTTTTAAGATGCTCTGACCCAGTCGTCTAGCGTCACAATTTGGCTCTTGTCTAACTCGCTCAAATCCTTACGCTCACCCACTTTTCCTGCTTCTAACACATCAACTTTGAGGATAAAATGTTCACTTGCTGCCCAACATATCCCACCCACTAACCGGTGCCGTGATGAAGAGATAATCAGTGTTATTCACGTCACCTGTCAGTGGTCATAATGTTATGCCTAGTTGGAGTATGTTTAAATACAGGAAACGTACTTAACAATGAATCTAATGTTGTTGCTATTATGAATTTCTCCTCCATCACTGACAGAAAAGTAAAGCCTACCACTGATTATGAATGAGCTCACCTTGACTAATGGTCCCCCAACCCCCTATTTAAAAGTGCTTAATTTACCATACAAAAACAAAAGTGTGTTTTTTCCTCAATCTAACATGAATTAACAGCAAACAATGGCAGGAAGTGGAAAGGCGTCTGATCGAGCTCTGACTACACTGCTCTCCCACATCTCATCATCTGATGATGAACGAGTTTCATATAATTTCCAAAGGTCATTTATCACAACTCAAGCAGTGTGAGAAATCCTTAAATAGAGGTTGATCTGTGGAGAGCCAGTGAAAGGGGGTGTTGATGGAACAAAGGCTGCCACAGAAGTAATAATTTCCACCTATTTTCAAAACGCTCGTCTGTTGGCCTGCACCGTGTCTTTAGATGTTTGGTGGCGGTTTATTGGAGGGTGCTATTATTGTGTCATTTCTTGAGGAGGGCAGTGACATTCATTGGCTCCCACTGAGGTTATTTACAGGCAGCACAGTGACAGTGAAACATGTCTTTGCCATAGCGCCAGAAACATGGTCTAGCGTGGTTGTTTTTTTCTTGGCCGTGGGAGAGATAAGTGGCATCTCAGACCACACAAGGGGACAGAAAACTGAGACAAATGATTCCTAAAGCTGAACTCAGTAAATGAACAAAACTTTGGTACCATCCACCATGTCAGATTACAGAACAGCCTGTTATATGCAAAGCTTCAGTACTCGATACACACAGTCATACAGACTGTAAACTCAAGAGGTTCAATCACTTAGTGAAACAGTACAATGGCAAGTTCTGTCCACACACAGCTATAAAATGGGTTCAAAAAAATTATTATTATTATTATTATTACAACTTATAATTAAATATCCATGATGGATTGGCGTCCTGTCCGAGGTGTGTTTCAACATTCTGCCTGGTGATTCCAGGGAAACTAAATACTTGCAACCCTGACCTGGATGATGTTGTGGTAAAATTGCAATTATATATCTAATAACTTTTTTAATTTGTCATATTACATAATAATTAAATTATTGATTTATTTATTATTGATGTGAATATAACTATATTTATAAATCCTGACGGATAGTTGTGTTCTGGTCAGTGGTGCTGTTGATTATATACACCACTGACATAAATGTGATATTAAAAAGTAATGTAATATAAATGCATGAAACATCAATATCTACCTCCCACAGCAATGACAAAATAATCATTTATTTATAAATCAAAGATTGATTGATTTATTTATTGTTTATAAAGACTATACTACACATCTGTTAATATTTACGCATTAAACACTTTACAACAGTTTAGTATAGTACATACTACATATCTCATCTAACAATATTTACTGCTAGGTATCTATCTATCTATCCTCCTGAACTTTTATTTAAGTAACAAAAGCTGAAAGACTTTAATGTATTTTGTAAGTAATATCATATACTACCTGGACAAATACAGCCACATAAGCTTGGGACATCAGAAAACCGTTGTTACTTAACACAGACTGCAGTGGCATCAAAAATGCAACCTTAAACTCTTATGCAAAGCGAAGGCAGTACATCAATTCTATGTGGAAATGCTATTGAGTTCTCTGGGCCCTGAGCTCATCTCAGATGAACTGAAAGTGGAAACATGAGAAAAAAGAGGAAAGAACATTGATAGCAGTTTATTCAGGCTGCTATTAATAAAGGTGCAAAAGCCAACATCTGTCATGGCAAAGGGATGTGTAATTGCCCATTGAATGTGTGGGTTGCATAAGTGTAAAGGTACCTTTTCTGGGAACCTTCCTGGGAAACACAAATTTATTTCATCAAGACAGACCTCATTCTGTATGCACTACAACAGCATTGAGCGAGTGTTGTTAATGTGTTGGAAGTGTTATCACATGTAATTAAGTTAGTCAGTGAAAAAAAATCGTTGTATTTTCGTTATCGCCACACTTTACCACTTGCTGCTGTAGAGGGTCGGCTTACCTAGCTGCTGCGAGTGCTGCTCGTCTTTCGGGGATGCCACGCCTTTTGCCCCGTGTGGCGGTGGAGGTGTGGGAATAAAGGCACACGACAAGGTAGAGTTCACTTTGACTGTTTAGTCAGGACTTTAATGAGCGTTACAACATTTTAGACTGCCTACCTCCAGCACCCGAACTACCTATTGGGTTCAATGCTGGGGCCATACGGCGAGTCTCATATACAAAACTAACTAACTGCAGAACGTCCGAACGCACATGTATAAACCGGGTGCTGCATTCTTATTGGCTGAGCTGAATGTCACTCACATTTCTCCGCTACAATATTCTAATTTAATAATAACAACCTGGCGAGTGCAGCCAATGGGGGGCAGTGCGGTAGGGGGTTGAGTTCATGTCGTGGAGGGCCCCCCCACGCCATGAGCCCCAGTGCACCTGCCCCCAACCCCCCCACCCCCCACCCCACCCCACCCCCCGGTAGTTGCACCCCTGAGCTTAACCCTTTTATGCCTCACCTTGATATTCATTTTTAAGCATGGATTTATACAGCTACAGAGACACCAATAGCCAAAACCAAATTCCTTGTGTCTCAGTTTAGTAATTCTAATTCTGAATATTATAATCCAGGTAATTCTTTTATAACTAATAATTTGGAAAAACATCAAAATTGGTTTAGACTTCTGCAAAAATTATTTCACACAGGGTAATGTCATGGATCATTTTATGACACCGCAGGGTAAAAGGTTTTTCCACTACCTCTCCGTTTCCTCCTTGTAAGCTTTATCTTTCCTCTGATTCAGTGCAATCAGTCCATTATACACAGCAGTGCTGAAAAAATAGGATTAGAGCAGGAGATTGTGAGGCTTTATCCCAATAGCAATTTTATGTGGGTGACTGATTACATAGAAGCTAATGGGGAAAGTGCACCTGAAAACACAGTGTTTTTACATTGTAGTTTGAGATGTGATAGTGAAGAGGTCATACGCTCTGTGTAATATGCCAACACTGGTGAGAACGTTTTCAAGTCCAGTCATCAGGATCCTGAAAAATCACCTGTTATTATTGTTAATAATTAGAATTTGCTACAGACTAAGGCGTGGTTACTTCTAGGGTCTTAGGACTTTCTTTTCTCTAAATGTTACTTTACATTTAATGTTAGTTATTAACATGATGGTGTTTTTTCTCCTAATTCAACCATTTCATTTGAGGTGTTGAGTAGCAGTTTAGCAGTGTCTGTGTGTGTACAATATTAGTGCATGTGTGTGTACTGGTGTATGTACATGTTTGTGTACATATACAATGTATTTGTAAGGATACAATAAGACAAATTCTAGTAAAATCTGACCATGTTTAACCAGTTTAATAGCTAGATTTCTAAATTAAAAATGTCAATTAATCATTTACTTATGAGCTTTTACAATAGAATGTATTAATTTTGTAAAATTTACCAAATAGAATTGATCAGCTATGTAAACAACACTAAGTGGCTCAACAAATGTTTTATTGTAATTGCAGATATGGCTTGTAATCAAAATCAGTTAATTATTTCTCTACTTACTTTCTCTTGTGTCTTATTAACTTTGTGTCTAATATGTGGAACGTAATTCAACTCAGATATTTAAAGAGAAAGAAACAAACTGTATGTACTTGTGTACAATAGTGAGCTGGCAGGTTGCTCAGTCATGTGAATCTAGGCCAGTGGTTAATGGCGAAGCCACCCGACGGCCTTGGCTCCTCTCCACCGCCTATATAGACATTAAAAAGAATTTCAGATATCCTGCACTTCTTTGAGGATGCACTTCCTTTGAGATGAAGCTTCTTTTGAGCATATCCAAAGTGTTTTTGCTACATGGACCACAATTATTTAAGCTACACAACACTGATATGCATACATGCAATGCCCTAACAAGCCAGGCTTTGACTGTCAGTAGGTATGCTTGTTTTATTTGTTTTAGTTAGTTTTAGAAGATTGAAAGCCCCCACTAAGAACATTTCCTTGTTAATGTTTCTTTTTATTTATTTATTTATTCATTTATTTATATTATTTTTAATACAGGACAAGCTATGTTAAAAAAATAAATTAATAAATAAATACAATAATAATAATAATAATAATAATAATAAATTAAAATAAAACCTTAAAGTAAAAAAAATGGCTGTCCCAAATCTTTATAAAGCTGCACTAAATATTATATTAAATCATTGTTCCGACACACTATGTAGCACATAATATGTGGTTTAAGGTGCAGCCAAGTTAACAGGCAGTCTAGCTGGCTGTTAAAATACTGCAAATCCAATTAGGGATGGGGGGGGGTGTTGGAGCCTATCCCAGCTTTTCAACAGACGCAAGGCACACAGTAACACCCTGGACGGGGTGCCAGTCCATCGCAGGAACACATACACACATCCTATAGGGCAATTCAGTATCCCACAAAGACACGGGGAGAACATGCAAACTCTTCAGAGAAAGGACACAAACCGCCCTACCTGGGGATCGAACCCAGGACCTTTTTGCTGTGAGGCGACAGTGCTACCCGAATATCAAACTCTTAATTTACAATTCTCAGTTTAAGTGATAGACAAATAAACATAGAAAACAGCAAATGATAAATGTATTTATTCATATATGGTGACAAAACAGTATAAAGAAGATGTGAGACATTTTTACCATTCCAAGTGGGTCAGCAGCAGTTTAGGAAAAGAAATGTTGTAAAATGTTCAAAAAACATAAAGAATATGAACATTTAATGCGTCATACTTGAGTATCAATAGAACGTTTAGAAAAGGCCTCATCCTTTACTAAGAGAGAGATAGGTCAAGGCACACTATTTTGCCAAAACCTTAGCACTTTTTTATCCATCAAAAGTGACTTACAGTTGTGGTCAAGTAAAATCCATGCAAGTGAGAGTTGCTGACCAACATTGGCAACTTGGTAGTGGTGGGGCTTGAACCACTGACCCTATCATTGCTAAGTCAGTACCTCATCCATGGAGCAAACACTGCCTCACAAACTGGTGTTTCTGGCATGGATGGGAGTGTTAAAATACTGTTACTTTTCTCATCTGGCCTCTCTCAACAACACATTCCATGTTACAGATTTATGTTATGAACCAATAATGGCAACAACCAAAACCGCTATGAACAATGTAACTGTAAACAAAGCCAGTTGAGATGAATGGGCACTTAAGATAATGACTCTGTAGTACTTATGATAACTTAATGAAGTGTACCTGACCAGCTAAATCATTCTGATTGGCAACATTTCCTAACACCAAAGCAATAAAGCAAATTAATTTTTGATAGTTTATATGCATAATATTTTTTTTACATAAGTGCACACTAGATATAAATCAGTGGTGTCAGATTACAGAGTTTAGCGTTCCACCTCATTCAAAACAACTGATTCAATTCAGACTCTAATTACTGGTAAATTTGATATCAGAAAAGGAAAAAACACCAATCTCTGTACTTTAGAGATCTGTGGCCCACCAGGACTAAAATCTGACACTTCTACTTTAGACCTGCAGTGTATCAGTTTAAAATGACAGTCTGTAATTCAGTCCCTGCATGTGCTTCTTCATGGCAGGTTGCAGTTAGAGCACCATATTGCGGAGCTGCAGAACACTTCTGGAGTAACTTTGATTGACATTAACTGTGCATATGTGTCTAATCTGCTCCTCGGGATACGCCGGATCATGATGATCCTTATTTATGTTTTCCGCTGTTGGCGCGCTGCGAGTTAACTGCCCATTCCGCACTAAATTAATTAGTTTGGCACACAGCCTAAGATGGAAAATTAGATCCAATATGTTATTTCCAGATGATTCTCAATGAGGCTTTCATTTCAGGGCGAGGTTGATTTCAAATATTTGGGTCACATATTTTCTATGGGTGTCTTTGTTTTGACATAATAAGAAATGAGCTTATGAACAGTAACAACTAATGGTAATAGAGTGACATCTATCTGACCTCTATACACACACACACTTTTAATTTTTAATAGCAGCAACTCTTTTGAGAAGGCTACTCACAAGATTTTAAAGTATGTATCTACAATCCCAAATCAGAAAAAGTTGGGACAGTATGGGAAATACAAATAAAATAAAATGCAGTGTTCCTTACATTTACTTTGACTTTTATTTCATTGCAGGCAGAACGAACCTGAAATATTGTATGTTTTGTTCGGTCAACTTTATTTAATTTATTAATAAACAAACGTTCCTGCATTTTAGGCCTGCAACACATTCCAAAAAAGTTGGGACAGTAAAGCATTTATCACTTTGTAATGTTGCCATTTCATTTCACCACACTTAAGACATTTTGGCACCGATAATACCAAGCGATTTAGTGTTTCAGCTTTTATCTTGTTCCATTCTTCCTGCAAACACGTCTTAAGATGTGCAACAGTACGGGGTCATTGTTGTTGCAATTTGTGTTTCAAAATTCTCCACACTTTCTCTATTGGGGACAGGTCAGGACTGCAGGCAGGCCAGTCCAGCACCCGTACCCCCTTCTTCTGCAGCCATGCCTTTGTAATGTGTGCAGCATGTGGTTTTGCATTTGGGGTATGAATTTGTGCCCATTCAAAGGCACATTTGTATGGCTGTGTATTAATGTTGGTCAAGAAAGCCTCAATAGGTGTTTAAGTGCATTCCAAACCTGTTTAGTGGAGCTGAGGTCAGGGCACTTTGCAGGCCACTGGTGATTTTTATTTATCTATTTTTTGTATACCAAGCCTTTCTTTATGTCTTTATGCACAGGGGCACAGTCATGCTGAAGCAAGAAAAGGCCTTCCCTATACTGTTTCTGCAAAGTTGGAAGCAAATAATTTTCTTTATACAATTGATTTATTACACCTGTTAGCAACTCTTGTTGCTGAAACACATAAATTGAAAATTACAAAAAGGTTGTCCTTATTTATGTCATTTAGTAGAATCCTTTACACACTTACAGAAGTGCTGATATAACCCAAAACATCCACTATGACCAAAATCTATCCTACTGTACAGCAACATACAATTTATTTATTTATTAGGATTTTAACTGCATGTTTTACACACTCTGGATACATTCATGACAGAAACGGTAGTTACTTGTTACACAAGATTCATCAGCTCATCAAGTTTATTGTCAAACACAGTCATGGACAATTTTGTATCTCCAATTCACCTCACTTGTATGTTTTTGGACTGTGGGAGAACACCGGAGCTCCAACAGGGAGAACATGCAAACACCACACAGAAAGGACCCGGAACGTCCCACCTGGGGATCAAACCTAGGACCTTCTTGCTGTGAGGAAACAGTGCTACCCACTAAGACACCGTGCCGCCAACAATAACACAAATGAGGTTAGTGCACTGCCTATGGTATTATTAGTGTTAACATAAGTGGAGTACACTGTGTAATTTGGGCTTTCAAGCTAACCACTAATTAGGCAGCGTTGGCCGATCATTTTAGTATTAGAATTAGTATTAATCATTTAATCATTAATGAGTTACTTAGAACGAGACATCTTAGCACAATAACACCTGTAACAATGACCATGCTGTGGTCAAAGTCTCTAAGTCTCCGGCAGGCTTGGCAACTACACGAACAACAATTGGCTGTTTTTCATACAGGGTGGGAGCCGGAGGGGATTCCACATAACTGATGCAGTTACGACCTCTGCTGGCTGATTGATGGCGCCTGCACAGAGACGTGGGATAATGCGTTGATCAGGGTGTGGCTCTCCATACACCAAGCTGATCCGCATATGAACACGCCTCGTGTAGGTGAAAAGATGCAGTCGGCTACTGCACACGTGTCAGAGGGGGTGTGTATCAGTCTCAGCTCTCCTCATACAGAGTGGAGATCAACATTGATAGAGAGGAAGCATAATGCAATTGGATAATTAGATACAATAAAAGTCGGGAGAAAAAGCATAAATTTTTTTTGCAAAAGATTAAGTCTTTGTAGTTCATGCTTTCCTAATAATAACATCTCTAATTAACAACAATTATACATGAACTTGACATCAGGACTCCGGCTTTGCATTTGATTTTTTATAATCGCTAAAGCTATTGCAAAACCATGTCTCACATCAACTCACACATTTAACACAGGCTTTGAGACTTCTCACTGGGTTGGAATGTACAGCAAATTATATCTGCTGGGACTGAGTTGGGGTGAAAGAGAACTTGCGATGAATTGCTGTCCAGTGTGGAGTGTGATAATGCATTGCACTCAGACATAAATAAAATGCAAACGCACACACAGTGGGCGTTAAAACACTGGATGTAAGATAGCGATACCACCAATCCAGCACAGAGCTTCTCACTTACAAATAAAGGCCATTTGAAGTATCCAGTCCAGCTAATGGTATGGTACTAGATTAGGTAAATTGTATATACTGGTGCTGGTCATAAAATTAGAATATCATGAAAAAGTTGATTTATTTCAGTAATTCCATTCAAAAAGTGAAACTTGTATATTATATTCATTCATCACACACAGACTGATATATTTCAAATGTTTATTTCTTTTAATGTTGATGATTATAACTGACAACTAATGAAAACCCCAAATTCAGTATCTCAGAAAATTAGAATATTGTGACAAGGTACAATATTGAAGACACCTGGTGCCACACTCTAATCAGCTAATTAACTCAAAACACCTGCAAAGGCCTTTAAATGGTCTCTCAGTCTAGTTCTGTAGGCTACACAATCATGGGGACGACTGCTGACTTGACAGTTGTCCAAAAGATGACCATTAACACCTTGCACAAGGAGGGCAAGACACAAAAGGCCATTGCTAAAGAGGCTGGCTGTTCACAGAGCTCTGTGTCCAAGCACAATAATAGAGAGGCGAAGGGAAGGAAAAGATGTGGTAGAAAAAAGTGTACAAGCAATAGGGATAACCGCACCCTGGAGAGGATTGTGAAACAAAACCCATTCAAAAATGTGGCGGAGATTCACAAAGAGTGGACTGCAGCTGGAGTCAGTGCTTCAAGAACCACCACGCACAGACATATGCAAGACATGGGTTTCAGCTGTCGCATTCCTTGTGTCAAGCCACTCTTGAACAAGAGACAGCGTCAGAAGCGTCTCACCTGGGCTAAAGACAAAAAGGACTGCTGAGTGGTCCAAAGTTATGTTCTCTGATGAAAGTAAATTTTGCATTACCTTTGGAAATCAAGGTCCCAGAGTCTGGAGGAAGAGAGGAGAGGCACAGAATCCACGTTGCTTGAGGTCCAGTGTAAAGTTTCCACAGTCAGTGATGGTTTGGAGTGCCATGTCATCTGCTAGTGTTGGTCCACTGTGTTTTCTGAGGTCCAAGGTCAACGCAGCCGTCTACCAGGAAGTTTTAGAGCACTTCATGCTTCCTGCTGCTGACAAACTTTATGGAGATGCAGATTTAATTTTCCAACAGGACTTGGCACCTGCACACAGTGCCAAAGCTACCAGTACCTGGTTTAAGGACCATGGTATCCCTGTTCTTAATTGGCCAGCAAACTCGCCTGACCTCAACCCCATAGAAAATCTTGTGAATTATTGTGAAGAGGAAAATGCGATATGCCAGACCCAACAATTCAGAAGAGCTGAAGGCCACTATCAGAGCAACCTGGGCTCTCATAACACCTGAGCAGTGCCACAGACTGATGGACTCCATGCCACGCCGCATTGCTGCAGTAATCCAGGCAAAAGGAGCCCCAACTAAGTATTGAGTGCTGTACATGCTCATACTTTTCATGTTCATACTTTTCAGTTGGCCAACATTTCTAAAAATCCTTTTTTTGTATTGGTCTTAAGTAATATTCGAATTTTCTGAGATACTGAATTTGGGGTTTTCATTAGTTGTCAGTTATAATCATCAACATTAAAAGAAATAAACATTTGAAATATATCAGTCTGTGTGTAATGAATGAATATAATATACAAGTTTCACTTTTTGAATGGAATTACTGAAATAAATCAACTTTTTCATGATATTCTAATTTTATGACCAGCACCATATATATATACAGTATATACAGTATATATATATATATATATATATATATATATATATATATATATATATATATATATATATATATATATATATATATATATATATATATATATATATATATATATACACAGTGCTGGCCAAAAGTATTGGCACCCCTGCAATTCTGTCAGATAATACTCAATTTCTTCCAGAAAATGATTGCAATTACAAATGCTTTGATATTAAAATGTTCATTTAATTTGTCTTCAATGGAAAACCACAAAAATAATTGTCAAAAAGCCAAATTGGATATAATTCCACACCAAACATAAAAAAGGGGGTGGACAAAAGTATTGGCACCCTTTGAAAAATCATGTGATGCTTCTCTAATTTGTGTAATTAACAGCACCTGTTACTTACCTGTGGCACATAACAGGTGGTGGCAATAACTAAATCACACTTGCAGCCAGTTAAAATGGATTAAAGTTGACTCAACCTCTGTCCTGTGTCCTTGTGTGTACCACATTGAGCATGGAGAAAAGAAAGAAGACCAAAGAACTGTCTGAGGACTTGAGAAGCAAAATTGTGAGGAAGCATGGGCAATCTCAAGGCTACAAGTCCATCTCCAAAGACCTGAATGTTCCTGTGTCTACCGTGCGCAGTGTCATCAAGAAGTTTAAAGCCCATGGCACTGTGGCTAACCTCCCTAGATGTGGACGGAAAAGAAAAATTGACGAGAGATTTCAACGAAAGATTGTGCGGATGGTGGATAAAGAACCTCGACTAACATCCAAACAAGTTCAAGCTGCCCTGCAGTCCGAGGGTACAACAGTGTCAACCCGTACTATCCGTCGGCGTCTGAATGAAAAGGGACTCTATGGTAGGATACCCAGGAAGACCCCACTTCTGACCCAGAGACATAAAAAAGCCAGGCTGGAGTTTGCCAAAACTTACCTGAGAAAGCCAAAAACGTTTTGGAAGAATGTTCTCTGGTCAGATGAGACAAAAGTAGAGCTTTTTGGGAAAAGGCATCAACATAGAGTTTACAGGGGAAAAAAACGAGGCCTTCAAAGAAAAGAACATGGTCCCTACAGTCAAACATGGCGGAGGTTCCCTGATGTTTTGGGGTTGCTTTGCTGCCTCTGGCACTGGACTGCTTGACCGTGTGCATGGCATTATGAAGTCTGAAGACTACCAACAAATTTTGCAGCATAATGTAGGGCCCAGTGTGAGAAAGCTGGGTCTCCCTCAGAGGTCATGGGTCTTCCAGCAGGACAATGACCCAAAACACACTTCAAAAAGCACTAGAAAATGGTTTGAGAGAAAGCACTGGAGACTTCTAAAGTGGCCAGCAATGAGTCCAGACCTGAATCCCATAGAACACCTGTGGAGAGATCTCAAAATGGCAGTTTGGAGAAGGCACCCTTCAAATCTCAGGGACCTGGAACAGTTTGCCAAAGAAGAATGGTCTAAAATTCCAGCAGGGCATTGTAAGACACTCATTGATGGTTACCGGAAGCGGTTGTTCGCAGTTATTTCGTCTAAAGGTTGTGCTACCAAGTATTAGGCTGAGGGTGCCAATACTTTTGTCTGGCCCATTTTTGGAGTTTTGTGTAAAATGATAATTGATTTGACTTTTTTTTCATTCTCTTTTGTGTTTTTTCATTGCAAGCAAAATAAATGAAGATATTAATACCAAAGCATTTGTGATTGCAATCATTTTCTGGAAGAAATTGAGTATTATCTGACAGAATTGCAGGGGTGCCAATACTTTTGGCCAGCACTGTATATATATATATATATATATATATATAAATTATACACTGATCAGCCATAACATAACCTCCTTCTTGATTCTACACTCTTGATTCTACACTCAGTCTTATCAGCTCCACTTTCCATATAGAAGCACTTTGTAGTTCTACAATTACTGACTGTAGTCTATCTGTTTCTCTGCATGCTTTGTTAGCCCCCTTGCATGCTGTTTTCCAATGGTCAGGACTAGTACAAGGTGGACCAATTAGGTAGGAGTGTCTAATAAAGTGGACAGTGAGTGGACACAGTATTTAAAAACCTCCAGCAGCGCTGCTGTGTCTGATCCACTCATACCAGCACAACACACATTAACACACCACCACCATGTCAGTGTCACTGCAGTGCTAAGAATGATCCACCACCTCATAATACCTGCTCTGTGGTGGCTATGTGGTGGCTCTGTGGTGGCCCTGGCCACTGAAGAACAGGGTGAAAGCAGGCTAAAAAAAGTATGCAGAAAAAGATGGACTACAGTCAGTAATTGTAGAACTACAATCACTAAAGTGCTTCTATATGGTAAGTGGAGCTGATAAAATGTAGTGTAGAAACAAGGGGGTGGTTTTAATGTTATGGCTGATTGGTGTATAAAACTACACTGTGGCAATGCAAATGTCCATTTTTGTTATGCCAATAAAGCTACATATGAGTTTGAGTACTATGACTGTTAAGCTATGAGTCTCCAACACTACAGTACTTGCTTGCTCCAAAAGTATGTAGCCACCTGACCTTTAAGGACATTTCATTGCCCCCCATTTGTGCCAATTACAATCTGCGCAGCTTTGGAAAGGTTCTGAAGTATATCTAAAGGGATCTGTGCCTATTCAATAAAAGAATATTTGTAAGGTCAGATGATTTTCATATTATAGGTCTGCTTCTACTCTTTATTTTATACAAGCTTAAGATGCATTAGGTGGACACTGCAGTACAAATCACTCAACATCTAGACTGCTGGACATATAACAGTAATTAGATAGTGAAACAATTTCAAGTTATAACCAGAGAAACACGACTTATAACTTAGGGTTATAATTTACTTATTAAGGACATGCACATGTATTTATCCTTGAGACCCAAACTATAAGAAAATATGCTAGTCTTACTCGTCATAAACCCAACAATTTAAAAACAGACCGAGGAAGAGAGGCAGAAGAAAAAAAAAAAAAAAAAAAAAAAAGCCCACCCCCTCGTTCTTGTTCGGTTAAAAATGTATACAGTCCATGTTAAATGTATTAATCATGCTTGCTGTCATTCACTTTGCTGCTCTCGAAGTGAAATACAACTTGACAGCAAGCACATTAAAGATGTATGTCATTGTATTCAACAAAGATTAATGAAGCTCAGTAAAAATAGCTGTATAACAGAGACAGAGAGAAAGATAGTGAGTGAGTGATTGGAATGTGAAATCACTGAATGAATAAGGCCTCGTTCTGCAGAGTTTCAATACACTTCTGGGATTTTGGTTCAGCTAGAGCTTTTGGGTTGAAGCAGCACTACAACCATGAAAACCAAAAGAACTACGATCCTGCTCAAGAAAGTACATTCTATCTGTCAGATACGGGGTGGTGGAGGGGGTCTGCAGTACATCAGAACCTAGAGACTTCCTCCTGACATGCTGTGGTTTAGACTATTCCCATAGACATAAATGACATCTGAGCGCAAACAAATTTTGCGACAAACCAATCACATCATTGCGTTTTCAGACAGTGAGAAGAGAAACTAGGCCAGAAATCCACAAGTTTTCTCATGATTACATACAAATATGTAATCTACATCCCAACAAACTGAAACTCTTTATTTAGTATTTGTCAGTTATGGTGCATTAAAATAATGTATGATGGTATTCACTATTTACTTTTTCTAAGTGTTGACAACTAATTATTTTTCCTAAGGTGGTAGCACCCACAACAGTTCAGTTAGTAGTTAGAAATGTTACGGGATAGTGGGTGGAGGTGTGTTAGAGCTCCTGATTTATTTACTTTAAGGTAAACAGTGAATGTGAACTAATATAACAAAGTAAACATTGAGGCGTGGAAATGAACAGAGTGTGTTTGTGTGTTCACAGCTGTGAGTGCTTAAGGCTGGATTCGAACCGGCAACCCACTAAACCAAGGAGCAGTGCCTTACCACTGCTCTGCAGGGGAGTGGAAAAACAGGTAAGGAAAAAACACCCCAAAAGTGGTAGTAAAAAAAAAAGGCGGGAACAGCAAACAAAGGAGATGCTGAAAATGGTGAACTCAAACAAAGGGAGACGCTAGTAATCAGATAAAGTTCTAACACAAAACTATCCTCAGTCTTGGGGCTGAAAACACTCCTTTAACTAAAATATCTGTGTTCTCAGAAGTTACTAAACTTAAGGACAAAGACAGTGAACTAAACCCTTTAAGTTCAGCTCACACCTTTCACCCTGATTTTCCTTTGATATTATTATATTTTTTTCTTTTTTTTTTCTCCGTTTTAGCTTTCCATTCTTTTCTCTCTTTTCTTTTACTTGTTTGTTGTAAAAGAACAAAATTTTTCTTATTTTCTTTTCACCTTTTTGCTAGTTACCATACCATCTGCCCCTCTACAAAGGTGCAGCACTGAACCATGGTTTGGGTGAGCTTTTTATGCAGAGCCCAGCAGGTGTGTCCGATCAGCTGTGATCAGCAGTAATCAGTGCTGGGGCTTCTGGGAAATGGAGTTCTGAGAACTGCTCCCAGCTGCTCTCAAACTGCGCCACCCAGGCCCCCTGCTGGTGACCGGCGGCGTGGACCGACCCCTTACAAGACAGACAGACAGACAGACACAAAGAAAGAAAGACAGACAGAAAAGGATCAGATTTATTATTTATGTAAACTCGTAAACCCTTTAACCCTTTAATGGTCTGCTCAACCATTTGGTAGAGCTTACTTTGAGTCTAAATACTTTTAATTTAAACAATCTTGTTTGGGCCGTATCTATTCTCTGGTTGACATTAAAAATGAAAAAAAAAATATTGGTAGATGGTTTTAAAAAAAGAACCATATATATATGGTTATTATCGCGTTAACTTTGATATATACAGTATATATATACAGTGTATCACGAAAGTGAGTACACCCCTCACATTTCTGCAAATATTTCATTATATCTTTTCATGGGACAACACTATAGACATGAAACTTGGATATAACTTAGAGTAGTCAGTGTACAGCTTGTATAGCAGTGTAGATTTACTGTCTTCTGAAAATAACTCAACACACAGCCATTAATGTCTAAATAGCTGGCAACATAAGTGAGTACACCCCACAGTGAACATGTCCAAATTGTGCCCAAATGTGTCGTTGTCCCTCCCTGGTGTCATGTGTCAAGGTCCCAGGTGTAAATGGGGAGCAGGGCTGTTAAATTTGGTGTTTTGGGTACAATTCTCTCATACTGGCCACTGGATATTCAACATGGCACCTCATGGCAAAGAACTCTCTGAGGATGTGAGAAATAGTATTGTTGCTCTCCACAAAGATGGCCTGGGCTATAAGAAGATTGCTAACACCCTGAAACTGAGCTACAGCATGGTGGCCAAGGTCATACAGCGGTTTTCCAGGACAGGTTCCACTCGGAACAGGCTTCGCCAGGGTCGACCAAAGAAGTCGAGTCCACGTGTTCGGCGTCATATCCAGAGGTTGGCTTTAAAAAATAGACACATGAGTGCTGCCAGCATTGCTGCAGAGGTTGAAGACGTGGGAGGTCAGCCTGTCAGTGCTCAGACCATACGCCGCACACTGCATCAACTCGGTCTGCATGGTCGTCATCCCAGAAGGAAGCTGACGCACAAGAAAGCCAGCAAACAGTTTGCTGAAGACAAGCAGTCCAAGAACATGGATTACTGGAATGCCCTGTGGTCTGACGAGACCAAGATAAACTTGTTTGGCTCAGATGGTGTCCAGCATGTGTGGCGGCGCCCTGGTGAGAAGTACCAAGACAACTGTATCTTGCCTACAGTCAAGCATGGTGGTGGTAGCATCATGGTCTTGGGCTGCATGAGTGCTGCTGGCACTGGGGAGCTGCAGTTCATTGAGGGAAACATGAATTCCAACATGTACTGTGACATTCTGAAACAGAGCATGATCCCCTCCCTTCGAAAACTGGGCCTCATGGCAGTTTTCCAACAGGATAACGACCCCAAACACAACCTCCAAGATGACAACTGCCTTGCTGAGGAAGCTGAAGGTAAAGGTGATGGACTAAACCCAATTGAGCACCTGTGGCGCATCCTCAAGTGGAAGGTGGAGGAGTTTAAGGTGTCTAACATCCACCAGCTCCGTGATGTCATCACGGAGGAGTGGAAGAGGATTCCAGTAGCAACCTGTGCAGCTCTGGTGAATTCCATGCCCAGGAGGGTTAAGGCAGTGATAATAATGGTGGTCACACAAAATATTGACACTTTAGGCACAATTTGGACATGTTCACTGTGGGGTGTACTCACTTATGTTGCAGCTATTTAGACATTAATGGCTGTGTGTTGAGTTATTTTCAGAAGACAGTAAATCTACACTGCTATACAAGTTGTACACTGACTACTCTAAGTTATATCCAAGTTTCATGTCTATAGTGTTGTCCCATGAAAAGATATAATGAAATATTTGCAGAAATGTGAGGGGTGTACTCACTTTCGTGATACACTGTATATATACAGTGTATCACAAAAGTGAGTACACCCCTCACATTTCTGCAGATATTTAAGTATATCTTTTCATGGGACAACACTGACAAAATGACACTTTGACACAATTAAAAGTAGTCTGTGTGCAGCTTATATAAGAGTGTAAATTTATTCTTCCCTCAAAATAACTCAATATACAGCCATTAATGTCTAAACCACCGGCAACAAAAGTGAGTACACCCCTAAGAGACTACACCCCTAAATGTCCAAATTGAGCACTGCTTGTCATTTTTCCTCCAAAATGTCATGTGATTTGTTAGTGTTACTAGGTCTCAGGTGTGCATAGGGAGCAGGTGTGTTCAATTTCATAGTACAGCTCTCACACTCTCTCATACTGGTCACTGAAAGTTCCAACATGGCACCTCATGGCAAAGAACTCTCTGAGGATCTTAAAAGACGAATTGTTGCACTACATGAAGATGGCCAAGGCTACAAGAAGATTGCCAACACCCTGAAACTGAGCTGCAGCACAGTGGCCAAGATCATCCAGCGTTTTAAAAGAGCAGGGTCCACTCAGAACAGACCTCGCGTTGGTCGTCCAAAGAAGCTGAGTGCACGTGCTCAGCGTCACATCCAACTGCTGTCTTTGAAAGATAGGCGCAGGAGTGCTGTCAGCATTGCTGCAGAGATTGAAAAGGTGGGGGGTCAGCCTGGCAGTGCTCAGACCATACGCCGCACACTACATCAAATTGGTCTGCATGGCTGTCACCCCAGAAGGAAGCCTTTTCTGAAGTCTCTACACAAGAAAGCCCGCAAACAGTTTGCTGAAGACATGTCAACAAAGGACATGGATTACTGGAAGCATGTCCTATGGTCTGATGAGACCAAGATTAATTTGTTTGGTTCAGACGGTCTCAAGCATGAGTGGCGGCAATCAGGTGAGGAGTACAAAGATAAGTGTGTCATGCCTACAGTCAAGCATGGTGGTGGGAATGCCATGGTCTGGGGCTGCATGAGTGCAGCAGGTGTTGGGGAGTTACATTTCATTGAGGGACACATGAACTCCAATATGTACTGTGAAATACTGAAGCAGAGCATGATCCCCTCCCTCCGGAAACTGGGTCGCAGGGCAGTGTTCCAGCATGATAATGACCCCAAACACACCTCTAAGACGACCACTGCTTTATTGAAGAGGCTGAGGGTAAAGGTGATGGACTGGCCAAGCATGTCTCCAGACCTAAACCCAATAGAACATCTTTGGGGCATCCTCAAGCGGAAGGTGGAGGAGCGCAAAGTCTCGAATATCCGCCAGCTCCGTGATGTCGTCATGGAGGAGTGGAAAAGCATTCCAGTGGCAACCTGTGAAGCTCTGGTAAACTCCATGCCCAGGAGAGTTAAGGCAGTTCTGGGAAATAATGGTGGCCACACAAAATATTGACACTTCAGGAACTTTTACTAAGGGGTGTACTCACTTTTGTTGCTGGTGGTTTAGACATTAATGGCTGTATATTGAGTTATTTTGAGGGAAGAATACATTTACACTGTTATATAAGCTGCACACAGACTACTTTTCATTGTGTCAAAGTGTCATTTTGTCAGTGTTGTCCCATGAAAAGATATACTTAAATATCTGCAGAAATGTGAGGGGTGTACTCACTTTTGTGATACACTGTATATATATCAAAGTTAACGCGATAATAACGCGATAATAACGCATTAACGCTATCTCAATTTAACGCGATAAAAAAAAAGTGCCGTTAACGCAAATTCTATTTGCGTGCACGGCATCTCTCATTAAGACAGCGTTTATCAAAGTGTGGGGGGCGCAGAGGCATGACAGGCGCGTCTGACTGGTAGAACCAACGTTTTAACGTCGGACTTGCCACCGTTTGTTTCATTTGCGGTTTGTTAACATAATGTAACCGAGCGTCGTAGTGATGCACTTGCTTAATAAAGAAATAAATACACGGTATGTTCACAAATTGTCGGGAGCAGAACACTTTCATTATTTTTTCTGTTACGGTACCGAATAGCGGACAGGTAGTGTCAATGCGTTAGCCAAGCATGCTATTCCATGAACTATGGAAGCCCCAAAGGGTCAATACACACTCACTTCGTGTAGAAATGTCCATCAAACCATTGTCACAATACAACCACAGAAAAGTCTGTTACAATAACTACGCCTTATCCCACCTAAAGCACCGCTGATCTACAATGTTTGCTGATGGAGAAATTTTAACCTACAATCTGACATATATATGAAGTCAAGGGTCTCTGCTGGATAGTATTACTGCCTAGTATGTGAGTGAATAAAACAACCTTACAGTTTTCTCTTGTCCCAGCAATTTTTAACATAAGTACATTTAGCATAAAATGTGTTCACCATTTTAATTGTAACATTTCACTTAAAAAACCTTGTTTTCTATAACATTTACACAGATTTTTTTTTAATGCGATTTATCGCGATTAACTATATGAAATTGAGATTAATCGCGATTAAAATTTTTAATCGTTTGACAGCCCTAATATATATACAGTGTATCACAAAAGTGAGTACACCCCTCACATTTCTGCAAATATTTCATTATATCTTTTCATGGGACAACACTATAGACATGAAACTTGGATATAACTTAGAGTAGTCAGTGTACAACTTGTATAGCAGTGTAGATTTACTGTCTTCTGAAAATAACTCGACACACAGCCATTAATGTCTAAATAGCTGGCAACATAAGTGAGTACACCCCACAGTGAACATGTCCAAATTGTGCCCAAATGTGTCGTTGTCCCTCCCTGGTGTCATGTGTCAAGGTCCCAGGTGTAAATGGGGAGCAGGGCTGTTAAATTTGGTGTTTTGGGTACAATTCTCTCATACTGGCCACTAAATATTCAACATGGCACCTCATGGCAAAGAACTCTCTGAGGATGTGAGAAATAGAATTGTTGCTCTCCACAAAGATGGCCTGGGCTATAAGAAGATTGCTAACACCCTGAAACTGAGCTACAGCACGGTGGCCAAGGTCATACAGCGGTTTTCCAGGACAGGTTCCACTCGGAACAGGCTTCGCCAGGGTCGACCAAAGAAGTTGAGTCCACGTGTTCGGCGTTATATCCAGAGGTTGGCTTTAAAAAATAGACACATGAGTGCTGCCAGCATTGCTGCAGAGGTTGAAGACGTGGGAGGTCAGCCTGTCAGTGCTCAGACCATACGCCGCACACTGCATCAACTCGGTCTGCATGGTCGTCATCCCAGAAGGAAGCTGACGCACAAGAAAGCCCGCAAACAGTTTGCTGAAGACAAGCAGTCCAAGCACATGGATTACTGGAATGCCCTGTGGTCTGACGAGACCAAGATAAACTTGTTAGGCTCAGATGGTGTCCAGCATGTGTGGCGGCGCCCTGGTGAGAAGTACCAAGACAACTGTATCTTGCCTACAGTCAAGCATGGTGGTGGTAGCATCATGGTCTTGGGCTGCATGAGTGTTGCTGGCACTGGGGAGCTGCAGTTCATTGAGGGAAACATGAATTCCAACATGTACTGTGACATTCTGAAACAGAGCATGATCCCCTCCCTTCGAAAACTGGGCCTTATGGCAGTTTTCCAACAGGATAACGACCCCAAACACAACCTCCAAGATGACAACTGCCTTGCTGAGGAAGCTGAAGGTAAAGGTGATGGACTAAACCCAATTGAGCACCTGTGGCGCATCCTCAAGTGGAAGGTGGAGGAGTTCAAGTTGTCTAACATCCACCAGCTCCGTGATGTCATCATGGAGGAGTGGAAGAGGATTCCAGTAGCAACCTGTGCAGCTCTGGTGAATTCCATGCCCAGGAGGGTTAAGGCAGTGCTGGATAATAATGGTGGTCACACAAAATATTGACACTTTGGGCACAATTTGGACATGTTCACTGTGGGGTGTACTCACTTATGTTGCCAGCCATTTAGACATTAATGGCTGTGTGTTGAGTTATTTTCAGAAGACAGTAAATCTACACTGCTATACAAGTTGTACACTGACTACTCTAAGTTATATCCAAGTTTCATGTCTATAGTGTTGACCCATGAAAAGATATAATGAAATATTTGCAGAAATGTGAGGGGTGTACTCACTTTTGTGATACACTGTATATAGTTCTACAATTGCTGACTGTAGTCCATCTGTGTCTCCACATACATTTTTAGCCTGCTTTCACCCTGTTCTTCAATGGTTAGGACCACCACAGAGCAGGTATTATTTAGGGGGTGGATGATTCTCTGCACTGCAGTGACACTGACATGGTGGTGGTGTGTTAGTGTGTGTTGTGCTGGTATGAGTGGATCAGACACAGCAGCGCTGCTGGAGTTTTTAAATACTTTGTCCACTCAGTGTCCAGTCTTTTACACACTCCTACCTAGTTGATCCACCTTGTAGATGTAAAGTAAGAGACGATCACTCATCTATTGCTGCTGTTTGAGTTGGTCATCTTCTAGACCTTCATCAGTGGTCACAGGATGCTGCCCATGAGGCACAGTTGGCTGGATATTTTTGGTTGGTGGACTAATCTCAGTCCAGCAGTGACAGTGAGGTGTTTAAAAACTCCAGCAGTGCTGCTGTGTCTTATCCACTCATACCAGCACAACACACACTAACACACCACCACCATGTCAGTGTCACTGCAGTGCTGAGAATGATCAACCACCCAAATAATACCTACTCTGTGGTGGTCCTGGGAGAGTCCTGACCATTGAAGAACAGCATGAAAGGGGGATAACAAAGCATGCAGAGAAACAGATGGACTACAGTCAGTAATTGTAGAACCACAAAGTGCTTCTATATGGTAAGTGAAGCTGATAAAAATGGACAGTGAGTGTTATGGCTGATCGTGTGTGTATAAATATATACGTATATATATATATATATATATATATATATATATATACAGTGTATCACAAAAGTGAGTACACCCCTCACATTTCTGCAGATATTGAAGTATATCTTTTCATGGGACAACACTGACAAAATGACACTTTGACACAATGAAAAGTAGTCTGTGTGCAGCTTATATAACAGTGTAAATTTATTCTTCCCTCAAAATAACTCAATATACAGCCATTAATGTCTAAACCACCGGCAACAAAAGTGAGTACACCCCTTAGTGAAAGTTCCTAAAGTGTCAATATTTTGTGTGGCCACCATTATTTCCCAGAACTGCCTTAACTCTCCTGGGCATGGAGTTTACCAGAGCTTCACAGGTTGCCACTGGAATGCTTTTCCACTCCTCCATGACGACATCGAGACTTTGCGCTCCTCCACCTTCCGCTTGAGGATGCCCCAAAGATGTTCTATTGGGTTTAGGTCTGGAGACATGCTTGGCCAGTCCATCACCTTTACCCTCAGCCTCTTCAATAAAGCAGTGGTCGTCTTAGAGGTGTGTTTGGGGTCATTATCATGCTGGAACACTGCCCTGCGACCAGTTTCTGGAGGGAGGGGATCATGCTCTGCTTCAGTATTTCACAGTACATATTGGAGTTCATGTGTCCCTCAATGAAATGTAACTCCCCAACACCTGCTGCACTCATGCAGCCCCAGACCATGGCATTCCCACCACCATGCTTGACTGTAGGCATGACACACTTATCTTTGTACTCCTCACCTGATTGCCGCCACACATGCTTGAGACCATCTGAACCAAAAAAATTAATCTTGGTCTCATCAGACCATAGGACATGGTTCCAGTAATCCATGTCCTTTGTTGACATGTCTTCAGCAAACTGTTTGCGGGCTTTTTTGTGTAGAGACTTCAGAAGAGGCTTCCTTCTGGGGTGACAGCCATGCAGACCAATTTGATGTAGTGTGCGGCGTATGGTCTGAGCACTGACAGGCTGACCCCCCACCTTTTCAATCTCTGCAGCAATGCTGACAGCACTCCTGCGCCTATCTTTCAAAGACAGCAGTTGGATGTGATGCTGAGCACGTGCACTCAGCTTCTTTGGACGACCAACGCGAGGTCTGTTCTGAGTGGACCCTGCTCTTTTAAAATGCTGGATGATCTTGGCCACTGTGCTGCAGCTCAGTTTCAGGGTGTTGGCAATCTTCTTGTAGCCTTGGCCACCTTCATGTAGCGCAACAATTCATCTTTTAAGATCCTCAGAGAGTTCTTTGCCATGAGGTGCCATGTTGGAACTTTCAGTGACCAGTATGAGAGAGTGTGAGAGCTGTACTACTAAATTGAACACACCTGCTCCCTATGCACACCTGAGACCTAGTAACACTAACGAGTCACATGACATTTTGGAGGGAAAATGACAAGCAGTGCTCAATTTGGACATTTAGGGGTGTAGTCTCTTAGGGGTGTACTCACTTTTGTTGCCGGTGGTTTAGACATTAATGGCTGTATATTGAGTTATTTTGAGGGAAGAATAAATTTACACTGTTATATAAGCTGCACACAGACTAATTTTCATTGTGTCAAAGTGTCATTTTGTCAGTGTTGTCCCATGAAAAGATATACTTCAATATCTGCAGAAATGTGAGGGGTGTACTCACTTTTGTGATACACTGTATATATATATATATATATATATATATATATATATATATAAATATATGGTGAGACCATTAAAGGACTAAGCATAAATCTAGCTAATTAGATGTACCTACTTATTTCTTACCATACAATGATTTTTAAATAAAACACCATTATTATTATTATTATTATTATTAATTCTGAACTAATGCAAGCCTAACACTATGTGCCAGCTCATCTTAAACTGACAGACCTGACAGATGCTCATTCTTCTCTGGTGCAGAATTGTCTCTATGAGTACCACAGTATACCAGAGATATCTCTGCTGATGTCACATGCCCCGCAGCTGAAACAAGAAATCCAAACTGACCCTCTGGTAAAAAATTTAAAATACCATGGTCATGTTCAGGTGTTATCATGTCATTTACTGACTGCTGCAAAAAGCCCCTTAAATGCCATGTACTTGACAGACTATCTGATGATCTGTATAGTATACTTTTCCAAAAGAAAACTAGTGCTGAACAGCATCCTGTATGCTCACTGTTGCCATAAAATCCTCTCAACACAGTACATGCTGCATCAGAAAATGCAACCTGAAACTGTATTATTCAATTAGAAACCATACATTAATTTAGTACAAATATGCCAGCATGTTCTCTGGGCTCGAAGTTATTTAAGAGGGACCAAAAGACAAAATTTGAAAAAAAATTTTGTGGTCAGACGAGTCCATGTTTTAGCTTGTTTTGGGGAAAATGGATATCGGATTCTAAGTGCCAAAGTTAAAAAAGACCATCCATGCTTGAGGTTGAAGCCTGCAAGATGAGCCTGCTGTGCCAACAATGCTGCTCCTGCTAGATGTGCATGTTTGCACCAAAAATGTCCAGAACCCACTATGGGCGTTATTACAGGCTGGCCTGAATAACAAACTCCAATTGTTTACATTATTATTTTATTTATAATATATTTTTTCTAGTTATAACTTTTAGTTCAATTTAATTTTGTGTGTATGCTTTGTGTAAATCCTTTTTTAAGGCCACCCAAGAAGGATGGGTCCCTGCCGAATCTGGTTATTCTCAAGGTTTCTACCTGGGTTTTTCCTTGCCACAGTCACCCTCGGCTTGCTCAACAGGGGTTTTTGGTCTGTCGGTCCTGGATTCTGTAAACTTGCATTGAGACAATGTCTATTGCAAAAAGCGCTATACAAGCCGCTCAGGTGGCGCAGCGGTAAAAAGAAACGCGCTGCAACCAGGGCTGGATTCTGAGAAGCGTGGTATCGAATCCAGCCTTGCTTTACCGGTTCGAAGCTGAGTGGCTATATGAGCAACGATTGGCCGGTTGCTCATGTGGGGGGTGGGACAAAGAACCGGATGTGGGTCTCTCTCTGTCAGAATGCGATTGCGTTCTCTGCCGGCTGATTGGAGGCGCTTACACAGAGATGGGAGAGGGTGCCCTTAGGGTGTGTCTCTCCGCATGCAACGCTAGGTGGCGCCAAACTCGTCAATGTGTGGGTGGCAAAGATGCATCTGGCTGCTGCTCGTGTTTCGGAGGGGATACGGGTTAGCTTCAATCACCTCTGTCAGGGCAGGGTTCGGCATAGACAGAGAGGAAGCACGATGCTAATTGAACAATTGGATGCGCTAAAAGGGGAGAAAAAGGGGTAAAAAAAAAAAAAAAAAAAAGCGCTATACAAATACATTTCAAAGCCAAAGAGACAAAAGAGGAAGTATAAACAAGATTTGTAAAATTGACTTTGTTACCCCAGTTATAATGTATTATTCAACATTTAAGCTTTTAATAGGGTTTACAGGATGGGGGGTGGTGGACCCAAGAGCAGAGCTCCTGGTTTATTTATTTTAGGGTAAACAGTGAAAGTGAACTGATATAACAAAGAAAACAAGGTATGAGGTGTGGAGACCATTTGTGTGCTTTTACTATCGAGTGCTTGAGGCTCGATTCGAACCAGCAACTCACTGAACCAAAGAGCAGTGCCTTACCACTGCTGTATGGGTGGCACGGTGGCTAAGTGGGTAGCATTGTCGCCTCACAGCAAGAAGGTCCTGGGTTCGATTCCCAGGTGGGGCAGTCTGGGTCCTTTCTGTGTGGAGTTTGCATGTTCTCCCCGTGTCCATGTGGGTTTCCTCCGGGTGCTCCAGTTTCCTCCCACAGTCCGAAGACATGCAAGTGAGGTGAATTGGAGATATTAAAGTGTAAAACATGATGTTATAATCCTAATAAAACAAACAAACCACTGCTCTACAGGGGCTGTGAACAAGCAGGTAGGAAAAGCAATCCAAAAGGTGGTAGTAAAAAAGGCGGGAACGGCAAACAAAGGAGACACTGAGAATGGCGTACTTAAACGAAGGGAGACAATAAGTCAGATGAAGTCTAACACAAAAACTAGTTTTAGCATTGGGTCTGAAAACACTCCTTTGACTAAAGGTTTGCTCTCAGAGATTAATAAACTTAGACAATGAGCTGAACCCTTTAAGTCCAGCTCACTGTTTCACCCAGAGTCTCCTCCTGAGTTTAGACCTCAGTTAGGCTATCTGCTAGGGTTTGTAACCTTTGATATTTTTGCTACATACCATACCGACTGCCCCTCTACAAAGGTGCAGCACTGAGCAATGGTTTGAGTGAGTTTTTATGCAGAGCCCTGCAGGTGTGTCTGATCAGCAGTAATCAGTGCTGGGGCTTCTGGGAACTGGAGTTCTAAAAGCTGCTCCCAGCTGCTCTCTTACTGCGCCACCCTAGTGGGTAGCACTGTCGCCTCACAGCAAGAAGGTCGTGGGTTCGAACCCCAAGGTCGTGGGTCCTTTCTGTGTGGAGTTTGCATGTTCACCCCTTGTCTGTGTGGGTTTACTCCGGGTGCTCCGGTTTCCTCCCACAGTCCAAAGACGTGCAAGTGAGGTGAATTGAAGATACTAAAATTGTCCAAGACTGTGCTTGATATAGACGTGTGAACTGATAAACCTTGTGTAATGAATAACTACCTTTCCTGTCATGAATGTAACCAAAGTGTAAAAACATGATGTTAAAATCCTAATAAAACAAACAAAAACAAACAAACTGCGCCACCCAGGCCCCCTGCTGGTGACCGACGGCGTGGACCGACCCCTTACAATAATTGTACAGAGTTAAATAGCTGCAGGTACATCACTGTCCCTCACACAAAATAAAAGCACTGTGCTGAATACACTAAACTATACATTGTATTGTTCAGACATGTGCAGTGATGCAAGTTAATGCACTTTTACATTAAAATGAATTGACATATTGTGGTGGCATGACAGATAATACTAAAGGGGCACAGGTCCAGGGTGTTTAGTTTAATACTCTCCTCTAGTAACTCTTTGAGATGAGCATCTTGTCCTAGTTGCTTTGTTTTACTACAGCAAAGCCTTCAACTGTGTTAACCAACCAGAACTCTGGACTGTCCTCAGAAAAAAATGAGAATACCAGGCACGCACACAGAAAGCACTGCTGAGATCTAAATCCACCAGTAGTGGAATAAGGCTGCACCATATCACTATTTATTCCCCATGATAATCATTTAGGTGAAGAAGTTAGACTGGAGAAAGGGGATCAGAAAGACCTGAAGACACCTTTCAAGAAATGTTAAAGAATGGAGTAAAAATATGGGACGTCTGCATGATATACAGAAAACAAAGGTTAACAACAAAATACCCAGCAGCTAAAAATAATGACACACAAAAGAACAAGGATGAAGGAGCTTGAAAAGATTCATAAAAGCAGCTATTTGTTCATGCAAACAAACGACAGATTTTTCCCATGTGGTTCTTTATAAATGTAAAAGTGAAACATATAAAAGTGGACAGGAAGAATATTTTAATGTATTAATTAGAAAGCATGTTTAATGTCACTATTTATAAATTAGGGTAGTTGTACTGGTAGCTTAATATTGAGGGTTCTGAACTAGTGAGCAGAAGGTAGCTGGTTCAATCCCTTCTAACACCAAGTTGCCACTTTTGGTCCTCCAAATAAGGCCCGTAATTCCCAATTTCATCCATTGTATTCGATCAGAACTGTAAGCTGTAACTTTGGTGGTCACAAATGTAGGTTGCTGAGTTTATGTTAATGTGTTGAAAATGTGTGTGTTTTGTGTGTGTGTGTGTGTGTGTGTGTGTGTGTGTATGTGTCCTTTCAGACAACCAGACCCACCACAACCTAAATTAAAATTAGATAGTTATCAAATGTATTTTTTTCCCATTTATTAATTCATCTTAAGAAACCACTTTATCCTGATCATGGTTACAGTGGGTCTGGTACAACCCAGAAACATGTAATACAACCTGGACAGGTGGCCAATCCAATTAAATCCTCTCATTTCTTAATCTCTTAACTCACTGTCATGTGGCAATTAAGGAAAGCCAATTCACATTCTGAATGTATTTAGGAGGTAGTAGGAAACCATTCCACCTGGAAAAAAAACCATAAACACAACTTGCTAAATTTCTTTAGAAGAATAAAATAAAGCAATGTTTGAACCCTGGTTCCTGGGGCTTCAGAGCTGTTGATTTTTGAAAGGTGAAAAATAATAAAATTTAAAGAATGTATGGGCACCATGGTGGCACAGCGTGGTCTTCTGAATTCTGAGCTTACAAAACATGCTGGTAGTTGGATTGACTATTCTAATTTGCTCCTGGGTGTGTGTGGGGTATGCATGTGATGTATTTTCTTTTGGTGCAATGTCTAAAATATAATCTCTGACCAGAATAAAATGCTAACTACAGGAAGACTCTCGCTGTCTTTAAAAAACTATTAAAAACCCACCTTTTTACTAAACACTTAAGCTGACATGTACTTACTTACTTACACTCACTAATACTAATTCATTTCTTGCAAAAAAAAAAAAAAACTTTGGTTCTAACAGGGTTTCAGCAGATTTGTTCTTGGACTGTTGTCTACTTAAACTAGAGTAAGAAAATGTTCACTATGGAAGCACTTCTGTAAGTTGCTCTGGATAAGAGTGTCTGCTAAATGCCAAAAATGTAAATGTAACTACAGATAAATAAATAAAGGCTAAATAAATAATTTAAGCATGAATCCCCTTACTATAGGGCTGGCCTAATGTTTGCCTTCCAAAATCAGCTTAAATAAAGTTTTGACCTTAATATGTGTAACTCCAACAGGGCTAAATTTGCACCTACACGAATTGTATGAATTGTGATTTAATGACTTGCAATAAGTTAAATAGGATTAATTTTCACTTTGTGGCCACTGATGCAGCACTAATGACTTTGCTGTGCATGATCCATGAATGAATGTCTAATGTGATGCCTAGATCATTTCAGGTGAGTTAGCTTTCTGACTTGTTAAGAATCTGACACAAAATACTGTATACCTCTAAACAATAAATAAAAAAAATAAAAAAAATCAAATACATTATTGGTCAATTTTACTGTCATTTGAGATTGGCAGGTATGAAGGATGTATTTGCTTATATTAATATTTATTTATTTACTTTATTATTTATTTATTTTTTATTTGTTTTTTTTAAATATTTTGTTTTATATATTTATTCCCCTTTTTCTCCTGACTTTTTAGCGCGTCCAGTTGCCACTTTCTCTCCACTAATGCTGACCTCCGCTCTGATTTGAGGAGAATGAAGCTAACCCATGCCCCCTCCGACACGTGGGCAGCAGCCATATGCATTTTGTCACCCACACTAGGCGAGTGCATATATGCGAATCAGCCTTGTGTACGGAGAGACACACCCTGATCTGCACTCTTTCCCCACCTCTGTGCAGACGACCTTTCGATTAGCAGTCCAGTATCTTACCCGCATCTACAAGTGTCAAAGTAGAGTCGATAAAAAATAAATTATAACTAAATCCTATTATTATTATTATTATTATTATTATTATTATTATTATTATTATTATTATTATTATCATTATTATTATTATTATTATTGTTGTTGTTGTTGTTATTATTATTATTACTTTTATTATTGTTATTATTATTAATAATATTATTATTGCTATTATTATAATAATAATTATTATAATAATAATAATTATTATTATTATTATAATTATTATTATACTGAAGCCTGCGTAAGTGGTGAGCACCACATTGCCATTAAGGGCTGCCAGATTTGAATTAACTCAACACCCACTTTATTCAGTTAAACGAACACCTCACATAAACACACACATCAAAACACAATAATATTTATATCTGTATACTGTTTATTAATTTTAAGATATAATCCCAGTGTGGTGTAACAGCAGGAAGCTCACTTTGTGGTCAGTCTGAGGAAACATTAATCACTGTATTTTTCTCCTTATGATCTAAAACTGCAGCTGCTAACTGTTTCATTCCCATGTGAAGCCAATAAATTAAATATTAGTGTACTATGTTTTTAAATTTCCTCCCCAAGCTCTTTATGCCTGTTCTGCAGTACTTACATAGCATCCTATTTACCAAGCAATTTTAAAGGAATGGTTTTTTCATTTGCATTTGCCTTTGCATTTGCCTTTTTGGGGGTAAGGAACTGTGGAAGATACCCGGAGCACCTGGAGGAAACCCTCAAGAACAAAGGGAGAACATGCAGACTCCACACAGAAAGGACCCTGACTAGATAAATAGACAGACAGACTGACTGACAGATAGATTTGTTAAAGACATGACAACATACTGCAAATAAACAACAAATAATTAATGGACATAAACAAACTTTAGCTGTGATTATATGCAATTGGCTTACTGGGCTCAAATTATTTATAACTTAACTTTTGAATTCTCAGGATACATCATGTAAATGAGCTGCCTGACCCCTTTCATTAGCAGAAGCAGTGGCGTGTATAGTAGAGTAAGTACTGTAATCTAATCCAACCACTTCTGCTTTTGTTATTCAATATATTTACTTTAAATTATGAATATATATATATATATATATATACAGTGGGGGAAATAAGTATTTGATCCCCTGCTGATTTTGTAAGTTTACCCCCTTACAAAGACTTGAACAGTCTATAATTTTTATGGAAGGTTTATTTTAACAGCGAGAGACAGAATATCAACAAAAAATCCAGAAAAAAAACATTAAATAAAAGTTATAAATTAATTTGTATTTAATTAAGGGAAATAAGTATTTGATCCCCTACCAACCAGCAAGAATTCTGACCCCCACAGACCGGTTATGTGCCCATGAGGCACACAAATTAGTCCTGTCCCTGTATAAAAGACTCCTGTCACAGAATCAGTTTCTTCCATTCAAATCTCTCAACCACCATGGGCAAGACCAAAGAGGACGTCAGGGACAAGATTGTAGACCTGCACAAGGCTGGAATGGGCTACAAGACCATCAGCAAGAAGCTTGGTGAGGAGCTCCATGCAAGATCTCACCTGGTGGGGTAAGAATGATTCTGAGAAAGGTGAGGTCAGTCCAGAATTACACGGGAGGAGCTTGTCAATGATCTCAAGGGAGCTGGGAGCACAGTCACCAAGAAAACCATTAGTAACACACTTCGCCGTAATGGATTGAGATCCTGCAGTGCCCGCAAAGTCCCTCTGCTCAAGAAGGCTCATGTACAGGCCCGTCTGAAGTTTGCCAATGAACACCTGAATGATTCAGAGAAAGCTTGGGAGAATGTGATATGGTCAGATGAGACCAAAATTGAGCTCTTTGGCATCAACTCCACTCGCCGTGTTTGGAGGCAAAGAAATGCCCGGTGGGGATGGTGTTCTTGGGGTCATATCCAGCATTTCTCTGCTCCCAGCTCCCTTAAGATCATTGACAAGCTCCTCCCGTGTAATTCTGGACTGACCTCACCTTTCTCAGAATCATTCTTACCCCACCAGGTGAGATCTTGCATGGAGCTCCAGAGTGAGGGTGATTGACTGTGATCTTGTATTTCTTCCATTTTCGAATGATCGCACCAACAGTGGTCTCTTTCTCACCAAGCTTCTTGCTGATGGTCTTGTAGCCCATTCCAGCCTTGTGCAGGTCTACAATCTTGTCCCTGACGTCCTTTGATTCTTTCACCAGTCCTTTCACCAGAATTCTTGCTGGTTGGTAGGGGATCAAATACTTATTTCCCTTAATTAAATACAAATTAATTTATAACTTTTATTTAATGTTCTTTTTCTGGATTTTTTGTTGATATTCTGTGTCTCTCTGTTAAAATAAACCTTCCATAAAAATTATAGACTGTTCAAGTCTTTGTAAGGGGGTAAACTTACAAAATCAGCAGGGGATCAAATATTTATTTCCCCCACTGTATATATATACGTATATAATTATTTATAATAATTATTATTTTAATAATATATAATCAATAATAATAATAATAATAATAGTAATAGTAATTATTATTATTATTATTATTATTATTTATAATTCAATATATTTATAATTATTTAAACATTTTATTTCAAATGTATATATGTAAAGTTTACATAACAATCCAGCAAATTTATCATATAGAATATCATTGGTTGTGAATATATAGTAGCAGTCATGATAAAGGTAAAAAAACTTCTTTAAGTTTTTAGTCATAACACTTAAATGGAATAAAAGGTACAGAGCCCTAACAAATACTTAAAACATTTCTGTCAAGACAACTGATTTAATAATCAGCAAATTAAAACTTGCAACACACAAGATTTGAGCCCAACAGTGGATGCTGAGCTGAGATTCGAACCCACAACTTTCTAGTTGGTAACCCACAGCTCTACACACTAGGCAACCACTTTCCAAAGAAATAAGACACTGACATTAAATGAACTCTCATGTTGTATAAACATGCCAGTAATCAGATGGATTAAAACCAACTATACAGTGCACGCTACAAATTTATTATTTGCAGTTGTCATTTTGGTGATTACAGGGTAGCAGACACTATGCAATCATTCACTAATGAGAGATCGGTTTCTCGATTTATCTGCTGCCCACACAGCGCATTTGTGCACAAATTTATGCTGTTCCCTAAAAATAAAGGTTATAAGTAAATATAACTGTAAGAGATATGGCGGAAAAAAAAGTGCAATTAGGAGGGAAATTGTAGCCTAGAGGTTAAGGTACTGGATTAATAAGCAGAAGGTCGCTGGTTCAAACTCCACCACTGCCAGGTTGCCACTGTTATGCTCTTATGCAAGGCCCTTAACCTTCAACTGCTTGGACTGTATAGTTTAAGTCGCTTTGGATAAGTGTCTGTTAAATGGCAACAATCTGAAAAATGTAAATGCAATAATAGATGATTTAATAATAATAATAAGAAGAAGAATGGATGTATCAAGTTTGGGTGACATGGTGGCTCGGTGGGTAGCACTGACGCCTCACAGCAAGACGGCCCTGGGTTCGATCCCCAGGTGGAGCGATCCGGGTCCTTTCTGTGTGGAGTTTGCATGTTCTCCCCGTGTCTGCATGGGTTTCCTCCCACAGTCCAAAGACATGCAAGTGAGGTGAATTGACTGTGTTTGATATTGAACTTGTGAACTTGTGAACTGGTGAATCTTGTGTAACCATTAATTACCCGTTTCATTATGAATGTAATCAAAGTGTGTGAAACATGACGTTAAAAAACGTCCTTTTAAAGTAAATACATGTAAGAAGTTTACATAATAATTTAGAGAAAAAAATGTTAAGTATAAGAGTTAAGTATAACAAAGTTGATTTTTTTCTTCTTTGGTAAGAAGAACCTCAATCTGAAAAGAACTACAGTCTAGTTGCCAGCTGATAAGTGGGGACTCCAGCCTCCTGAAATAAGTGGCAAGCTGAAAAATATGGTTTAAACATTCTGTAGTGTCTGTTTTTGTACAATGTAGTGTCTGTTAGGCACACATTGCCCTGGGTGAAAGTGAGTGTAAATAATGAGTGATTCCCTGTACTGACACCCTGTACACGTTTTGTTTTTGTACAATGCACACAGTAACCTGAAAATAATGAAGTCCTTAGTGATGAGGAATGAGGGTGGCATGATAGTGCAGCAGGTAGTGGAAACCTGCACATAAGATTACTTTAAGTACTCTTCTTTTCTTCCAACTCTTAAAAACGTGCAGATTGCGTATTATCTGCTCTAAATTGCTCATGGATGTGAGTGAATGTGTTGCCCTGTGATTGGTTGCCGCTGGGTCATGGAAGCATTCCTGCCTTCTAATCAATCATTTCAGGTTAAAATGGATCCACTGAGAATTCTGGCTGGTACAGTTGGGTCCCCACAGTGGATAATTCATCCTCATCTTGCCCTGTCTTGAGAAACTTCCTTTGTCACCCAAAGCACCTGCATGTCCTCTTTGGCTTTCCACTCCTCTATATGCACGGCTGCTTCATCCTTAGCACCCTTCTCCCATTAGAAATCTTATCCCCTTTCTGCACATGCCCAAACCATCTCAATCCCTCCTTCCTTACTTTGTCTCCAAAACATCCTGTGCTATCCGTCAAATCCTGCTATCCTTCTCTTCCACCTGCAGCTCCCTCTTGTCTTTTAGTCAGTACCACGGCCTCTAAACCACAGAGCAAAGCAGGCCTCACTATTGTCTTTTAAACCTTCAGTTTTACTCTGGCAGATACTTTTCCATCACAAATCATTCCTGCAGCTCTACGCCATCTACTCCACCCTGCCTGCACCTACCTTTTCACCACATTCTTCATTACTTTGTACACCTAACCCCAAGTATTTAACCTTATCCACTTTTATCAACTAAACTCTTTGCAACTTAACCTTTCTGCCAGGTTCCGTCTCATCATTCATGCTAACTTCCATTCCCCTTCTCTCCAATGCATCCCTCAATCTCTCAAGGCTCTCCTTAACCTGCTTTCTACTCTCGCTACAAATCACAATGTCATCCGTGAACATAATTTTCCATGGAGACTCCTGCCCAACCTTGTCTGTCAGCCTGGACATGACCACTGCAAACAAGAAAGGACTCGGATCTGACCCATGATGCAGTCCCACTTTCACTTCAAATCTGTCTGTCGATCCTAATGCACATCTCATTGCTGTCACACTGTCCTCATACATATCTTGCATACTGATAGTAAACATTATTATTTATATTATTTATTACCACCATGTCCCAGTTTTTAAACCCTTACATAGTTTGTCTAATCCTAAAACTTATTGCTAGTCTGTTTGACCTAAAGTTGGGTTAATAATGAGCCTTAATTTGCTTTACATGTGCTGTGTTATATAAACACCACACACAGATTCAAGTGTTCAAGTTGTGTTGCAACCATGGTGAAAATCTAAGAGCTCTTACAAAAAGATGAAAGAGAAAATAATTTAACTGCACCAAAAACACGAATTTGGCGAGTTTGACAATGGCCAAATTGTGATGGCTAGACGACTGGGTCAGAGCATCTCCAAAACTGCAGCTCTTGTGGCCCCCAAATTCCCCAGATCTCAATCCAATCAAGCATCTGTGGAATGTGCTGGACAAACAAGTCCGATCCATAGAGGCCCCACCTCACAACTTACAAGAGTCAACTTAAAGCATCTGCTGCTAACATCTTAGTGCCAGATACCACAGCACACCTTCAGGGGTCTAGTTGGGTCAGGGCTGTTTTGGCAGCAAAAAGGGGTCCAACACAATATTAGGAAGGTGGTCATAATGTTATTCCTGATCGGTGATTGGCATCATGAATTCACATTCACCAAGCCATTGGGGAGGAATGATCTGCCTTCTGTGGAAATTGAACCTTGGTGATTTTTGGACTTCCCAGCAAAATAATGATTCTTAAACCAACCTTTTAAAGAGTGCTTGGAATCAGTCCTGGTATATCCTGAAGTAGCCTTCTTAGTCTACAGATTAACAGTTCCATTGGAAATCTTTGGTGGGATTAAAAGAAGCAGTTGGAGTACAAAAACCATCAAACGTCAATGAACTTAAAGCTTGTGCATGACAAGAATGGGTAAAGATTGCGCAAGAGAAGAGTTAGAAGCAAAACCTACTTAAATTATGTTATTTTATGTCCTTGAAATTACTTTTATGTATCAGTAATTAATCTTTCCCATTAAATGAGACTTTTATTTGTATTAAATTCTATAAACATCACCATAGTACATTTTATTATTGTTGAGTGTTTCCAATTGCAACTGTATTTCAAATGAAATAACAAATTATTGAACAAGTAAGAAGAATGTTTATAACAATGACATTTATTTCTCTGTCTACACATTGTCTATGCTCTGCAAATTTTGATGTTTGTAATACAGTATATCGATGTCTATGTAGCTTTTATCAGATGGCTGAATGCAGATGAGTGAAAGTATGTGCATTTTGAGGATTTACTGTTCCCTAGTGCATTTTCAAATCAATCCAATGCATTAATTATCATGGACATCTATGATAGAGTCCTGACTGGTTCTAATGAGCTGTGCTGTGCTGCTGTCTGCTCAGCCAAGCTCCTCACGTCCAGTCTCGTCAGGCCAAAGGGAACAACACCTCAACATCCATAATGACTACTCTTCAATATTTAGAAACTTCAGTCCTTGACTAAGGTATGGTAAAACATAGAGTGTGCATTTCAAATATGGATAATGCAAGAATCAAATAATGATTTTAACAATATTGAATTAATGCACATGAGCACCTTTACATCTGATGTTTTGCATTATAAAAATACAAGATTTTACTTATGCAGTTTGGGCGGCATGGTGGCTAAGTGGGTAGCTCTGTCGCTTCACAGCAAGAAGGTCCTGGGTTCGATTCCCAGGTGGGGTGGTGCAGGTCCTTTCTGTTTGCATGTTCTCCCTGTGTCTGTGTCGGTTTCATCTCACAGTCCAAAGACATGCAAGTGAGGTGAACTGGAGATACATAATTGTCCATGACTGTGTTTGATATAACCTTGTGAACTGATGAATCTTGTGTAATGAGTAACTACCGTTCCTGCCATGAATGTAACCAAAGAGTAAAACTTGATGTTAAAATCCTAATAAACAAACAAAAAAACTTATGCAGCTTAGATTACAGTAAGATGTGAACTACAGAATTTAAGGTAATTCCCTTATAAACAGAGTGAAAAGTAGGTGTTGTACAGTAACATTGGTCCCAAGAACCTGGGTTTGATCCCTCCACTGGTTATTGGCTGCAAATATGTATATTCCTCCAGTTTCCTTGTGTGTTTTCGCTGCATACTCCACTTCTTCACGGCTCTCAAAAACTTGCAGATATTAGATTCTGAACATCTCATAGTTTGCATCTTAAAAGTTTGCAGTAATCAGAATACCTGAAGGTAACCTCCTGTAGACACTGCACAAATAGTAACTGGAGACAAGGATCAAACACAGGTTCCCAAGACACATGTTGCCATGCAGCACCCACTGCACCACACTTCCTTTTTCTTTTCAATATTAAGCAGGGTTGTGAATTTAATGGGATCAGCTTAAGTTTTAGTTAATAAATAAATATGCAAATAATAATAATAAAAATAATAATAATAAAAATAATAATAATTAGAACTTCTAATCTAACTTGTTACTGATAATTATGATGGAACTGGTTAGTAAGTGACACTTTGCCATGTACTGATGCTCTATCCAGGATGTACTCTCACTAAAAGTAAAATTAAATGATTTAATGGGGTATAGGCTCTCAGTGTACAGCTTTTGTTAACAGGTACACTGATCAGCCATAACATTAAAACCACCTCCTTGTTTCTACACTCACTGTTCATTTTATCAGCTCCACTTACCATATAGAAGCTCTGTGTAGTTCTACAATTACTGACTGTAGTCCATCTGTTCCTCTGCATGCTTTGTTAGCCCCATTTCATGCTGTTCTTCAATGGTCAGGACCACCACAGAGCAGGTATTATTTAGGTGGTGGTTAATTCTCAGCCCTGCAGTGACACTGACATGGTGGTGGTGTGTTAGTGTGTGTTGTGCTGGTATGAGTGGATTGGACACAGCAGCACTGCTGGAGTTTTTAAATACCGTGTCCACTCACTGTCCACTCTGTTAGACACTCCTACCTAGTTGATCCACCTTGTAGATGTAAGGTCAGAGACGATCACTCATCTATTGCTGCTGTTTGAGTTGGTCATCTTCTAGACCTTCATCAGTGGTCACAGGATGCTGCCCACGGGGCACTGTTGACTAGATATATTTTTGGTTAATGGACTATTCTCAGTCCAGCAGTGACAGTGAGGTGTTTAAAAACTCCATTAGGATTGCTGTGTCTTATCCACTCATACCAGCACAACAACTGCCGTGCTGAGAATCATCCACCACCCAAATAATACCTACTCTGTAGTGGTTCTGGGAGAGTCCTGACCATTGAAGAACAGCATGAAAGGGGGCTAACAAATCATGCAGAGAAACAGATGGACTACAGTCAGTAATTGTAGAACTACAAAGTGCTCCTATATGGTAAGTGGAGCTGATAAAATGAACAATGAGTGTAGAAACAAGAAGGTGGTTTTAATGTTATGGCTGATCAGTGTATTCTTCCTCCTATAAGAAACACACAAGGTTGATTTGCTGCTTTAAACTGCACCAAAGTGGGTAATAGAGTGAGTGAGTGAGCGTGTGAGTTAGTGATGCTGTATAATGAACTGTATGATGTCCTGTCGAATGTGTAAGCCTGCCTTGTACCTTGATTAGGTTAAAACGATTCTTAAAAGTGAATAATGAATAATATTAGGTGTCAAGGGCATGCTTTTGTCCTGATCTAGGTGGTGCTTAACCGAACTTCACCAGCTAATAATAATAATAATAATAATAATAATAATAATAATAATATTTCACTTTTACCCATACAGAATGGCGGAGAAGGCAACACTATTAAGTTAAAGTGAGATATCCTGCAAGGCGGCTGGTATTATCTTTCAGGAGAGAAGGCCGCAAATTCCCTCTCTCAGGTGGATGATTAAAATCAATTAAATCACTTCTGCTATTTCAGCCCAAGGATTCTCCTGACGAATAAAATTATGCTTTAAAGAGAAAGAGACACCAAAGAAAGAGAGAGAGAGAGAGAGAATATAATTCCTCCCAAACCCTGTCTCTCCCAAGCCCTGTCTCAGCATCACTCTGCCTCACAAATGAGATTAAAATGTGCAGCTCAGGGATTTCAAAGGGATATTTTCCATAAGAACATGAAAAGTCCTAGGAAGCCAGTGTAAGTAGACTTGAAAGCCTCTAGCGGGAGGTGCTGTCTGCCAGGCCTGCCTACTCTTCTTACACTACCAGTGCCAAAAGAGTTCTCCTGACACATACACACAACGTAGTGTACATGAAACACAAGCACATGCACACGTCACAGACGCCTACCTGCACATAACAAGGCAGTTGTACACTCACTCAGCTTGTTAGAGTATAAAACACACACCTATTTGCCTCAGCAAGCATTACCATAATGCATGCTGCGTGACTGAAACAGCCATGACATGTTACCAAACAAGGCCGTGCGGCACCGTGGCCCGCGCCGTTTGGTGTTGACAGCACGCTGATTCTTGTGTCGCTGTCAGCGTGGTGTTCTTTTTTCCCTCTGTGCCTGTGTTTCTGTCACTTAAAGGAAATGTGGCAACATGATTAAGTTAAAAGTGGCACTGTACTGTACTTCCCTCATACCATGCAGACAAGCAAATATTATTATTAGTTTTTTTTTCAATGACATGCATGCTTGTTTTACAGTATTTTGTGTGGTTTGAGTGTCTCAAAAAACATGTGAGGCTAAAAAAAAAGCATGTGTGGTTTATGTTCTACCTGACATGCACAGCAGGTGGTTCATACACAGTACGATTTGTTAAAAAAGAATTTAAAACATGCTGTTATATCTGATAAAAGCAGATTTTTTCCACTCTGATTCCCTTAACTACCCATTTGGCATTAGCAAATAGTTTAATCATGAATAATTGATGTGTCAGGTATTAAAACTGTAAAAACAACACCTTAAAGGGGTCATGTGATAGAAGAGGGTTGACACATATTTTACATTGACAGTATAACTGATTGTCAATGTTTATTTATTTATTAGGATTTTAATGTCATGTTTTACACATTTTGGGTACATTCATGACAAAAAACTCCACAAAGAAAGGACCCAGACTGCCCACCTGGCAATCGCTGATCAGCCATAGCATTAAAACCACCTTCTTGTTTCTACACTCACTGTCCATTTTATCAGCTCCACTTACCTTATAGAAGCACTTTATAGTTCTACAATTACTAACTGTCCATCTGTTTCATTGCATGCTTTGTTAGCCCCCTTTCAAGCTGTTCTTCAATGGTCAGGACTCTCACAGGACCACCACAGAGCAGGTATTATTTAGGTGGTGGATGATTCTCAGCACTGCGCTGACAATGACATGGTGATGGTGTGTTAGTGTGTTGTGCTGGTATGAGTGGATCAGACACAGCAGCGCTGCTGGCATTTTTAAATATCGTGTCCACTCTCTGCCACTCTATTAGATCTACTATTCACTCCTACCTAGTTGCTCCACCTTGTAGATGTAAAGTCAGAGACGATCACTCATCTATTGCTGCTGTTTGAGTTGGTCATCTTCTAGACCTTCATCAGTGGTCACAGGACGCTGCCCATGGGGCGCTGTTGGCTGGATGTTTTTGGTTGGTGGACTATTCTCAGTCCAGCAGTGACAGTGAGGTGTTTAAAAACTCCAGCAGTGCTGCTGTGTCTGATCCACTCATATCAGCACAACACACTAACACACCACCACCATGGCGGCCTGGGCTGCCAGGTCCTTTTTTGTTTTGAGTCTGCATGTTCTTCACATGGGATTTGTCAGGATGCTCTGGTTTCCACCAAAAACATGCAGTCAGGCCAATTGCAGCTAAAAAATTGCACTAGGTATAAGGGCGCATTCACATGAGAAGCCACTTTGTTCAGCGCTCGGCTTGAGCGGTGCGGTAAAATGTCATCAAAGTGCAAATATGAGATGAATCTGCATTTGTGTGAATAACCATTAAATCCATTGTAAAAGCGGCCACACGTATCTGTGTTTAGCTGTATTTTCCTCACTGTTTCACTTTTAAACTTGTGTTATAGCTCAGAGTGCTGAGAAATTGTGAGAATCAGCTTTTTTGAGAGTTTAAAATGCTTATCGTTAGAAAAGCTTAACATGGTTTAATGGACTAAAAGATCAACACAGGAACACTAAACCTCTCTTAATTATTACTGATCATAAGTTCTCTCCACTAATTAAATTCAGATCAAACAGTTTGTCTCATTGGAGGCGCTTTAAAAAAGGTCAGTGGAAAACTGGGTCAAAATTCAATCAGGTGAACTCTAAGCGCTGCACAAGCACAAAAATTGCGAGCCAGGCATGGCAAAGGTTAGTGGTGCACATCTCACTCCATAGCAAACAATGACACAGTCAGCGCAAAAGCGGTTTTGCCGCTTCTCATGTGAATGTGCCCTAGGTGTGTGTGTGTGTGTAAGTGTAGGTATCTGGGGTATTTCCTACCTTTCGCTCAATAAATCAGACCCACTGCGACACTGACCAGGATAAAGTAGTGGTAAAATAGACAGTGAATAAATGAATGAATTAAATGAATGAACCTTGAATTTGTGCAGCTTCTATCTTTAAGGTAATAAGAGGCAGAGGCAGCTCACTATCCATAAATTGTGCTGTTTTGTTCCCTTTTCGTCAGCCTTGCTCTCATAATCTCATTTATTATAAAGGTAGAATACAGTGATCATGGCTGAACCTAGACAAATAATGGATGCATGCTGAAGCCATTTAGAACTGTTTGAACAGGGTATTGTCAGGGATTTTAGTCGACTCGGCTCCCTTTATAACCCCCAGGATTCCCCCTTGAGCTGTTCAAACCTATGTAATACCTTATTAGGTGAAATATATCGTGCGAGGATAGCTTAAGAATCTGGCAGTCCTTTGTCTCCTAAAATGTACCTATTCTCCAATTCTGCTGATGTGTTTCAGAGGTGATCCTTTGTCAATCCCGGTTAAAGACAGCATCCCCTCACCATCAGCTCACTTAAGCTTTTGATATAGAACCAGACAGTAAAGCTTTAAAGAAAAGAAATGTATTCCATTATCCATGTCTGCCTGCAAAAAGCCCTTCTGAAAAATGGTGCACTGAAATGCCTAATTAAGTGAGTGTCCAGTCAATTTGGTTTGCTGGACCTGTTGTTCAGCTCAGCAGGAGGGATTCCCCTGGGTTCATTTGCCATGCACACATTTTATGACTCTTCAAGAACACATTTTGTCGGGTTTATCCAACTGCATATCGTCCATGTTTTTTCAGAACATTTATGTATGTATGTATGTATTCTTCGTCTTCTTATTATTATTATTATTATATTTTTCCTCTCACTTTATTTGGTACCAATTACCTGATCACATTTCGCTTCCCCTACCACTGATGACCTCCAGACCTGACAGATGAGGGCCGCACCAACACTCGCCCCTTTAGACGGTGCTTCTTTTTCACTTGCGTGAAGCAAGCTCATATGGAAATCCATATCGCGCACCAATATACATTATCCCCCGTCTTATTATTAGAGGTACTAAGTTAAAGGGGATCAATGAAATCTGCAGGTAGATATGGGTCACTTCAGGTGTTTCATCATGGTTTAGACAGTAATATACTTAAACACACTTTCCATCTGCATGTTACAGCAAAAATCTAGGTTTATCAGGCCAGGTCAAATCTAATGTCCAGTTTAATTGAGACACTGGCCATAGTACCCTCTGATTTTGCATTCTGTTGCATTTTGCTGTTATACACAAAAGCATATACACCTTTCATTTATTAATATTGCATTCCACAATGTTTCAATATCTATTGAATATGTATTTTTTATTATATTGTTATTTATAAAATTGTATTATTTAATTTGTTTTTTTATTATTTTTTTACAACATTTCATATGAACACTAAAAAAAGTTATACATATAGACTACTAGACTGGCAGTGTTTAACTTACTTTAACAAGACTTCCTGCACCAACAGCCATGCCATGCTTAAAGAAGGTTTTGGGTTCGATCCCCAGGTGGGGCGGTCTGGGTCCTTTCTGTGTGGAGTTTGCATGTTCTTCCCATGTCTGTATGGGGTTCTTCCAAAGACATGCAAGTAAGGTGAATTGGAGAAATACAAAATTGTCTATGACTGTGTTAGATATAACCTTGTGAACTGATGAATCTTGTGTAATGAGTAACTACTGTTTCTGTCATGAATGTAACCAAAGTGTAAAACATGACGTTAAAATCCTAATAAATATAATTAATAACAATTAATTATTAATATAATTAATAAACTCCCTCATTAATCTAGATTGTATTGTATTTTTTATTTTATTTTATTTATTTATTTTTAATTCATGTAAGCTATTGATAAATGCTTTTTAACTAGATTATTTTTACTTGATTATGATTACATTAGTAATCCTTTTTTTATTGTAAAAGCCTTTTAAATAAACAGCAGGTTTGACTGCTTTATTCACCGTGACCCACACATACTGATACAACTTTGAACATTAAATTACATCCCCAAATTGTGTGCCATGTCTGAACATCATCATATTTGATTTTCAAAGATTTATTTAATTCTAACTGTCACAACCCTGAGATTGGAGAGTCTTAAATAAAGTTTCTGGGTTCAACTGTTTTCTCCACTTAATTTGCACTTCTTATTGTACCGAGACGTGAATCTGAATATCACTTAAAGCTGCCACCTTAAATTATCACTTTAATAGTACCATTGGTATGGGTGGGCTATCATATTAGTTTTAAGAGCAAGGTGTCGGCTTGTTTCATATCAACCTCATCCTAAGCGAGTCAACAGCACGGTGCTGGCACTGGTTCGATGATTATGTGTCTAATGAAAACTATCTCAGCTGAATGTCCAAAGTAAATCTAATTTAAATCTCCATTTATCTGTCTGTGCGAATGCCTTTTGGCTATTAGTCCAAGCGAACAGGTCTGGCTGGGTAATTTCCTGCCTCTCCTTGACTCCAGACCGGGAGCGAGACCCCATTCTCTTTTCGCCACCACAGGCTCTTAGCATTGGAAATGAATAATGCAGTAACACCCTCTTCTAACTACACCCAGCCACACACACACATACTGAGATGCATAGTCCCCCCAGGGCTCAGAGCGGTTGGTTCAAGTATGCACACTTGAGAGGGCAGCGGCAGTATCAGCTAACAATTATCTGGTGAATTTGTACACTTTATTACTGAATCTCCACTGGGCAAACAGTGTCACCACGGAGAGAGTGGACCCCCTCGCCCACTTATTTATCTAATAAGAGCAAATTAATTAGACCCGAATGAGCTTAGCACGGGTGCACTTTGGCTACTACAGAATGACTCTGGTCATGTTCAACACAGCAGGACATCACATATAGAACAGAGCTGATTAAAAAAAAGATGAAGAAATGTCTGCAGACAGTGTCATTGCTCTCATGTGTGCATATCATTATACATGGTCTGTGTATTAAAGAGAGGTTAAAGTAATCTATAGGAGAGCTATTCATTTGAAATTTACACTATATGGCTAAAAAACCTGTGGACACCCATTTATATTCATTCAGTTATTGCAGTTCAGATGTTTAAAATGCAAACAAAAAAATTATATATATATATATACATATATATATATATATATATATATATATATATATATATATATATATATATGTATATATAAAGATAAAAACACATTATATGTCTTTAATTGATATAGTAATTAGTAGTGGCAGTGTTAGCCACATTATACAAATTATAAATAAAAAAAAATGTTCAGTAAATAAATAAATATAGATTTAAATCTATAAATAATATATTCACCTGACAAATATATACACCGATCAGGCATAACATTATGACCACCTCCTTGTTTCTACACTCACTGTTCATTTTATCAGCTCCACTTACCATATAGGAGCACTTTGTAGGTCTACAATTACTGACTGTAGTCCATCTGTTTCTCTGCATGCTTTGTTAGCCCCCTTTTACGCTGTTCTTCAATGGCTAGGACTCTCACAGGACCACCACAGAGCAGATATTATTTAGGTGGTGGATCATTCTCAGCACTGCAGTGACAGTGGATAAGACACAGCAGCGCTGCTGGAGTTTTTAAACACCTCACTGTCACTGCTGGACTGAGAATAGTCCACCAACCAAAAATATATCCAGCCAACAGCACCCCGTGGGCAGCATCCTGTGACCACTGATGAAGGTCTGGAAGATGACCAACTCAAACAGCAGCAATAGATGAGTGATCGTCTCTGACTTTACATCTACAAGGTGAGTCAACTAGATAGGAGTGTCTAATAGAGTGGACAGTGAGTGTAGAAACAAGGAGGGAGTTTTAATGTTATGACTGATCAGTGTATGTATATATTTATATATTAGGTAAGGTTAAAAAAGGCATGCTTTGATAAGTGTGGTGTGGAGGAACTCCAGTAGCCTGTACAGAAACAGTGAGATGAACTGATAAATAAATAAATAAATAAATAAATAAATAAATAAATAAATAAATAAATAAATAAATAAATAAATAAGTAAATAAATAAATAAATAAATAAATAAATAAATAAATAAATAATCAGAAGATCTAAATTAAAAGCTTAAAGGTTATTGTTAAGTGTTCTACAAAAATAAATGCAGAAATAAATAAATAAATAATTAAATAAATACATTATGAATATATAAATATTAAATATATAAATATATATATAAATATATAAATTATGGATCCTTAAATGGTTGTTTCATAAACCAAACCCAAAAGGATCTTTAAGTTCAAATAATTGTCTAACAGCCTTGCATTAAGTTAAGCATAAAAACTTAAAACATAAAAACATAAAACTAAAAACATAAAAACTGTTTCATATTTGTTACTATTAAGCTATGAATGGTAACACACACAAAAAAAATCCATATATGACATAAATTTTAAAAAATTCTTTTTATCTGCAGAGATGGAGGAGGATGAGGTCTACTTCTGTTTTATCTTGTGAGGTAGGTCTGCTAACACTATCACACACCCACGTATAGTGCATCTGCTCTCTTCCTAAAGACTGAGTGTTAAATCAAATCAAAGCCAGGAGACTGATGTGTATTCAGCATGCCTGAGCTCCTGTCTGTTGTTTGGGGCCCACTGTCCTTGCTCTGATTCCCAGATGTATAATCCAGTTCTTTATCTGTCTACAGGGCACAACTGCTTCCATAAGAAACCACACACAACTTATAGTGCTGGAGTCTTATTAATAACTGGGGTATTTCCCACAGTATATTTAAATTCAAGTGTTTTTTTATGGGAATCAACAGAACTTCAGGTTCAAATCTAGTTTTCTATCAGTTTTGGAGACAATAATAATTGGCACAGGGAAGCACAGTTGTGCAACAGCTATTGCTGGTGCTCTAAAGCCCAAGGAAGGGGTTTCATTTTCCCTCCAGTAAAAGAAGAGTATGTCACGTTCTCCTTGTCTGGGTGTTATTTGAGCTCATTTATTTTATCTAGTGTATGACTTACATAGTCATGTAATAAAAAATGCAGCAAAACGTAATGTTGTATGAGCAGAAAATCAAAGTATTTGTGTTAATGTTTCACCCTGACAGTGCAAACATACTAGTACAAACTAGTATCAGTACGAATATCACCAGGTTTGAACTGGTAGTGGACTAGTGGCAAATTGGGAAAATACAATTTAAGCAATTCACTGTACACACAAACACAACAGGTATTCACTTATACAGTAACTTGTCATTTTAATTCTTGGTAATTGTCCAGAAGACAACTGGTACACGTACACACACTCAGTAATTATGCCATTGGAGTGGCACAGTAGTGCAATGGGTAGCTCTGTCTTCTCACAACAAGAAAGACCTGATGTTGATTCCCCGGCATGAAAGCCAGGGTTCGTTCTGTGTGGAGTTTGATGTTCTCCTTGTGTCCACATGGGTTTCCTTCTGAAGTCCAAAAACATGCAGTCAGGCCAATTAAAGCAACTGGAATTTATCTAAGTGTAAATGAGTGTGTGTGTGTGTGTGTGTGTGTGTGTGTGTGTGTGTGTGTGTGTGTGTGTGTGTGTGTGTGTTTGTTGGGGCTGGCGACCTGTCCAGGGTGTTTCAAGACAGGGATAAGGCAGTGGAACATCAGACATTGATTAAATGAATGAATGAATGAATGAATGAATGAATGAATCGCTTTATCCTAGATAGGGTTGCGGTGGGTCAGATTTATTGGGAGATTGGCAGAAAACACTCTGAACAGGTCGCCAGTATATCAAAGGTCAGACACACTCACACACACACACTCACACTTAGAGACATTTCTAGTAGCTCCAAATGGCCTGACTGCATGTATTTGGACATGTGGGAGGAAACCGGAGCGCAGGAGGGAACCTACACAAACACAGGGAGAACATGCAAACTCCACACAGAAAAGGACCCTGGCTGTGAGCTGAAAGCACCACTGTACCACTGTGTTGTCCATAATGGATAATTGAATATTTAAAGTATGAAGTACAATTTAGAAGAAATAAATAAGTTGCAAAGCTTTGAGTTTGACTCCATGTTCAGGGCATTATAATGTCACTGTATTTCTATGATGACATAATTCATCTCCTTTGCTCCAACTTTTAGTTATCTTCTCGCACTGAAGCACTAAACCACTTTGTTGTTTGCTTGACGTACTTCTTATTCATGGGAAACTTTCACTAAAACTGTAAATAAATTATAAATACAAAAGTATATTTTTTGCTTTCTAAAATTCCTCCAAATCAGAACTCTGTCCTCGGTGTGCTGCCTTGTGACACTACTGTAATGAAACAGAAATTTATATTGTAGAGTCGTTCTGCTCGTCTTTTAACCTTTTGCTGTGATGAGCCACTCGCAGAACAAAGGTTAGCCTCTGCGCTGTGTTTTCAGATGAATACTTTACTGAGTATGAATGAGGATGTCTCGCACAGAATCCGAACATTTTTATTCTTTCTTTTTGTCTTGTTTAATAAATGGCAGGATCAGGTGTCAGGGTGCAGTCATAAGGGACAGGGGCTCTGATAAATTTTTAATCTGGAGAGTGTGGAATGAGCTTGGTGTGCTTAGATGTCTTCCCTGTCTCAAAAGGCGAATTCATAGCAGCTACATACAGAGGGCAAACCTCAACCAGGGCCATTCTCTACTGTCAAAGCACAGAAAAAGTGGTAAACATCTCAGTTTTGGGTATGATTATTTATTTCTTAGGATTTTAACATCATGTTTTACACTTTGGTTACTTTAATTAATGGAAGGAGACGTTGTTACATGTTACACATGATTCATCAGTTCAAGTTCAATGTCAATCACTTACACTTAACTGTAGGAGGAAACTGGACCTCCTGTAGGAAACCCACACAGACACAGGATATCAAATATCCCTCATTCTCAAAAGTTACATCAAATTGGAGCTTACATTATTTCTGTTGGCAAATAGACGATCAACCATAACATTAAAACCACCTCCTTGTTTCTACACTCACTGTCCATTTTATCAGCTCCACTTACCATATAGGAGCACATTGTAGTTCTACAGTTACTGACTGTGGTCCATCTGTTTCTCTGCATGCTTTGTTAGCCCCCTTTCATGCTGTTCTTCAATGGTTGGGACTCTCCCAGGACCACTACAGAGCAGGTATTATTTGGGTGGTGGATCATTCTCAGCACTGCAGTGACATTGGCATGGTGGTGGTGTGTTAGTGTGTGTTGTGCTGGTATGAGTGGATAAGACACAGCAGCGCTGATGGAGTTTCTAAATACCTCACTGTCCCTGCTGGACTGAGAATAGTCCACCAACCAAAAATAGATCCAGCCCAAAACGCCCCATAGGCAGCATCCTGTAGCAATAGATGAGCGATCGTCTCTGACTTTACATCTACAAGGTGGACCAACTAGGTATGTCCATAAAGTAAAGTATGAGTTTTGGTGCAACCTGCCTTTTCAGCCCGAGACAGCTTCAAATATTTCACCTACAGAAATGTAGAAGCATTGGTCTTCATCTAGGCTTGACTTGAAAAGTAGCGAGCATGAATCATGTATAGCTTCATTTAAAACTGCTTTGTAGACAAACACACTTGCAAAGTCAGCTAGTGAAGGAGATGCAAATCCTGTTCCCAAGCCCTGAGCTCAGTTTTACTGTGCTCAAATGAACGAGGACAGGCTCTCTTAAACAGGCCTTTAAGTGTCACTCGGGTAAGGTTGTTAAGGGTGAGCGTAGTTTTGTTTGGCTGCCCCCCCCCCCCCCCCCCCCCTCTTTTGTCATCCTGAAAAATAAATGAAACATAGAATGATGGAGAATGTTTAAAGATTGAGGGCACTCAAGCAGCCATTAAATTTGACTCAGGGGGAAATTACCCAGTAAAATGCGACACGGCCACGATGTGCGGTCAAATGGCTTTTCCTTGTTCTTGTGTACTTCGACAACAGAACACAGCACTTTTATTTTCAAAAGGCCATGCATCTTGTATTCGCTTATTCTACCACACACACACACACACACACTAAATCCATGCTGAGGCCCACCTGCTGGTATACACAGATTTAGCGATGTATAATAAGTATAATCAATGAATGATGGCTGAATGGTCAGGGTTCTGGAGTTTCTGAGGTGCTCAGTGTGCAGATGGCAGCTTTGGGATTGAGGGAATTTTGAACGGAGAGGATTGTTGAACACTGCAGGATCTGCTTTTGTGCTTATAGAAAACCCACAGACCTTGGAGCACATTTGCAGGTAAGCATTTCTGTTGCATCAAATCAGGTCTGTCATTTTGCTTTATAGTAAGTTTCATTAATTCTGCTAAAGCTTGACTGTTTTGTGACTTGCTCTATTATATATGTATTGATTCATTTCTTTTGCTTATTAAAGCAATCTAACTTTTTAATCTAACTACTTTTTCCTAAGGAAGAAAAAGTTATTAAATTTATTTATTTAAGTTTATTTATTTATTTATTTTTAAGTTTGTAATGTGTCTTATACAGCCAGTTAATAAAGCTATCAATCAATCAATCAAATAAACATGTTAAATAATATTGTCAACAAATCAAGATAATTAATATGATTAGACACTTCTACCTAGTTGGTCCACCTTGTAGATGTAAAGTCAGAGACGATCGCTCATCTATTGCTGCTGTTTGAGTTGGTCATCTTCTAGACCTTCATCAGTGGTCATAGGACGCTTCCCACGAGGCACTGTTGGCTGGATATTTTTGGTTGGTGGACCAAAAAAGTGACAGTGAGGTGTTTAAAAACTCCAACAGGGCTGCTTTGTCTTATCCACTCATACCAGCACATCACACCCTAACACACCACCACCATGTCAGTGTCACTGCAGTGCTGAGAATGATCCACCACCCAAATAATACCTGCTCTGTGGTGGTCCTGGGAGAATCCTGACCATTGAAGAACAGCATGAAAGGGGGCTAACAAAGCATGCAGAGAAACAGATGGACTACAGTCAGTAATTTTAAAACTACAAAGTGCTTCTATGTGGTAAGTGGAGCTGATAAAATGGACAGTGTGTGTAAAAACAGGAGGTGGTTTCAATGTTATGGCTGATCAGTGGAGATTAGATAGATAGATAGATAGATAGATAGATAGATAGATAGATAGATAGATAGATAGATAGATAGATAGATAGATAGATAGATAGATAGATAGATAGATAGATAGATAGAGTATGTAAAATTCACTATATCGCCCAAAGTATTTGGACACATCTCCTAATTATTAAGTTCCAACATAAATAAATAAATTAATTAATTTTTTTTTACAGCAAATGGCATTACTGATGACTTAAAATGAATTAAAATTTACATATTTTGCTATTTATTATTATGCCTTTACTTCCCATGATTTTTACTGACACTGCATTACAGTACACAGTAATACAGTTACAGTTGTAATAGCAGTAGCCTAAATGAAGTTTCATTTATTCCACTAGAATATCAATAATTGTGTGCATGCAGGAGTTTGTGGAGATTAAAGCAAGGGCTGTTTTTTATAATTGCTTTTTTCCCTGTGGTGACGGTGGCCCTCGGGGTCAGATCTGAGGAACCGGAGCGACTTCTCCTGGGGACTGGTGCGGGACCCGCAGACGCAGATTAATTGCGTGCAGTTCTGGGGCTTTAATTTGCAGGGAGGAAATGGCTGCCTAACCTAATTAAACAGTGACTTGTTTCAAATATCTGTTCAGTTGCAAGTTGAACGTTTGCATCGCATTCTGGCGCTGCATTGTAATTGCCTTGTATGTAGTGGAGGTGTATGAGAGAGGGTGGAGAAGGGGTTTAAGAGAAAGGGCAGGGCCTGTTTATCCTCAAGTGATCAATTTAAGGCAAACTCTGTGGCCCCTTTGATACCCCAAACCTCTCTACTTTGAAAACAACGCCTCTTCAATTAGAATGCAGGACTATTAGAGCCGAAAAATACAAAGAATCTGTTTATCTGTTAAGCGATGCTTGTTTTAAGTATCTACTCTGTATTTTTATTATGTTATTGAACCTCCAAAGCTGTGTTAACCAGCCAGACTGAAAATGTCAGTTTCTTGATTGTTGCAGAATTACTCATTACTGTTTTGTACATGGTTGAGCCACTATTTATATCATCATAGTCAATTGAGACAAGAAGGCATCAAGAATGCAGAGAACTAATTTAACCTGCTTTCACCCTGTTCTTCAATGGTCAGGACCCCTACAGGACCACCACAGAGCAGGTATTATTTGGGTGGTGGATCATTCTCAGCACTGCAGTGACAATGACATGGTGGTGGTGTGTTAGTGCGTGTTGTGCTGGTATGAGTGGATCAGACACAGCAGCGCGGCTGGAGTTTTTAAATACCGTGTCCACTCACTGTCTACTCTGTTAGACACTCCTACCTAGTTGGTTCACCTTGTAGACGTAAAGTCAGAGACGATCGCTCATCTATTGCTGCTGTTTGAGTTGGTCATCTTCGAGACCTTCATTAGTGGTCACAGGACACTGCCCACGGGACGCTGTTGGCTGGATATATTTTTGGTTGGTGGACTATTCTCAGTCCAGCAGTGACAGTGAGGTGTTTAAAAACTCCATCAGCGCTGCTGTGTCTGATCCACTCATACCAGCACAACACACAATAACACACCACCACCATGTTAGTATCACTGCAGTGCTGAGAATGATCAACCACCCAAATAATACCTACTCTGTAGTGGTCCTGGGAGAGTCCTTACCATTGAAGAACAGAATGAAAGGGGGCTAACAAAGCATGCAGAGAAACAGATGAACAACATTCAGTAATTGTAAGACTACAAAGAAGTGGAGCTGATAAAATGGACAGTGAGTATAGAAACAAGGAGGTGGTTTTAATGTTATGGCTGATCGGTGTACACTAGATTATTGTAAAAGCCAGTGAATTTAATCAACATGTGCTTTACTGATTATAGCTGAACTATTGTTTTATATAGAACTGATTAATTGGTTTTGTTGACCACTCAACATTATAGGACGACTGAGAACTAAAATTTGTGGATGAAACATCAATGCTCTTACATATGCATATGACACAATACTTATATAGGATATATAGGATTTAGCTTAATATGAAGATGACAAAGGTCATGACAGCAGGAAAAACCAGTAACTTTAACACTGATGGAGAAGATGTTGAAGCAATAAATTCATTTTGCTTACTTTGCTACTTTATTAACAGCAAGGAATCCAGCGGTCAGGAAATATAACACAAATAGGCACTTGGTAGAATAAGAATGAAGGAACTGAAAATATCTCCAAATGTGACGATTTATCTCTCCAGATAAGAAATGTCCAGACTGTGGTCAACTCATTGGTTCTTTTTTAAGTATAAAAGCTATTTATCTATCTATCTATCTATCTATCTATCTATCTATCTATCTATCTATCTATCTATCTATCTATCTATCTATCTATCTATCTATCCATCCATCCATCCATCCATCCATCCATCCATCCATCCATCCATCCATCCATCCATCCATCCATCCATCCATCCACACTGATCATCCATGACATTAAAACCACCTCCTTGTTTCTACACACATTGTCCATTTTATCAGCTCCACTTACCATATAGAAGCACTTTGTACTTACTGACTGTAGTCCATCTGTTTCTCTGCATGCTTTGTTAGCCCCCTTTCATGCTGTTCTTCAATGGTCAGGACTTTCCCAATGAGGAATATAATACAAAGCCTGAAGACCCAAACAGAATACAGGGTGTTCTAAAGAAACACTATCCATATGGTTGCTGGGAGATGAACGGATCTTGATGGCACTTCTTCTACAAGAGGTAGAAGTTCCACTTTGTTGTCATCAGAATACAGTGGTTTTGCTACATCATTAGAGCCTTCAGAGTGATTATTGCATTGCTTTTTCCACTAAGGACTTTGTAGCTGCTGTTTTGGCAGAAAACCTTGGTTGACCCATAACCATTATGTTTAGTTGCAGCAATAAAAGAAACTCATTTTAGTTTGTTGACTATTTGTAGAGGGATTGCCTTACCTTGGCACTGTAGCAATAGTTTTATACTTTCTTTACTTAATTTATGAACTGAACTTATCTTAAGGTTATGCTCAGTGTATTCAGGGTCTTGGATTCTTTTATCCAGATTTATGTTCTTCTATGGTTAGGTCCCTGACTGGTTTTAAAAGCTTACTTACTCACTCAGACTTGTTCCACTGACAGTCTACCTAACTGTTAAACTGTTAAATCAATGAAGGATGGGCTGTTTATCTTAGAAATAAATAGTTGTTTATTAAAGTAATCAAATTTTGATTTCTTTAAAAACAGAATGCATAACAGACTTTATAAAATAAAGAAAACACTGTATGAAAATGTATGCAGGCCATGTAGCCCCATGCAGAATTTGGGTGGGTTTCAGTATATCTATTTGGCCGAAGGGTCCATGAGGGAGGAGTGTGAGTCTCTTTGCTGGTCCTGCTCCCTCGCTCGGGGCCTGCCCCCCAGCAGGAGGCTGCCCACTATTCCCCCGAGAGCCACCCAGCTCTGTGTTGCACAGCACATCGATCCAGGAGAGTGATAAAAGAGCACATGGCTCACCTTCAGTCTTACGTATCCTGCGGCAATAGTGCTCCAGCGCCACTGCACCTCCCTCTGTGTCACTTTAGTTCGTCCTACAGAGGCTTCAGGCCACCTGAGGAAAGAGAGAGATACAGACTTACAGAGAGAAGTATGGTGAGGTGGGCCATGAAAAAAGATTAATGAAATGTTTGAGATGTTTGCTGAGCTGTTTAAAAAGAATTTCTAATATGTTTTGCAAGAATTGAAAGTCTAAAAAAGACAAATGTTATAAACAAACCTCTGTATGTGTACAAGTTTTTGTACTAGTAGGGTTTTGTTTTGTTTATTTTAGTCAACACTTAAAACTTTTAAATAAAAATACCAAAAAAAAAAAAAAAATTGTCAAAAATAATAGAAGAGACTTTTCATTTGTATTTATTAATTTTTATTTATTTATTAATTTATTTATTTACTTATTTTTTCATAAGACAGCTTTTATTAAAGTGGAAAATTGGCTACAGTTTTCATTTATGGGGAATAACTTTTCTGATTCTAGGAATTGACATTAAAAATTCAATAAATTCAATACATTAAAATTCAATAAATAAGCGAATGCTATCCATCCATCCATCCATCTATAACAAGATATACTGACACAATTAGAGGAATGAAGAATTTATTGCGAAGTCTGAAGACCTAAACAGAATACAGGGTGTTTTGGAGAAACACTATCCATATGGTTGCTGGGAGTTGATAGCATCTAGATGGCACTTTCTCCACAAGAAGTAGAAGTTCCACTTTGTTGTCATCAGAATGCAGTGATTTTGCTATATCATTAGAGCCTTCAAAGTGATTTGTTACATTTTTTTTCCATTAAAGACCATTGAAGAACAGGGTGAAAGCAGGCTAAAAAGGTATGTAGAGAAATAGATGGACTACAGTCAGTAATTGTAGAACTACAAAGTGCTTCTATATGGTAAGTGGAGCTGATAAAATGGACAGTGAGTGTAGAAACAAGGAGGTGGTTTTAATGTTATGGCTGATCTGTGTAGAGGTTGCTTATGCTCAAACAATGGAGCTCAGTGAGATTAAGCTTGTATATTGGGAAGAAGAGGGTGACTATTTGCAATGTAGAAGTAGCTCTACATTTGCGATTTGGAAAAAAAAAATAAGTAGGACACCAAAGGACAATCCTAAAACACTCGAAGGGTTATAAAAGTGCAAATGAAATGAAAATAGGCAGGGGAATTTAGTATAATATAATTAATCGATGTAATCTAGAACTTGTTTTAATAGTGCCAAAGTAAGGTGCACATTGGGTAATCAGATGGCCCAGGGCTAGCGAAGTATTAACTACCGGTACACAAGTGCACTTATTCTCAGCATCCTCCATGGCTGGCTGACTTTGGGAGTTTGTTGTTCCAAGCCTTGTGGGAATCTAGTGGGAGAAAAGAGCATTAACATGCCTCAGATTCTCAGCTACAGAGGGCTTTAAAAGAGGAAGAGATACACGCGGTGATCTGAGGAGCGCAGCATGGAATTCAGGTAAGGCAATCCGCAGCAGCCGATCGGACAGCTGGGCTGAGCTCCATCGAGATCACAGACCATATTGAGCAGGAATAAACTCGCCTCTCCGTGCTTTATCACTTTCAGGACCTTGTCCCACAACCTTGAACAAACGCTCCCATGGCAAACTCACCTGGGGAACATTTAGGTTTTAAAAAGAGGAAAGGGTTTATTCTCTGCACCTTTTTTATGTTGAGCTCAGGTTTTAATCTACTACCTGATTCCAAAGCTTTATTTTTAAAACCCTCTTGAGTACTTTAGGAGTTAAAAGACTTCTCAAATACTGAATCTTACAGTGTGGTCCGGTTTAACTGGAGTGGGCATAATTTACATTTTTATGATGACATTCCCATTAAATACTAGAGAGAATAATGAAATACAAAATAAATAAATAAATAAAAATCATGATCATATAACTTTCTGGAAGTCCATATGAGCATTATTGCCCCAGGTATTTGAATGTAACCTTTTCAAAGTGACACCAGTAACTGAGCTAATGTGCAGTGGGCGAAAAGTGCCTGTCTCCAAGCGTGTTGATAATGACTGATTTTCATTGTTCAAAATATTTGTACTGTTATAATGAAAGCTCATTGCTGGACCAAGTGTTATTGGTGGCACTACAACTTACATGCTGTCTCTGTACACGTGTAAATACTATACAAGTAAATGTGTATATCTTAAAACGGTTAGGCTAGGTATTTTATTCTTACCCTCATGTATAAAACTGTAGTAGTATGGCGAAACTAAATGGCATCAGTTGGGCCACTAGTGGGCAGTTCCACCAGTAAACATTGGGAACAAGGCAGAAACACTCAGGAGAGCGGCAATTCATTGCAGGGCTTTGAACATCCTCTACCCTTAAACATAACCAATTAAGTCTGTGTAGATGCCTGACCGGCCAAGAGGATCACTGTGATTCAAACACCAATCTCAGCAATGGTGGGATAGTGTAATAAATAATGATAATAATAATAATAATAATAATAATAATACATGTTATTATTATTATTATTATTATTATTATTATTATTATTATTAATAGTAATAATCACATTATTATTTTTATATTTTTCTTCTTCTTCTTTTTCTTCTTCTTCTTCTAATTATTATTATTATTATTATTATTATTATTATTATTATCATCACATTATTATTTTTATTTTTTCTTCTTTTTCCTCTTCGTATTATTATTATTATTATCATCATCACATTATTATTTGTATATTTTTCTTCTTCCTCCTCTTTGTATTATTATTATTATTATTATTATTATTACAATATTATTATTATCATCACATTATTATTTTTATATATTCTTTTTTCTTCCTCTTCATAATATTATTGTTATTATTATTATTTTATTTATTTATTTATTTATTTATGAATTTTCTCCCATTTTCTCCCAATTTAGCACAGTCAATCTGTCCTCTGCTGTTGGGGGATCCCTGATTGCAGTCGAGGTGGGTATATTGCTGCTCACACCTCCTCCGACCCATGAGCAGCCCTTAGCGCAACCCTTTTTCAACTATGCACTCTGCACAGGCGTCTCTCTATCTACCAATCAGGGTCCCTACACAGCGTTTGAAGACCACATAGCCCGTTCATCCTGCCCTAGCAGAACCATGTCTGCTGCAGGCACATCCAATTATGCCAGCTAGATGGCGCCCAGCCGACCGGTGGCAACGCCGAGTTTCAAACCAAGGAGTTCAGAATCTCGGCGCTGGTGTGCTAGTGGAAAATCCTGCTGCGCCACCTGGGCGCCTCTCTTCATATTATCATTATTATTACAGTCTAGTTTGGTAGAAAAGAGACATTAATTAAATTAGTCATTGTTTAATAGTCAGATAAATAAATAATTAAATAATTATTTTACAATGTGGATTCTACATTAGAATACAGTAAAAAAAAAAGAATTATATTCATACATTTCAGCTGATTTACACCTAATTACTGTGAAATCATTCTTTTAGATTGTTGATGATGGTGTGGGGTTTTTGATTAACAGAGCTGAGCAATGTGTCAGGTTCATGTGGAAGTAAGGGCACTTGGCCATGAGATGAGCCGTCTGGAGCAGAGGAAGGAGCAGGATTGTAAAGACCAGCTTCACGAGCTACAAATCAAATCCACTGCTAACCAGTGTCTTGCTGGCAGTCAGAGACCAGAGGCCCAGCTGGGACTGTAGCCAGGATCACTTTCCTTTCATAGGCACACATAACTTTACCTGGCCCCCTCCCAACAAATTCTCGTCAATCTGCCCCTCTGGTCATCCCCCACCCTGACCCCCCTACTGTCTTCTTTTCCTCCCAGCTGAGCTATGCTAATCATTTTGGGGATGGGTGACATGGCTTGGTTAATTTGGCCAATTAGACGTGAGCATTGTTTGTGGCCAGCGACATTTTGTATGTCTGCAAATGTGCATGTGGAGGGCAAAACGTGCCCTGAAGCTACGGTGTGAGAGGAGCTCTCAACTGGCCATGTGTCAACCAAACACGCTCAGGGGGCTGATGGGCGCGCTCGCCTCGCCGCATATGTTTGTGAGAGCTGTGTGTGTGCTATTCTGGCCATGATTGTGTCTATGCCCACCCACCCATTCTCACTTTGTTTATTGTATGGTGCATGGAGTGAGGAGACGAGGTCTTGGTGGCAGATGGGCGAGAGTAGCAGGGATTGGCTAATCCCAAATCTGCCGTCTCCTTGCCACGCCACAACCGAGGGAGAGGCAGGAGCCAGCTGTCACCGAGAAGCCTTTCATGCTCCCCTGCACACAACAGCTGCATCAGGCCTGCCTGCTTGCTTCTAAATTATTAAACATCTTTTTAGTTTGTTCCAGATGCAGCTCCTAACGTGCTTATGCCAGCCTTTGTGCATTTTACATATGATTCCTTTTTTTCCTCCTTCTTTCCCCTCCTCTCATCAAAATGCTGTTTGTAAAAGTCATTACCCCATCTGTGTCCCAGTTTGGACAAAACAGCCTTAGACAAATCCGAGCACATCGCTCCTTCCAGGACAATTTGGGAGATGAGGATGATGGTGAAGGTTAAGTGCTGCAGGGCTTCAGCAGGGTTGTTCCTCAACACAAGCCCACCTGTAAGAAACATAAACATTGCTACTACTGCTGCAGGGCACAGCATGAGCAGCTAATAAGGAGTTTTGCAAGTAAGATCGTGGCCTTGGCTGGAAAAGCGTAGGGGTTTAGCCGTGGACTGTCGGTCCTTTTGGGTTTAAAGGATTTGTCATTAATGGGGAATTTTCTCCCTAAAGACTGGCCTGCAGTGAATGGACTATTATTCCACTGCATGAAATGTGTGTGGTGAATATTGTGTGTGTGTGTTTAAAAAATCAAGTTCTAGATATTAATACTGCAAATAAAATTATTTTTCTTCTTCTTAGTGCAATAAATGTTGCTGTTGGTGGGAAAGATTTTAAACAATTATCATGGTACAGGTAAAAGAGCTTTTTTATGATCAAACACTTAAAAAGGGAAAAAGCTACAGAACCACAGCAACCACCTTAAACATCTCGTCAGTACTATTGGTTTAATAATCCACTAGTATAACGTTAAACAGCTGTGCCAATGTAAGTATAGGGCTGTGCATTTAAAATTGTGTATATTATATATTTCCTTCATTTAAGTTCAACATAGTAACATGTTTAAATAATAAAAAAATATTCATTTCCGTTTTATTCTGGTCAGGGTTGAGGTGTGAGCATCAACACCCCTCACAGGACACTAATCCATTCCAGGGCTCGGGCCATCCTCCAAATATCCCCTCCCCTCTCAGACAAAGTCAATTTTGTCTGGCCGAGAAAGATAAACAAAAGATTTTTTTTTTTATTATTTGTATGTTTCTAAATCTAATTATTTATTTATTTATTTATTTATTTATTTATTTATTTATTTATTTATTTATTTATTTATTTATTTATTTATTTATTTATTTTGAAAATGCTGTAAAAAAAAATATGTACTTCAGGTTGAGGCTTTAATAACACAGATTGTCTTATTGTCTTCCAGAGAGTACTATTGTTTTAATAATGTGCTAGTACAAAGTTAAAAATGGTCATTGAAAATGCTGTAAAAAAAAAAATATATATATGTACTTCAGGTTGAGGCTTTAATAACACCATAATCTGACCATAATCTGACCATAATCTGACCATAATATCACACTAATGGTGCGTAAATTAACCAAAAAACGGTTCAAAAACATAATTAAAATAAAACATTATCATCAGAGAATCCCCAAAAGTGAAATGTGTAATCTCGAATCTGCTTTAAAACAAATTGATTGGCTTAATATTTTGTCCTGTGAAGATATTGAGAACAACTGTGACATCTTTCTGGCAACTATTAACAAGGTAATGTCCTCCTTTGCTAGGTTGGTGCAGTCTAAACCTAGAAAAAGGAGTACCTTGCCATGGCTTAACGATGCTCTTTTGCAACAAATGAAAGATCGAGATTCTGCACTAAAAAGAACACTGAAGTCAGGTTTGAGTACCGACAGGCTAATCTTTACCTCTCTTCGAAATAAGGTAGTAAGTAATATAAGAAAGGCTAAAGCTGAGTTCTTTATTAAGATAATTGATGATGCAAGGGGAAACGGAAAACTCATTTGGAAAAATCTTAATTAATTAACTGGAAGGAATGATAACCAGCGAATAAAGGAACATGAACTTAAAGTGAACGGTATCTTAACTCAGGATCATGAAATGATAGCAAATACTTTTAACAATTTCTTCATAAACTCAGTTGAGCAACTGAGCAAGAATTATTCCACGCAGATTTCTTTACATACTCTTATTGATGATGCCAAACCCATTTTTAGAATAGCAGAAATATCTGAATCTACAGTATTAAACATTATGAGTTCGATAAGAGACTCTAAAGCAAAAGATGCTTATGGTTTGGACACAAATTTTATAAAATCATATAAGGATATCTTGGCTAACCCCATTGCTAATTTGATTAATCACTCAATTAAGCAAGGAGTTTTTCCAAGAGCATGGAAGTCGGCTGTTATAACACCCATTTTCAAGGCAGGTGATCAAACAGCTGTGGAAAACTACAGACCTATTAGTATTTTACCTGTGGTTTCCAAGGTGGCTGAAAAATGGGTGGTAGAGCAGCTGACTGCTCACTTGAACAAGGGTTATGCTCCTCTGCACCCGATGCAGTTTGGATTTCGTGCTAACCACTCAACAGAAACAGCTATTTGCTATTTTCTTGAAAGCGTAAAATCAAAACTAGATAAAGGTGGAGTAATTGGAGCGGTATTCCTAGATTTAAAGCGGGCGTTTGACACTGTAAACCATGAGGTACTTTTGTCTAAATTATCTAATTTTAACTTTTCTATTGATGCTATTAAATGGATGAATTCATATCTATCAAATAGGACACAAAGTGTACGTATTGGGAAAACTCAGTCAACATATTTAAATTGTAATACAGGTGTCCCACAAGGGTCAGTATTAGGCCCTATTCTGTTTAGCCTGTACATTAATGACCTGCCATCGGTCTGTTCATCTGCCAACATACAGATGTATGCTGATGATACCGTTATTTATGTACATGCTAAAAATAAACAGCAAGCTGCAAGTGAGATAACTGCAGCCATGATCCCTGTATCTAATTGGTTAACTAATTCATGCTTACACTTGAATGTAAATAAAACTGTTTGTATGTTTTTCTCGCAAAAACTGACAGAAACGTTTCAAGATGATGTTCTGGTCAGAGGAGAAAAGCTCAAAGTAGTGTCTGATACTAAATATGTTGGAATCATCTTAGACTCAAACATGTCATTTAAAAAGCATGTTAAAAAGGTAACAAGTACTGTTAAACTGAACTTAGCTAATTTTAGACACATACGACCATATCTAACAGCTGCTGCAGCCAAACTCTTCATGCACGCAATGATTTTTTCTCATATATCGTACTGCTTTACAAGTTGGTCACAAACAAGCTTAATCTTAAAATCTATTGAGTCTCTTTATAAACAGCCACTAAAGGTATTAGACCGGAAGCCCAATAGCTATCATCACTGTCATATTGTACAAAAGCATAATTTATTTAGTTTTGATAACTTCAAACATTATGCAGATGCTTGTCTCATTTTCAAGATTTTAAATGGGCTTGCTCCTCCTCCCTTGAATCAGTTTATAGCACAAAAAGATAGTAGAGGTAGTAGGATAACAAGAGCAATTACTAGAGGGGACTGTATTGTACAATACAGACAAAGCAAATTTGGGCAAGCAGTCTTCTCAGTTAGAGCCACTCAATACTGGAACAGCTTACCAATCGAGTTAAGAGCGAGCACAAATTATCAGACTGTTAAATATAAATTGAAGACATGGCTGAAAGCAAATCAAACCTGTTATCATTGATAATCACATATATTTCTATCTACTGTTTGTGATGTTATATGTATGTACGTTTATGTGTATATATGTGTGTATTTTAATAGCTTCTTCTGTGTATAATGTTTTACTTAGCTATTGACACTGCCTCCAACCCTACAACAATAACCTGCCTAGGGACTACAGATGGAAATTAGCTTTACAGCTAACTCTGGTACATTTACATTGATGTGGAAACAAAAATGTTGATTAATGTACATTGTCCCTGTTAAATAAAAATAAAAAAAAATAAAAAACACAAATTGTCTTATTGTCTTCCAGAGAGTACTATTGTTTTAATAATGTGCTAGTAGAAAGTTAAAAATGGTCATTTAATAGGTGTGCCAATACAAAATAAAACTACAGGGCTGTGCATCTACAATTTTCACACAATAATTAAGACAAATGACAAAAAATGGTCAGATAAAGCTAAAAAAGATCTTAGAATAGTCATTTTTATGTTTGCAGACAGAATGTTTGTCCGTATGATCCCAAGAACATTATGCACACAGTAAAGTATGAATGTATGACATAATTAAATAAATAAATAATTTCACATTTTTTTATTTATTTTTATTGATTTTTATTGATGTATTTTTGGCATAGCTGTACTATCTGATTTAGTTTTTTACAAAAATTTTATTTAAATTTGTATTATATAAAAATGTAAAGATAGTTCCTGACAATTCCAAAAATTAACATTAATAATTTATTTAGTGTTAGTTGTAAAAAAAACAAATATGTTATTACATTGTTTTACAATGTATTAAAGGCAATTGTTTCTTTTTTATTATTTGTTTTATTTTATTTGTTTATTTATTTATTCATTTATTTAATTTTTTTTTTTTGGGGGGAGGTGGTGTCTTTTTATGGTTAAACTGTCCGATTTTGTTTGTATTATACTCTGCTTGAATTTATCCCAATACGATGTTTCATCATGTCCCTTACAGACAGTTAATTCCCCAACCCCCCAGTACAATTTGCAGAGAAGCAACCACATAGCATGATTTTATTTTATGTTTCATTTGAATTTCTTTTCTTTTTGTCTGGTTAGAAAATAGGATGGACTATTCTAAAAATACCACTGTATTAATTCACTTCTGAGGGTTTAAAGAACAATTTCACACAAGCAAGTCCACTAAAATATTACAACAGACAGTAGTCCAACGCTGACAAAAAAAAGTTCCCTCAAAGGAGCTGAACAGAAAATCAGATGAAAAAGAAAAGAAGGCACTCTCTGAGTGATTTGGCACGAGTTAGCTGCACCAGTGCTGCTGGCACTGAGTTAATAAGCGTTGTGTGGGCCTGGGGAGAGAACCATGACTGATTCCAGCAGAAGTCCCAGTCCAACACGGCTCTCCAGATGAGTTCTGTACAGCCCGAACACCAGAGACCACTCCTCATCCTCCACTGGAGCCACCACACCTGTTGTTTTCAGGCACCTTGCAAAAATATGGAGAAAATAGGCATGGTGGGGTTCAGTGGTGGAAAATTATGTGAAAGAAGTATTGCAGACTGGTGTTATGTTGTCTAAAATGCTCAGGAATAAAGATTTCCTGAGGGAGATGATGCTCAGGATTTAATGTAGGTAAGTGGCTCAGAGCGGTATTCCTCAACTTTGATTCTCATGGGCTTCTATCTTGCACAAGTTGGTGTTTTCCCTGTATAAACACATCTGATTCAACACATCCGCTAAATTACTGTGCTCTTTCTGGGGTGCGCTGGTTGCTATAAAGTAGAAAAAAATTTAAATGTAGGGTCACTACACTTCAGGACTGCTTTTGAACTGAATATTTGTAGAGGCCCAGTGTTCTGTGTGGTCATCACTGGCAGTGATAATATTAATATAATTATTACTTGTTCTGATGATACCCAGTGCTTCCAAACCTTTGTTTATTCCATATAGTGGAAACACATGCTGCATTATTTTATTTTATTTATTTATTTATTTTTAATTAAGAAGGTTCCATTATATTATTTACCACCTGTATATTTAATTAATGGTTTTGTCACTAATTAAAATTGACTCATGTTGCACTGCTGTGAACCACAGAATGAGCACAGTGCAAAATAGTAGAGATTTAAATGCCTTGGCCATCCGCTCGACATAACCATTTCTGCTGACCAATACCTAACCAAACTGGTATGGTTCAGTGGGTGAAATGCAGTTTAATAGGGTAGGTCAGAACACACTTCTTAAAGATATCATCCTTGGCAGAAGCTAGCCAAATTACAATGTTTATATTTTCTCCCTTTTTAGTGCGTATGCTCGATTGTGTCATGCTTCCTCTCCAACAATGCCGATCCCTGCTCTGATTGAGGAGAATGAAGCTAACCCACGCCCCCTGGTTGGCTAAACTGTGCCCATAGTCACTGGGGATCCACTAATGAGATTTTCTTATATGTTTCTAGATCCTACTATCCTTTTTTCAGTCAAAAATTAAAATCTATATCAAATATAGAATATGAAAGAACCTAATTATGAAAAAGTTAAAGCATATATATTTATCTGAGACCTTTTGTTGTATTGCTTTAAAGCCATTTGGTTTATTCATGATTTTAGTTGGAAAATGCTGTAAAAAATAAAATTTATGTTCTTAATGTTTTCTCATTTTCAGGTTGAGGCTTTACCAACACAAATTGCCCTATCGTCTTTCGGAGAGAGGAGTATTAGCAAACTGTGTATTAGCAAACTGTAGCAATGACTGCTTCTTGAACACCAATGAGGGACTCATTCATCGGCTTCTCAGTGAGCCTTGCCTCATCAGCTCCTAACCACAGATGGTGCCATCACCATCAACACTAATATTACGCTCCAGCTCTGCCTGGCATGGACAGCTCACAGTTCAGAATCTGAAAGGAAAAAAATGGGTCATTTGAAATGAGGGCTGATAAACAATGGATGTGTTTGCCATAGTGCTAAAAAGTGGAGCTGTGAATGTGTAATTAGTAAACATGATGTTTAGAAAAGAAGGAAAATTTGGTCAACAACTGATTACCGAATAGCTCATAGATAATTGACTAATGAAGACAGTTCTTCACAGACATAGTAAATAATCCAAAACATAAGCAAATGTATAAAATGATTTCACTGCTGTCTTAGTGTCCTAATGCGGGCTTTAAAAAAAACAGATGGAATAAAGATTACAACTAAATTACAAACTACTAATAAGTACTCCTTAAATGTGGCCAAATGTTGTAGTGTTAAAGCATAATTGTGTAAATTTTGGCCACTAAAAGGTTTAAAACATGTTTTTTGCTATAATACTGTTATTGTAAGCAACATGGCATTTATATGTATAAGGCATCAGTTCATAGTAGCATGTGATGTTTAATTAAATAATTCAGATTTTTACTAACCTCCAAGATTTCCAAAGGAACATACATTTATTTATTTGTTTGTTTGTTTATTCATTTATTTACTTTATTTAAATGCTGCTTAGTTAACGTTGCTAAAATATGAAACTTCACACTTCTCACTCACTTTCTTAACCACTTATCCAATCAGGGTCACTTGGGGGTGGAGCCTATCCCAGACTTTCAATGGGCGCAAGGCACACAGTAACACCCCAGACAGGGTGCCAGTCCATCGCAGGGCAGACACACACACAGCCATTCACCTATAGGGCTATTCAGTCTCCAATTAACCTGACTGCATGTTTTTAGACTGTGGGAGGAAACCAGAGCTCCTGAAGGAAACCCACTCAGACAAGGGAAGAACATGCAAACTCCACACAGAAAAGACCTGGACTGCCCCGCCTGGGGATCAAACCCAGGACCTTCTTGCTGTGAGGCGACAGTGCTACCCACCGAGCCACCGTGCCGCCCTATTTTACATAACTGCTCAATAAAATTATTTGATTGATACACAATGACTTAATTTAGGTGGAGGCCCAATACTAGGTAGCAAATTAAAATATACTGAATATATTGTCATATTATAGTAAAGTACCTCATGTACTGGCAGCACATGTGTTTCTACAAGTAAACAGGTAATAAGGATCAAGTGATGCTATCGTAATTGGTCAATGATGGAAAAGGACCATTGAAAACGTTCAAAAGGTGGAAATTCCTGAGCATCCTGCTCAAAACCTGGGGCAATTAAAAGCAGCCTATGTGTCATGTTTGAAAGCATATATATATATATACATGTATGTATATGTGTGTATATATATACAGTATATATATATATATATATATATATATATATATATATATGCATGAATGTACCTATGTACGTAGATTAATATAAGATGTCCATCATTGACTTACTATTATAGCGTCACTTGTTAATTACCAGTTTACCTGTTTTAAAATTTTTATTTATTTATTTATTTAATTTATTTTTGAAATGCATTGAAGGCATTTAATAAGAAAACAAAAGCATATGATTACAAAAATCAATAACAAAATTAAATAATTAAAATATTAATTATCATTAAGAGATACCTGTACAAATGACTGCTGTATTTTATTTATTTTATTTATTTTTTTCCTTTTGCCTGCTGCACCCCCTTTTTTTTTTATTTTTTGGTTTGTAAAGAACACCTCTTCAGAGCATTCTGATCTAACGTGAGCCTTCAGATTTACGAGCTGCCTTTTTTAGTAACCCAGATCTTTGCATATTTATCAGGATGGCAGCAGTCTAATTAGATGCACAAACTTCCTGTTTTAGCCACCCTGAGAGAATCCTCTGCTGCTGTTAATTGTCTTTTAGCTCTCGGCTGAACTGAATCTGGCAGTTTTATCAATAGTGTAATCAATTAAATGAACAAATTGCTTTACTCAAAAGAGTAAAATGAGATACACACCTACATCTGTATGTGAAAATTGCTTTGATTTATTTGTCATTCGTGCATTTATGCATTCATTAAGCAACCTTTTTATCTTAATTTGGGTCACTGCAGGTCTTAAACTTATTTAGAGTGCAAGGATGACAGTCTAATACATATTATTTTACATTTACTGTGATATACATTGCTTATCATGATCAGAGTTATGATGGGTATTGCGCATATCCCAGAAGGGTTGGTGCTGTCTCTTAGGGCCAATGCAGAAAAGCCAATCCATGAAAGTCAATGTAATAACACTTTTAAAAAAAAAGTGTCGGTACACTTGGAAGGGGGTGTGGTTATTTTACTAACTGTTTATATATACAAACTTTTTGAATAATGTAGAAGGATAAATTGATAAACTACTCATGGGGGATCAAACTGGCAACATTATCCACAGCCTAATTTTGAAGCATTTAAGCCATTTCATTGTTTCACTAAGTGGGTAGCACTGCCGCCTCACAGCAAGAAGATCCTGAGTTCAATCCCCAGGTGGGGCGGTCCGGGTCCTTTCTGTGTGGAGTTTGCATGTTCTCCCAGTGTCTTTGTGGGTTTCCTTCAGGAGCTCTGGTTTCCTCCCACAGTCCAAAAACATGCAGTCAGTTTAATTGGAGACACTGAATTGCCCTACAGGTGAATGAGTGTGCGATAGACTGGTGCCCCGTCCAGGGTGTTACTGTGCCTTGTGCCCATTGAAAAGCTAAATGGTTAAGAAAGTGAGTGAGAAACTTTTACTGTTTAGAAAAGAAAATATAGACTTAATACAACAACTTTAAAAATTATTTACCTAGAATTAACTTTGGCTTTTATCTGACAGTGTTGTTATTGCAGCCAGCGTTGTGTACAGCAGGTCCAACTAGATAATGCAATAGAATTCAGGCACACATTAATTAGCTAAGCGTGACCCAAGAGAGCTCGGCTAGATTTGCTATTACTCTGAAAAACACAGGAACATTGAACCACAAATTATACAATGCGTGATAAATGAACTAATGCCTTCCTGATTAAATGTCTAAAATGCAATCTACTTTTCTTTCTTACCAAATTACCAATTTGTCAGACCAATTGAATCCCATAAATGTCCTATTTTATTTTTTGCTGAATATAAGTTTACATCCACTTTCATCTGACAATGATATTCACTTTCCTGTAGAGACCTGCTAATTCGACTTTAAAGATTTGAATTGATTAATTAAATTTATCTAGGCCAGGGTCACCGTGGATTAGATAATTTTATTTATTTATTAGGTTTTTAGCGTCATGTTTTACACACTTTGGTTACATTCATGGCAGGAACGGTAGTTACTCAATACACAAGATTCATCAGTTCACAAGTTTAATGTCAAACACAGTTATGGACAATTCTGTATCTCCAATTCACCTCACTTGCACGTCTTTGTACTGTGGGAGGAATCCGGAACTACCGGAGAAAACCCACACAGACACGGGGAGAACATGCAAACTCCACACAGAAAGGACTTAGACCTCTCCACTTGGAAATCGAACCCAGGACCTTCTTGCTGTGACACAACAGTGCTACCCACTGAGCAACTGTGCCACCCCTTAGATCATGGAAGATGATGGAAATCCAAGGGTACCACCAAAAAGTCTCTATCTTGAAGATGGTCAAGTAAGGGGTCACCACAGTGGATCATTCATGTTTATTTTGTCCTTTCCTGAACATCCCCTTCAGTTACCCCAACCACCTGCATGTCCTCCCTTACCGCATCTGTTAAACTAGTCTTTGGCCTTACTCTCCTCCTAATGCCTAATGGTTCAGTCCTCAGCACCCCTCTCCCTATAGAACTATCATCCCTCCTCTGCACATGTCTAACCATTAAAAAAATAAACAATACTTAAATAAAATAAAAATGAAAGTACATTTTTAAATAAAAAATGATAAAAAAAAAAAAAAGAGGAATATTAACTATGCAACATTAATGGTAGCAAAAGTGTTTATTTTAATATGTATTATAGATTAAATACACCGACCAGGCATAACTGACCACTGACAGGTGAAGTGAATAACACTGATTATCTCTTCATCATGGCACCTGTTAGTGGGTGGGCTATATTAGACAGCAAGTGAACATTTCATCCTCAAAGTTGATGTGTTAGAAGCAGGAAAAATAGGCAAGTGTAGGGATTTGAGTGAGTTTGACAAGGGCCAAATTGTGATGGCTAGATGACTGGGTCAGAGCATCTCCAAACTACAGCTCCTGTGGGGTGTTCCCGGTCTGCAGTGGTCAGTATCTATAAAAAGTGGTCCAAGGAAGGAACAGTGGTAAACCGGCGACAGGGTCATGAGTGGCCCAGGCTCATTGATGCACGTGGGGAGCGAAGGCTGGCCCGTGTGGTCCGATCCAACAGATGAGCTACTGTAGCTCAAATTGCTGAAGAAGTTATTGCTGGTTCTGATAGAAAGGTGTCAGAATACACAGCATTGCGGTTTGTTGCATATGGGGCAGCAAAGGGGGGAGCAACACAATATTAGGATGTTATTATGTTATTATATTATGTTATGCCTGATCGGTGTATTTTATAGTGTATGAAATCAACATTTTCTGGGCTTTATGATTGTGATCCTGTCTGACAGAAAATAATATTGTCACTGAGCAAGCATTAAGCTCAGTTACCTCTAACATTTGCATTTATTGAGTTGTTGATCTAATTAGCAGCTTATTGAATAATGTTTATTCATCAGAGTTGTTGTAATGAGATAAATCTCTATCAGTGCATGTGCATTAATCAGACACTTTTTAATGACTTACAAATAAAACAAATACATCTCATTAAGTGCTTGCTGCGCTAGGCTCAAGTGTTATTTTAAACTACAGTTTAAATCAGATTATGTTTAAAATGCTACACTGTTGGGTTAATGTAAAACACTGGGTGCAAAGACATGTACACACCCTGAACAGGGAAACTATCCATTTCTGATGCAAATGTGACCTCGGCTAACTGGTCAAGGTGTCCACATAAGGGATGAATGGTGATCTGGAGCTGTGCTGCACTGGTACCTGACAGATCTGCCTCACCACTGAGCCACTTTGGGCTTTTCTTTAAAAATAATTATTTTCATATAGCGTTTACAGACCTGATACATATAATATAATATTATATACATTATATACATATAATGTAATATAATTCGGTATAAAAGGAGCATCTTATAAATACTAGTTTATAGAATAGAAAATGCTTTTATTTGTCATATATACAGTGTATCACAAAAGTGAGTACACCCCTCACATTTCTGCAAATATTTTATTATATCTTTTCATGAGACAACACTATAGACATGAAACTTGGATATAAGTTAGAGTAGTCAGTGTACAACTTGTATAGCAGTGTAGATTTACTGTCTTCTGAAAATAACTCAACACACAGCCATTAATGTCTAAATGGCTGGCAACATAAGTGAGTACACCCCACAGTGAACATGTCCAAATTGTGCCCAAAGTGTCAATATTTTATGTGACCACCATTATTATCCAGCACTGCCTTAACCCTCCTGGGCATGGAATTCACCAGAGCTGCACAGGTTGCTACTGGAATCCTCTTCCACTCCTCCATGATGACATCACGGAGCTGGTGGATGTTAGACACCTTGAACTCCTCCACCTTCCACTTGAGGATGCGCCACAGGTGCTCAATTGGGTTTAGTCCATCACCTTTACCTTCAGCTTCCTTAGCAAGGCAGTTGTCATCTTGGAGGTTGTGTTTGGGGTCGTTATCCTTTTGGAAAACTGCCATGAGGCCCAGTTTTCGAAGGGAGGGGATCATGCTCTGTTTCAGAATGTCACAGTACATGTTGGAATTCATGTTTCCCTCAATGAACTGCAGCTCCCCAGTGCCTGCAGCACTCATGCAGCCCAAGACCATGATGCTACCACCACCATGCTTGACTGTAGGCAAGATACAGTTGTCTTGGTACTTCTCACCAGGGCGCCGCCACACATGCTGGACACCATCTGAGCCAAACAAGTTTATCTTGGTCTCGTCAGACCACAGGGCATTCCAGTAATCCATGTTCTTGGACTGCTTGTCTTCAGTAAACTGATTGCTGGCTTTCTTGTGCGTCAGCTTCCTTCTGGGATGACGACCATGCAGACCGAGTTGATGCAGTGTGCGGCGTATGGTCTGAGCACTGACAGGCTGACCTCCCACGTCTTCAACCTCTGCAGCAATGCTGGCAGCACTCATGTGTCTATTTTTTAAAGCCAACCTCTGGATATGACGCCGAACACGTGGACTCAACTTCTTCGTTCGACCCTGGAGAAGCCTGTTCCGAGTGGAACCTGTCCTGGAAAACCGCTGTATGACCTTGGCCACCATGCTGTAGCTCAGTTTTAGGGTGTTAGCAATCTTCTTATAGCCTAGGCCATCTTTGTGGAGAGCAACAATTCTATTTCTCACATCCTCAGAGAGTTCTTTGCCATCAGGTGCCATGTTGAATATCCAGTGGCCAGTATGAGAGAATTGTACCCAAAACACCAAATTTAACAGCCCTGCTCCCCATTTACACCTGGGACCTTGACACATGACACCAGGGAGGGACAACGACACATTTGGGCACAATTTGGACATGTTCACTGTAGGGTGTACTCACTTATGTTGCCAGCTATTTAGACATTAATGGCTGTGTGTTGAGTTATTTTAAGAAGACAGTAAATCTACACTGCTATACAAGCTGTACACTGAATACTCTAAGTTATATCCAAGTTTCATGTCTATAGTGTTGTCCCATGAAAAGATATAATGAAATATTTGCAGAAATGTGAGGGGTGTACTCACTTTTGTGATACACTGTACATATACAAGTGTACAGCACAACTAAGCACACAGCACAACTAAGCACCCCTGCAGCAGAGAGGGTTAAGGCCTAACAGTGGCTGCATGGCAGAGCTTGGATTCAAACTCTTAACCTTTAAGTTGATAGCCCAAAGCCCTGCCCACTAGGCTGCCACTGTCCCTGTCCCTAGTCTTTCATTATTAAGGATAGATCAAGCCAAGCCACATCAAAACAGCACAAATGAATAATCCAAAAGTTAAAGAACAACATTCATCAATGTGTAATTACAATGCTTTCTGTGTTTTACCCTCTACAGTTCATAATATCAATACAATATTTAAAAACTCAGGTAAAAAAAAAACACTGAATGACAATGGAATTATGAAAATAATAGACATGTTTTTCTACATCTTGGTCAAAAAATAAATAGTTCAAAGTTCAAAAGCTAGGGACTGTCATGATATGAAGGTGTATCAGTGTCCTTAATAAACATAACTTGCACATCTGTGAGGTTACTGTCTACCGTCTGCATGTAAGAAACTGTATAACCAGAGGGCGGCACGGTGGCTCAGTGGGTAGCACTGGCGCCTCACAGCATGAAGGTCCTGGGTGTTACTGTGTGCCTTGCGCCCATTGAAAAGCTGGGATAGGCTCCAGCATTCTCCTGCGACCCTAATTGGATAAGCGGTTAAGAAAGTGAGTGAGAGTTTGTAAGTGAGTGTATAACCAGAAAGTGCAGGTGCAAGTCTGGTATGACTGCAGTCCAGTCAAGATATGACAACTAAGGCCTGAGTACTGAAGACGTTCATCATTAAAGAATTCATTTTATTAAATTTTTTTTAACTAAATACATTTCTTTCTTTAAAAAAAAAAAAACTCTAAAATACTCCTTAAATACTGTACATGTGAATCAGAATTTACAAATCTTTGCAATTCCCATTTAAATGATCTAGAATTGAGGTTTGTACAAAATAACTTTCACTCTTTAAATTTTATTTAAAGGTTTATCAAAGGTTGGCACGACATCTGTTTAAATCCAGCTGAATGAGATGTGTCTTTACATATCAGGGTGTGAAACTTTTTATAACTCACTTTTATTTTCCTTTACACTTTTTTTTACCATTCTTTTCCACCAAAACCCCCCTTAGTACAAAGTAAGCCAGCTTGCCGAAGCAGCAGCCAACGATTATAGCGATGTGTTTATGTGTGTGTGTGTGTGTGTGTGTGTGTGTGTGTGTGTGTTTGCAATCACAGCCTCTCATATGTGTGGCTTCACACTGTGCCAGTTGCACGTTAGAGATGTGAAAATTTACTGCAAATTAGACAACAGCAGTAAATTCATTTTTATTCGGATTAGTGTCAGCATGCATTACAGTTCCACCTGTAAACATTTTGCCCAAGACGGCGTTGACAGGCTGTGATTATTATTTGGCAGATTGCACTATTAAGTCATTAACATGTCACCCCATGTTAGAGATAATACATGGGGTTTGCTGCTGCATGATCATCAGCTCAAACCTGGTTTAGAGCATCCAGAAAGCTGAGAAATACTTAAGGAATTAAGCTGCGAGATATATTATTATTGTTATTATTATTATTATTATTATTATTATTAATTATTATTATTATTATTATTACAATTATTGTATTATTATTATTATTATTATTATCATTGTTTTTATTATTATTATTATAATAATTATTATTATTATCATCATTGTTTTTATTATTATTAATAATTAATATTATTATTATTTTTTTTTTTTTTTACATATTGTGGGGAAACAATTAATTATGTATTCATGTTATTGGTATTTATTAGGGCTGTCAAACGATTAAATTTTTTTATCGCGATTAATCTCAGAATTGCATATAGTTAATCGCGATTAATCGCATTTAAAAAAAAAAGAAGAAAACAAGGATTTTTAAGTGAAATGTTACAATTAAAATGGTGAACACATTTTATGCTAAATGTACTTATGTTAAAAACTGCTGGGACAAGAGAAAACTGTAAGGTTGTTTTATTCACTCACATACTAGGCAGTAATACTATCCAGCAGAGACCCTTGACTTCGTATAAATGTCAGATTGTAGGTTAGAATTTCTCCATCAGCAAACATTGTAGATCAGCGGTGCTTTAGGTGGGATAAGGCGTAGTTATTGTAACAGACTTTTCTGTGGTTGTATTGTGACAATGGTTTGATGGACGTTTCTACACGGAGTGTGTTTTGACCCTTTGGGGCTTCCATAGTTCATGGAATAGCATGCTTGGCTAGCGTGCTTGACTCTAGCTGTCCGCTATTTGGTACCGTAACAGAAGGAGTTAATAAAGTGTTAAATGCTCCCGACAATTTGTGAATATACAGTGTATTTATTTCTTTATTAAGCAAGTGCATCACTACGACGCTCGGTTACATTATGTTAACAAACCGCAAATGAAAAACGGTGGCAAGCCTCAACATGAACTACGGATGACTCGCAGGGCCAAATAGAATTTGCGTTAACGGCACTATTTCTTTAAATCGCGTTAAATTGAGATTGCGTTAATGCATTATTATCGCGTTAACTTCGACAGCCCTAGTATTTATATATGTTTATGTTAATTTCTTATGCTGCATATAATAAAAAAAGATTGTGTGTAGGTGTTAGTGTCTCAGGTATTTCAGGTTTGAACTCAAACGCTATTATTTTTATTTATTTATTTACTTGTTTATTTATTATTATTATTATTATTATTATTATTATTATTTATAGGTTTGAACTCGCTGTAATTTTTATTTATTTATTTTTATTTTATTATTATTATTATTATTATTATTATTTATCTATTTATTTATTTTATTTTATTTTTTGCATGGCTGACATTATTTTCAATATCTTCATGAGTTTTCTCTAGGTTGTCTATTTTTTCTAAATATATTCCAGTAGAACTGGTGACTACAAGTTATCCCTAGTGGTGAAAGAATGAATAAATAAGTTTCAACCCCCAAAATTTCTTTAGGCAGTCATGAGACTTCTAAGGCAACTCTCCAAAGGGTCACCAGTAAGTTTAACTTGATAAAAATCTTTCAATTTTACCAACAGCTTACATGAGAAATGTGCCACAGAGGTGCAACAGTTGGTGTGGGTTCTGTAAAGCTCCAGCATTCTGGAAACGTGGGTTTAAGCCTCACCTTATTACTGCTTGTTTAGTTTGAAGATCAGTAGGTCATCAATGCACCTGCACTGTGCCTCTTCTTATTGTTGCTGCCTTTGTTTTGTTGTGTAAATGTTTTTATATATTCTGATGGGTCTAGTGCAAGCAATCGACCACATTAACAACACTAACTACCAGGTACTGGTTTCTGGCATGGAGGCTGGCACTGCCCGCAGTCAGTCAGATTCTCCACAATCCTTTGGAAATGTGTTTGGCAGACCAGTTTGGGGTTGAGTCCACATTGGTCTTTTTTGTTCACCAGCTTCCTTAAATTAATCCGGTTTGTGGTGTCTTAATAAGCACTCTGAACACCTATAAACCTGCCAAGCCCTCTCATAGCTCCTTAAGTAGTCTTGGACCAAACCTAGACATGTGGAGACACATTTTCTTCTTCTGCACTAGTCCTTTGATGCTGTTTAATTTAAATGGCACAGTTCTAGCTTTTTTCTTCTACAGAGTAGGGGTACAGAGGACTAATGTGTCCATCCCTAATCCTGATCAGACGTGCTTGACTCAGACTCCAGAGCCGTGCCCACTGGTACTGTATGGGATTGCTGATAAAGGCTAATTCCAGCTTGGCACGGGTAGGGCACATGGAGTGCTCTTGTACTCATCCTGATTGGGACCTAATGTAGATGCTTTCAATGCTGAAGAGCATGCCAGCAACAACAGAGAATAGCCTTAAATCAGTAAGCTTACACACACACACACACACACACACACACCGACACAGTCCATTGCTTTCATACCAATATGCATGTGCAGAGGCTTCCAGTGCGCCTCTTGAGAGATTGAAGAAAACAATATTGTTTTAGTCAGGATTTGAGGCTAATCCCATTTATGCCGTATCAACACCCACAGTATTATCTTTTAAAATGTATTAAATTCAAATTGGCTGCAATAAAGACAACAAAGTGTGCTTTTAAATCATATTATTTAAATCGTGCTATTTCCATGTTGTTAAATGTTTCTTTTTTCCATCCGTCATAAGCTGGTTCTCAACTAATGGTGCATAAGCAGTATATATATATATATATATATATACCAATCAGGCATAACATTATGACCACCATCCTAATATTGTGTTGGTCCCCCTTTTGCGGTCAAAACAGCCCTGCAGCTGCAATGCACTGTGTATTCTGATACCTTTGTATTAGAACCAGCTTTAAGCTCGTCTGTTGGATCAGACCACACGGGCCAATCTTCGCTCCCCACGTGCATCAATGAACCTGTTACCACTGTTCCTTCCTTGGACCACTTTTGATAAATACTGACCACTGCAGACCGGGAACACCCCACATGAGCTGCAGTTTTGGAGATGCTTTGACCCAGTCGTCTAGCCATCACAATCTGGCCCTTGTCAAAACTCACTCAAATCCTCACACTTGCCCATTTTTCCTGCTTCTGACACAACAACTCTGAGGATAAAATGTTCACTTGCTGCCGAATATATCCCATCCACTAACAGGTGCCGTGATGAAGAGATAATCAGTGTTTTTCACTTCACCTGTCACTGGTCATAATATGCCTGGTCAGTGTATATTTTATGGCAGTGGTGGCTCAGTGGTTAAGGTACTGGTCCCTTGGGCAAGATTCTTAACCCTTAATTGCTCAGAATTGTAAGTAGCTTTGGATAAAAGTGTCTGCCTAATGCCATAAATGAATGAATAATGTCATTGTGGTGCAGTACCTACTGTTGGTGCCAAACTAATTCAATTTCTAGAGAGCCACCCGAAAGGTAGCACTGTTGCCTCAAAGGTTTGATTTCTTTGAGTGTGGAGTTTGCATATTCTCCCTGTGCCTTTGTGGGTTTTCTTCGGGCACGCTGATTTCCTCCCACAGTCCAAAGACATGCAGTCAGGTTAACTGGAGATACTAAACTCCCCATAGGTGTGAATCTCTGTGTGTGTGTGTGTGTGTGTGTGTGTGTGTTTTGCCCTGGCAAACTGTCTGGGATGTTACCTGTCTTTCGCCCAGTGAATTGGACGCACCAAGACCCAGAATAGGATGGAGCAGTGGTAACAGACAATGAATGAATGAATGACTGAATGAATGATTCACTTTCTACTACATGGGCAGAGCTTTCTAGATAGTTCTACAGTAAAGTTTGTAACTCTGTGACAAATGGAATTCTAGAACTTTTAGCACCAACACATTCAAAATAGAAGTGGATTTACATATGTTTTAAATACACTTTGTACCAGAGATGGGGACTGGAGTCACACACAGCGACTTCAGACTCGACTCAGACTCGTTTTAAACGACTCGGACTCGACTCGTGACTGCGAAAAATGACTTGTAGACAACAAAAGTCAGCATGTGTTAACATTAGTTACGTGTGACAATTTTATATATATATATATATATATATATATATATATATATATATATATATATACTGTATATATATAGTATATATATATATATACATATATATATATATACAGTATATACGTATATATATATATGATCCGACATCATTCTGATCATGTCATTTTCTGCTTTCTAATAACGCTTCAGCCGTCTTAACCCGCAACGCATTCAATGGGTAAATGTTACAGCCAGCTTCCGGCATAGTGATGAAGCGTAGCTTCCTACTCCCTCCTTTGGAATGGAATCTCTCTTAAAATAGTGGAATACCCTACGTAGAGCACAGGAACAGCTGGTGTAAATGGAACGCTCCTACAGAATTGGCGCTAATGGTGGAAAGACCACTTTCTGATCCAATCAGACCTTCTGATTAAAATTTTTAGTAAGAAATGCTGTTATTTGCATTTGTTCAGTTTGCAGCGTCACACAGATGATGTGTCAGTGAAACGCTTGATTGTCTTTCTAACAAGTTTGTGTTTTACTTCACAACCGGAAAAGTTTGGAGGTTTTTAATTATAAGCACATATTTACAAAATAACAGATTATATTCCTAATGGGACAATACACGGTTATAAATGTAATAGCATCTGTAAGATCAAAAGCTAAGGTAAGCAGTGGTTATGATTTTTTTGCTGTGTTTTGGATTTTGGCTGCTGTGCTGTGATTTATCGTGCGCTTTAGTTTTGCAATAAAAACAAAACGTATCAGTTTAAGCTTTTAAAGCTTTTTATTATTATTATTGTTTATTTCTATGCTACATTTCCAATATATGTTTTGTGTATATTATATTGACTCGTGACTTGACTCGGACTCTAGCCTAAAGACTCGTGACTTGACTCAGACTCGTATTTTGTGACTTGTGAACATCTCTGCTTTGTACTATTTACACAGTATAACTATTGAATACAAAAATCTGATACATTTTAGTCATTGTATCTGTATACTTTTATATTTCTCAGCTGAAAGCTGAACCACTTTATCTGTTCGAAACATAAAGAATCTTGAGAGGGGAACACTTGAGTAACCTTGAGTGTAGATGTGTCACCATAAACATCTATTTATCATACAAATTCAGGATGAACTCGAGCCTTGACACCTTACATATGTTAAGTAGACACATTGATGTGACCTGGTATCGCAAAGCAACATCAGATTTCAGAAGCTTCCCGCTGTGTGTGCGCTTTAGTTCATTCTGGTGTATGGTGCAGTTCCCCTTTGAGGCAGAAGACTCAGTGACAGGTGAAGGCAGTCAAACACAGCATGTCACTGTGTTCCCCAGACTCCCCATACCTGTCATGGTGAGTTTTACACTAGGCTTCTGAAAGCTGAAGCCTTTTGTTCAACTTCCCATCTTTTGTCTTCTCCTCCCCATTTTTCTTTCTTTATTTTTCTTTTGTCAAAAAGTAAATACAGAGAAGATTTACAGTGAGCCTAAACAATGTGATCCTGGAGCAGAAGTTGTACAGAGTTTGGGACAGATCAGTGAAGCATCCTTTGAGGGTTTGACTTTTAGATCCCTGCTGTGTTAGGGGACCTATTGGACTAGCTTTTTCAGGCTCCGTGTGGTTCCTCCATGCTGGGTAGCGCCATTCAGCTCACTAGTGCAACTCCTCTCATCTGTTTGGTGCTAATTAACTGGCCGTTGCTACTGTGATCTCGCCTGATCACACACCGACAGGAACTCACCACACAAATAACAAACATTTGTTAATTTGTTTTATAATAAAATAATAAAAACAAATAGCAGGCATTTGTTAGAGAACTTCAAATAATGTAAATAAAATAGTTATATAATTAAACCTAGCCACCCAAAAGTTATTATTATTACTTTTTATTATTTATATGTAATTATGACACAGTTAAGCAAAATGATGTTGCATAAAAAAGTCATTCAAAAGAGATGAATAAATTGAAATTATGTGTAATTTTCTAAGCATGAATTTAAAGGTACAAATAAAAATACAAAAATGCTGGGACCACAGAAAGTAAAACAGAAAATTATCTAGACTATTTAATTCTTTTAATACTGTTATAAACTGTAGATGGTGACATCCCTGTAATTGTGCATTGAGAAACAGTTTTCTTAAACTGTTGTACTATTAACAAATTAATTTATTATCCAAAATGTATTTATTTATTAGGGATAAATCCTCATTCATTGTGAATGAGTAAGCCTTCTATACACCGATGAGGCATAACATTATGACCACTGACAGGTGTATTGGTAAAATTTTATATTTCATTAACTTTCATGAACTTAAATTCTTAAAAACAAAAATAAAAAAAAACCTTATCTCTTTATCACAGCACCTGTTAGTAGGTGGGATATATTAGACAACAAGTGAACATTTTATCCTCAAAGTTGATGTGTTAGAAGCAGGAAAAATAAACAAGCGTAAGGATTTGAGTGAGTTTGACAAGGGCCAAATTGTGATGGCTAGATGACTGGGTCAGAGCATCTCCAAAACTGCAGCTCTTGTGGGGTGTTCCCAGTCTGCAGTGGTCAGTATCTATCAAAAGTGGTCCAAGAAAGGAACAGTGTTAAACTGGCGACAGGGTCATGGGCGGCCAAGGCTCATTAATGCACGTCGGGAGCGAAGGCTGGCCCGCGTGGTCTGATCCAACAGACGAGCTACTGTAGCTCAAATTGCTGAAGAAGTTAATGCTGGTTCTGATAGAAAGGTGTCAGAGTACACAGTGCATCATAGTTGCAGGGCTGTTTAGGCAGCAAAAGGGGACCAACACAATATTAATAATGGTCATAATGTTATGCCTGATCGGTGTATTTTAAAACTAGACATATGAAAAGCACCAATTTGTTCAATTCACAAACTTCCCAGTTTAATATACCCATGTCCCATTTTTGTTAGAATTACTTAAAACAATGTATATTAAAAAAAAAAAATACTTATTTATACCAGGGTAAATTCAGAGCAGTCTATCTACACTGAAATAAAAAATAATAATAAAATAAAAAAATAAATAAATAAACATAGTAAGCAGACAGTAACCAGAGGTAATGTTCAGAGGAAGGGCCCCAGGATCCATGTTGCTCTATAACCACTTATGAATAAACATTTATATTCATTCAAAGGCTATATTTTTATTATAAGCAAATGCACTTACAGCATAATTAGTAACAGACTGACAGCCAGTCCACCTTCTTTAAAAAAGAACATAATACTAGCTGTATCACCATCTAGTCCCCTACTAAGGGAAATGCATAAATGCATTCTAGGTCATGTAGGATTTTCACATTTCCTGTTAGTTTGGATCTAGTGCCATGCCTGGGTATTGTGGCAGTGTATGAGTGTATAAGTGTATAATGGAGGGGCATGGATGTAGGTTGCTTAATGTTTTTGACAGTGCATAGCCCCATTCTAACTTTTTTCAGATAAAACTATTAATTTACAAAGGTATTTTTTTTCCCTGAGTTACCAAGGTCATACCTTCTGACCGCTGACCTCAGCTGTCAGTGCTGAACTGTGTTGTGATCTGTCAGACACTTCAAACACATCTACTACTGCAGCATCTTCCTTACTTACCCTGCTGCTGTAAAAACACACACACACACACACACACAAACAGAGAGAGAGAGAGAGAGAGAGAGAGAGAGAGAGAGAGAGAGAGAGAGAGAGAGAGAGAGAGAGAAGAAAAGTAAAGGCATTGACCTTCCTGATCTGTGACAGTGGTGCAATCCCAGGAGTAGTTCAAGCATCTTCTGATATTTGAAAAAGTGACGTTTTATATATTTATTTATTTGTTTATTTATTATTAGTTCTTTTGTTTAGTTTTTACCCTTTTATATAATTTTTCTCTTTGTATTTCTCTTAATGCAAGATGGTGTTATCAGAAAAAGTTGGGACAGCATGGAAAATGTAAATAATAAAAAAAAAAAAAACACAGTTTCTTACATTTACTTTTACTGACTTTTATTTGATTGCAGACAGGATGAACCTGAGATATTTCTTAATTTATTTGCTAAACACCCATTCCTGCATTTTAGGCCTGCAACACATTCCAAAAAAGTTGGGACAGTAAAGCATTTACCACTTTGTAATGTTGCCATTCCTTTTCATCACACTTAAAATACGTTTTGGCACCGAGGATACCAAATGATTTAGTGTTTCAGTTTTTATTTTGTCCTGTTTTTTCCAAAAAAGACCTGGAATGCTGATTCATCTGACCACACATTTCCACTGTGTGATGGTCCATCCTAGATGTCTCCAAGCCCAGAGAAGTCGACGCTGCTTCTGGACATGGTTAACATAAGGCTTCTTTTTTGCACAGTAAAGTTTTAAGTGGCATTCGTGCATGTAACTCTGTATTGTAGTGCTTGACAAAAGTTTGCCAAAGTAATCCCTCACCCATGTGGTTATATCAGCTATTGTTGAGTGGCGGTTCTCGATGCAGTGCCGTCTGAGGGATCAAAGATCACAGGCGTTCAGCTTAAGCTTGCGCCCTTGGCCTTTACGCGCTAAAATTCCTCCTGATTCCTTGAATGGTTTAATGATATTATGTACTGTAGAGGGAGAAATATGCAAATCCCTTCCAATCTTTCTTTGAGTTACATTGTTTTTAAACATTTCAATAATTTTCATATAATAATTTCATTTGTTGACAAACTGGAGATCCTCTGATTATCTTTGCTCATCAAAGACTCAGCCTTTCCTGGATGCTGCTTTTGTACCAAACCATGATTACAATCACCTGTTTGGAATCACATCATTATTTAATTTTTTCACCTCATTACTAGCCCTAAATTGCCCCCGTCCCAACTTTTTGTGGAATGTGTTGCAGATCTGAAATGCAGGAATGGAGGTTTATTAATAAACGAAATGAAGTTGAGCAGATAAAACATGAAATATCTTGGGTTCAAACTGTCTGCAATCAAATAAAAGTCAAAGTAAATGTAAGAAACTCTGCATTTTTTTTTTTTTATTATTTTCATTTTCCATACTGTCCCAACTTTTTCTCTTTTGGGGTTGTAAATTTCTATAAGTCTATAATCACTGAGCTACCACATAACAGTAACTAAAGGAAACAAAGATTAATTCACTTTGTGTTTAACTTTAAACAGTTCAAGATGTATGAATAGAAAACCCAGCGTTTTTATTTTCCTTTCTCCTTTTACTGCACTCACCGCTCTGGCAGAGAAAGGTGTCAACTCAGAGAAATAGTGGCATTATTGTACTGTTTCTCTTCAAGTGCCAGTTTTACCACCCGTTTCTCTTCCAGCTTGTTTCTGATGCATTTACAAGCTTTGAGCTTACGCAGGTGGAGTGCTGCTCACTGAAGCGTTCAGCTGTCCTTTTGTTTCCTACCCAAGTAAACACAGGCTGGTGGAGGGCATGCCAAGCCCCCATCTCCCTCTCCTTCTCTCTTTGCTGTCGTCTCATTATCTACTTAACTTCTTATCAATCAATCCATACAATGATTTAATGTCAGTAACCAGTACTTTATGCAAGTTGACCCTTTTTATAAACATGTAATTTCAGTCAGATTTAGGTTATTATTTATTTTGACTAACTCATTAATCCTGGCATGGGTGTGGTGGGTTCGGTGCCACCGGAAAACTAAGGAACAGGACAGAAACACATCTTGGATGGGGCACAAATCTCACAGGACTCCATATCCTCATCAGAATCAGAATCTTTATCAGAATCTTTATTTTCGTATTTCGTAAGTATTACTTTTGGTGCAGGTGTCAACATATATACATCTAATTAAAAACATCTAATTAAATAATAGAAAGTTGTACTATATATAAACATTGAATAAAAAAAATATAGCAGCAACAACAACAGTATAGCATTCGATTAAGTGTGTAATACAGATGTACGTGCATGTATCAGCTCATTGTTGAATAATTTTAGTGAAGCCAATTCACCTTCTGCATGTTTTTGAGCAATATGAGATGTATCAAGAGGCAGCCCACACAAAGATGGGTGGAACATGATAAACATTTTTACAGTTGCTGGTGTCTTTTTTGTACTTATGAGGAAAAACTAAACTGTCACCTTACGCTGAAGAGAAACTTTTTGAATGGTCAGATATAATGCAAGAGTGATCAAAAATAAATAAGCACATGGGGCAATTGAATCCCAAAAACGGGGGTTTTAATTCTCAGCATAAGGTGACAGTTTTGGGTTTCATTCATTTGTTACCCTTGTTTCATGTAGTTTTTAATAGGTGCAGTCAAATTTACTCACTCACTTTCTTAACCACTTATCCAATTAGGGTTGCAGGGTCCCAGCTTTTCAATGGGTGCAAGGCACACAGTAACACCCTGGACGGGGCGCCAGTCCATCACAGGGCAAACACACATACACACACACATTCACCCTAACATAACCCTAACCCAATTAACCTGACTGCATGTATTTGGACTGCGGGAGGAAACCAGAGCTACCGGAGGAAACCCACGCAGACACAGGGAGAACATGCAAATTCCGCACAGCAAGGACCCGGACTGCACCGCCTGGGGATCGAACCCAGGATCTTCTTGCTGTAACGTGGCAGTGCTACCCACCGAGCCACCATGCCGCCCTTCTATTAATACATTTAAAACTAATATTAAAGTGAAGTAAAATGTATTGTATTTTTAACCATAAGAACTAAGTGAGAATATAAGCTTGTCTGTGTGAGCTAAATGTAAGACATTTTTAGATGTACACCTTTGATCTTGCTTTACTTTCATCTCAAAAATCTCTGAATCAATTTAAATATTTCAGTTAAGAAACTCGTTGTCAGTCATTCTGTCACTTCCTCTGAACTCTTTTTAGTTATCACACGTCAAGTACTGTCCCATCTCATGCAGAAATCATACTCTGCTCTCTCACCGCAGACTTCTGCCAGTTTAAAAAGAAGAAAAATGTTTCGCGGTAAGGTTTGACAACTGCTAATTCTCTCCTTAGCTGCTATTCAGCAATCAAAGTTCAGATTAAACGACGCATCTTCTGCACTTTTTTTTTTCCATGACAGTCAGTGTAGGAGAATGAAACATTACAGGAGGGGATGAAAGAGTGAGAGAGAATAAAGAAAGGGTTGGAGGGAGGAAGTGTCGCATACAGACTGCATTTCTTCTTTAATTATAAGATACACAAAACTTCACATGTAAAAAATCTGAAGCAGAAGTCAGAGGCTTCGCACACCATGCATCTTTGGTGACCGTGTTTTTACTACACTGCATTATCCTAAATTAAAAAATAATAATACTAATAATAAGGATGCTTGAATCCAGAAGGACATTGGCATAAAGTGTGCCAGTTCAGGTATTCACTCTGGTAACCTCCTAGTACGGGAGAAGCTGGAAAAACGTTTACTAGTACATTTATGTTAGTAATTATTGAATTACGTACAACAGTAAAATTAGTACAAACCTATTTTCATTTATTGTTTTGCCAATTGTATCTAAGCTACAACCCCACTAAATATGAATGTGAGACACCAAAGCTTGAAGCAGAGTATTTAGTTAAAATAATTTGACTCACTAAAATATGATTAAAATATAATAAAACTTGCATTTATACATGTTCTCTTAGCCCATAAATATTTATAAAAGAAAACATGTATGCGGTAAACAACTGTAATTTTAAATAAGTACATTGTCTCAAATGATAATATTACAAGCTTAAGGAAAACTGCTTCTAACACAAATAATTATTGTAAATATTTACATTTTTAAGATTTAGCAGATGCTTTTTATCCAAAGCTACTTACAATACTGGGACAGGACACAGTCATTGAATTGAGGGTTAAGGGCCTTGCTCAAGGGCCCAACAGCAGCAACCTGGCTGTGGTAAGGCTTGAACCAGCGACATTCTGATTACAAGTCCAGTACCTCAACCACTAGGCTACACAGTCCCTGTCCCTAAACAATAACTATTTAGAGTATGTAACATATGATTGTATTACCTGCATAATAAAATACAAAATATTGTATTTTACAAAACATGACTGCATATTTAAGCTACTTAATTTCTTGCACAGATTTAATATACATTGAACTGACTTTTATTTTTACAAAATCACACTGTCATATTTGCTTTTTATAATTCAGTTATTATGAGCATAATTCACCTGCATTAAAAAAAAGTCAACATATTACAGCATTCTTTCAATAAAAACATAGTAAGATACTGAACTGTCTACAGTTATTGCCTCACATTCGCTCGAGTGTTTGTGTAAGGAGCTAAGAACTGTTGAGACTAGGGGTGGAGTTTGAATTTGTATTTTTTTGAAATACAAATTCAACCATTTTTCATGGCTTGAACAAATACAAGCCAATTTGTCGGAATGTTAGATAGGTTCCAGAGAGTATTGAATATATTACAAGAAAAAAAAGAAAGAAAGAAAGAAAGAAAGCCAGTTTTCAATATGTTACATTAATAAATAATAAATAAGGGTATATTATTATTATTATTATTATTTCATTATTATTGTTGTGATTTATTTTATTTATGTGTTTTTAGCTTTGTGATAATCTGTGATAATTTACACATAATGTATTACAATGGTTATTTGTTTATTTATTTATTTATTTATTTATGTGTTTTTAGCTTTGTGATAATCTGTGATAATTCACACAATGTTTTACAATGGTTATTTGTTTATTTATTTATTTATGCGTTGTTAACTGTGTGATAATCTGTGATAATTCACACATAATGTATTACAACAGTTATTTATTTATTTATTCATTTATTTATTTAATCTTTCATTTATTTATTTTTATTTTTAGAGTGAATCTATAAAAAATCTATTTTCTCATCTTTAGTAACCACTTTATCCTGTGCAGTCTTATCAATTTAGAAAAATAAATAGATAAATAAAAAGTAATAATAATAATTACAATTGCAAATTAACAGAACTAAGAACACTACACAAGACTCTTATTAGAAAAATAGATGCTAGTGATCATTATATATCTTTCAGCAAAAAGATAATCATCACCACATACATTTTAATAACATTACATTTTATTTTCACACTGCAAATCTAGTTTTGTAATAAATACGAAGACTTAAAAGAGTAATATTCTCCTCTGGAAGCTGGTTTACTGTGATATACAGTGCAATATGTATGTAGTTTCTATCTAGTTTTACTTTTTTTTTTTTTTCCAGCATGCTGATAAACTGCATGCTGATTGCATCTCTGGCCTTACAGTGCCACCACCTGGTAATTTGTTGTAATTTATTATTTAGCTGACCTTTTCTTTCTTACCGAAGGTTATGCACAGATTATTGACTCTATTTACTTTGCAAAAGAAGCAATGTGTTCAAACCACTGACTGCTACTTGGCAGAATATGGATGGAGGGAAGAAAGAGACGGATGGAGGACTGAGAAAAACAATAGGCACCACTTTTCCCTTCGTCACCTCTCATTTAAAACACTCAGGGTTTGGATGCCACGGTATCCATCATAATGCAAGTTTAATAATGCAGGGTCCTGGCGAATGTAATCCCACCGTGTTGCTGGAGGCTAAAAGGCCCAAATGAGTATGAGGAGCGGCCTGGGAAGGGGCGCTGAGTGCCCGGTGTTGGCCAAGTGTAAGTGCTAAGCGTGCCAATCGATCGCTGCGGTAGGTTGATGGGCACATGTCGTTTTGATGGATATGACTGTACTGGATGGAAAGGAGGGGTGCGAGTCCAGATTGGTCGACGGTGGACCTGAGAGTATGTCAGCTAAAAAAGCAGAGAGAACGTGAGAGTGGCAGCTGGGGCCAAAACCGTGCAGGGGCGACCGCCGCTGCCGCCGTGATTTATTGTTCCATCTGCTCGCTCAGTTAGGACACACGTACCGACCGCCCCAATCCCCATCCCACACACACACACACACATTTGGGTAAAATGAAAAGGACCTCTGAGATATGTACTGCAGTATTTTTTTTTTTTTATTCCCTCATATCATATATGATGTGGTGAACTATGCTGAATTAATCTAACATATATGTAACAGCAGAAACTATTATTATTATTATTATTATTATTATTATTAATAATAATAACATTTTGCCTCGATTATGGGTCATACATTGGAAAAGCAATAAAAATAAACAAATAAATAAATAAATTATTAATAATAACAATATATGTTTTTTTATTTTAGAAACTATGATTATATTGTACATTTTATACACATGCAACTATATTATAGTTTTTTAACAATTGTGTTTAACTATTGTTATTATTATAACAAATCTTTTTGTTATAAATATTAAATATTATTATACATTTGTTTTTGTAGTATTACTATAGTTATTTTTTATAAGTTTTAATTTTTTATAATATATTACTGTAATTTTATAACCCAGTATTTCATACTAGTAGCTTAAATAAATGTGACTTTTCTATGTTTACAGTATTGTATTTTTAGCCTTCACTTTTTTATGTAAATATCTATTACGAACAAATGGATGGGCACACAGGTAGATAAAAATATACTTTTATAATATAAAAATTCTATATGACATCTAGCAAGAAAAATATATATAATCTATAACATAATATAGAAGTAATTTTAGATCAAATTTTATGTTGTAACATTTTATTGCTTTTTCCTAAAACGGTAAAAAGAAAATATGACTTTCCATAAAAAAAAATAATAATAAGTAAAAATATTGAGACATAAAACCATGAAGTTTATGGCTATTTCCCATAGAATGTGATGAAGTCTGGGAACTGAATTCCCTCTCTCGCTTTAACTCTCTGGTCTGCCACCCCGTTGACCCCTAGCCCTGACCTCTGATTTCAACCCCTTACAAACACTTCCTGTAGTGGGACTAGGCCAGGAGAATGTTCCTGTCTCCTCCTCTATTCTCCCCTCTGATCGTCTTCATACCCCCTGCTTCCCCGGAAAAAAAAAGAAAAAAATGTTGCCTTTGCCCAGCGTATTTCCTAAACTTGGAAAATCCCTTTTCTGCTTATGTTCAATAATGTTTGCTTTAAAACATTATTATTATTATTATTATTATTGTTTTTATCGTTGTTGTTTTTATTAATTTTATTTCATCATCATCATCATCATCATCATCATCATCATCATCATCATCATCATCATTATTATTATTATTACAGAAAAAATCTTTCTGCCTTTACCTGTGATTCATCTTTATTTAAAAAAAGGGAAAAAAAGGTGTGTTTGAACTATGCAGGGGCATAGCAGTTCTTCCACTCTGCATAATTTACAATGTTTTAGAAATAAAAAAGCCTGAGGATCTGAATGACATAGCATAGCAGTATCCATCTTTCAAAAAAAGCCCACATCAATCAAAATGTATGCAACCAAAGATCCATACGGATGCCATCTCCCTCTCCACTCCACCTAATCTAATGATGGAAACATGTTGTGAACTTGTCCGCGGCCTCCGTTTCCGTCCTGCATTAACCCGAGAGGTGGTATTCTTCCGCACGGCCACCCTAACAGAGTAACAAAGCACATTGATTAAGGCTTGGCACTCGCTGGCGAGCCCGATGATCGTCTAATGAGGAGTGATAAGCGTGCCGACGCACAGGCTGCCTGCTGAAGTTGGCAGAGTCGGTTTTAATAAGCCTGCACCTAAAGTGCAGCAGGGGCCTCCTGTGTGTGTGTGGGTGGGTGAGTGTGTGTGTGGGTGTATGATGATTAAGTATGTGTATGTGCACATGTGTAATGATTGAGTGTGTGGATGTGCGTGTGTGAGGGTGAGGCGCTCTGGAGTTGCCCTCCGCCGCTCGGCGCAGAAGGAAGATTCGACGGAGAAGTGCGATCTCCTGTGAGGCAGACGCAATAAAGAGATAGCTGTTTGCGTTTTGGCTAGAGACGCCGACTTGCTACAAATCCTCCGAGTCTTCGGACACGACAGTGAGATTCTCCTCACTCCGCTGGAAGTGTAAGCTCTTATGTAATAGACTATTTGTGCCTAGAATATTGATAAATCAAACATTGAGATATTGCGACTGCAGCACATCAGAAGTGTATTCTGCAAATAATGCAAAGTGAGAACAAAATAAAACAGCACAGATCTGATAAACATTTATTACTGAATATAACTATGGTTATTATTTTTACATTCCCGAGATTACATATTTAAATTGAAATAGTTCTCTACACACTTTGAGGTTAAATCAAAGTGTTGAGAAATGAGTTCAGTAAGAAAATAAACATGACTTGTGTTTAACAGACATACGCTCCTAAAGCTGGGATTTGTCTTGGAGCAGCTCCAGTCCCCATTCACAAAAACAGTGCAGTTTTGGGTGCACTCACTTAATATTCACACAAGCCCAAGGCCTGACTGACAAATGCTCTATGCTACCTGAACCCAGGGTCAAAGGTCACGGTAAAAACACAGAGGAAAAGGCAAAGAAAGAGGAAAATTACATGAAAAATGTTTAAGAATAATATATATATACTGTACATATATATATATATATATATATATATATATATATATATATGTAATGTATATTTTACGCACAACTCTTTTTGCAGGTACTTCACAGTTCACAAATCACAATTGCTCTGATAAGTTCTGAGCAAAAAAAGTCACAACCTCACAACCTTCTGATTATATTACATCACCTTATAGGTACAGCTACTGATTTATTACCCCACATTCCAAACATAATTCACACCCCTTCATATTAAAAATTTGTACTTGTGATTTAAATTGGTATCTAGATTTTATCATAGCGTCGTATATGTATCATATTATCAATGATTAGTATCACATATTTTAACTTCTATTTAATATTATCCCCAGGTGGGGAGGTCCGGGTCCTTTCTGTGTGGAGTTTGCATGTTCTCACCGTGTCTGCAGGGGGTTTCCTCCAGGTGCTCCGGTTTCCCTTCACAGTCCAAAGACATGCAAGTGAGGTAAATTGGAGATACTAAATTGTCCATGACTGTGTTCAATATAACCTTGTGAACTGATGAATCTTGTGTAATGAGTAACTACTGTTCCTGTTATGAATGTAACCAAAGTGTAAAAACATGACGTTAAAATCCTAATAAATAAATAAATCTATTTAATATTACTTATTACTTATATTCTAATTTGTATTATGTATTACATTTTTCTACTTTAAAGAATAAAGAATATTCTAACATTCCAAATTTGATCCCATATTCCATAATTTATTTAATATTTTATATTTAATTAAACAGTTCATATGCTGCATCTTAATGTATATTTTACATTTTATTTTATATTCTATATGTCATTATGTTCAGTGTATAGCAGTCTGTTTAATTCTCCGTTCAGTTCATATCAGTATTTTCATTTCAGAATTCTCTTTAATACCCCACATTTAATATTTAGTTTAATATTTCATATTCCAAACCCCATTCAATATTTAACATAAAAAATCTTGAATTCAATACTATTGAATAGTCCAACAGCCATACTGTTTAATTATTATTGTTATTATTAATATTAATATATTTGTTATATTATTATCATTATTATTATTAATATTATTGTTATTATTATTGTAATTATTATTAACATTATTGTATTATTATTATTAACATTATTGTTATTATTATTATTATTATTTTTATTGTTATTATTATTCTCAGTATTTAGAATTACATGCATACTACTAAACACTATTCTGTTAATAATCCTAATAATAATATAAATTTTAAAGTTCTTATTTTATATTTCAAATCTGTTCATAATGTCGTTAATGCATTTAGTGATATTTTAAGGCCCCAAAATAATACAATAATAATTATTTAAGAACAAAATAAATAAATAAATCAGGGTATTTCTGTACTCTCTCTGATGCAGTGAACAGACAAAACTGTGTTTTGTGTTCGGAATCAGGCCGACGGCTTCAGTAAGAGAGAGTGTGTCCTAAGAGAGCAGGGCAAACGTGTGTGGCGGGATTCAGGCTTTTTGGCAAAGAGATCCCCCTCACTTGATTACGTGTATTCTACAGAGAGACCACTCTCTCTATCTGACTTTTGTTATTCTCCTTCTCTCTTGTTCGCTCACTTGCTTTCTTTATTCTTTTTATTATTATTATTTCTTTTTACTAAGTTAAAAATGCATATTATACTTTTAATATGCCATTTGATTTGCTATAATTAGTTTTTTGTTTTTTTATATATTACTATTATTATTATTATTTTTAACTTTTTCATTTAACTTTTTTTAATCAAACACCCAGATTTGTCACTTCCCAGATGTTGGGTTTGCATTTTTTAAATTAATTTCACATCAGCTCAATCCTTGATGAGAGAAGCCTTCTCTCCACATGTCGGCACACTGGCTTAAACCTGTGGACCTGTATTCCCCAGCTCCTCTTTCTCTCCGTGTCGGAATATAAAAATAGGAGGCCTGTCGTGTCACATTCATTAAGTGTGAAACTCAGAAATTAATAATGTAAAAATGTGCTTTTTAATTAGTCCTGCATCCAGCCCAGAGTGCAAAAATGGAACTTGTCCCTCCCTGTAGACTATTTCTTAATAAAGTATTAGCCGCTGATGTGCTGACTTTGACAGTTATGATGAAATGGGAGGACAGTGTTCATGAACACTTCAACAAATAAATCCAACGTATTCTTTACAGAAGACACCCCGGACATATCGCCAGTCCATTACAGGGCACACACACACATTCACATTTAGGGCACTGTAGGAGCTCCAGTTGGCCTGAATGCATGTCTTTAAAAACTGGAGAACCTGGAGGAAACCCACGTGAACACAGGAAGAACATGCACATAATAATAATAATAATACATTTTATTTATATAGCGCTTTTCAAGATACTCAAAGACGCTTTACATAAGACAAATAATCAAAACAAATACGTACATACACCATACAAATCATAGTAATCCACACAGAAAAGACCAGTAAAGACCAGAAAAGTAGCGTCAGCGCTACCTATTGCATCACGTGCCACCTACGTATAATACATATCTAATACATATAATATATTTATATGTACACCATATTATGATTATAATTAATAATAAAATAATAATTATAATTATAACAATCATTATAATTAGGAAGAAAAAAAAGAATTTATAATATTTATAGTACTTTATTTTAAATAAAATTCATCATTAAACTGGAAACTAAATTACACCATTTAACTCATTTATAAAAGATATTAAAATAAATATCACAAAATTGAACAGGTAAGTGTATTAAATGCATATTTTGTTCATGAATTTTTTGAGACACTTCATCCTGCATCAGGGTTGTCACTGGTCTGGCACCACCTACAATTCCTGGCACGAGGCAGGAACATACCTTGGACAGGGTGCCTTTTAATGCAGCCGACACGTGAGTGCATTTTTAATTACTTGTTAGCACTTACAACTAATCTAAAGCCAAATATATTCTATGTTTGCATGTTTTTGAGAGGTTGGGGAAAATAAAAGACATAGGAAATACACCGATCAGGCATAACATTATGACCACCTCCTTGTTTCTATACACTCACTGTCTATTTTATTAGCTCCACTTACCATATAGAAGCACTTTGTAGTTCTACAACTGTAGCCCATCTGTTTCTCTACATCTCTACATACTTTTTTAGCCTGCTTTCACTCTGTTCTTCAATGGTCAGGACTGTCCCAGGACCACCACAGAGCAGGTATTATTTAGGTGGTGGATGATTCTTAGCACTGCAGTGACCTGGTGGTGGTGTGTTAGTGTGTTGTGCTGGTATGAGTGGATCAGACACAGCAGCGCTGCTGGAGTTTTTAAACACCTCACTGTACCTGCTGGACTAAGAATAGTCCACCAACCAAAAATATCCAGCCAACAGCTCCCTGTGGGCAGCATCCTGTGACCACTGATGAAGGTCTAGAAGAAGACCAACTCAAACAGCAGCAATAGATGAGTGATCGTCTCTGACTTTACATCTACAAGGTGGACCAACTAGGTCGGAGTGTCTAATAGAGTGGACAGTGAGTGGACACGGTATTTAAAAACTCCAGCAGTGCTGCTGTGTCTGATCCACTCATACCAGCACAACACACACTAACACACCACCACCATGTCAGTGTCACTGCAGTGCTGAGAATGATCCACCACCCAAATAACACCTGCTCTGTGGTGGTCCTGGGACAGTCCTGACCATTGAAGAACAGGGTAAAAAGAAATAGATGGTCAGTAATTATAGAACTACAAAGTGCTCCTATATGGTAAGTGGAGCTGATAAAATGAACAGTGGGTAGAAACAAGGAGGTGGTTTTAATGTTATGGTTGATCAGTGTACATGCAAAAATCCAAGGATTGAACCTAGGTCCACAGGACTCACATTGCTGTGAGGCATCCACACAATCAGTTGCATCATTTAAATGTGTGCAGTTAAGAATTTTCACTTTCATGTAGATTAAACTGGCATCCTGTAAGGCTGTATTCTTGAGTTGCACCTAGTTTCAGAGTGGCACTGGAGTTACTGTGACTCTGACAAAGAAGCATTAGTAAAAAAATGAATGTCAAATTCATAATGTCACATCAGCATTGATATTTTTAAGGTTATTAAAGAAGTGCAGAAAGGATTTACAGCTACCCTTAGAAAGGATGTTGTAGTAGGAGTGTGTGTGTGTGTGTTTTCAGTGCACTCAGGGGAGCTGGTTTGGATATGGCTGTGGAAACAGAATGTAGTGTTGGTGTGTGTTGAGGTCCATGCCGAGTTCAGGACCCCCTTGTGTACATCAACTCTCCAACAACTTCTGTACTGAGAACCTGCTACACTGAGGCAGTGCTCAAAAACCTCAAACCTTAAATATTCCAAAACCTTGTCCAAATACCCCTCACCCCACCAAGAGCCTGTAGAACTTATCTGCTAAGAATAAGACTGCAGCTCTGCCATAGCAATCAGCAGTGCCTATCAGGCTACTGAAACCATGGCTGTGAATAAATGATCTGCCTTTTACCCCAAACACTTCATTCTTGACAAAAATCATTTTGAACAGTACTGCAATCCTGTCTTTTTGCCTCACATCTGCTCTTATTTTGGCCTCCTAGCATAAAGCGAAGTGGGTCGTTAGGGCCAAATCACGCGGCACTTCCTAATTTGGAATAATTAAATCTTTCCTCCTGCCCTCAGAATCCCCTTGAAATATTTATGCACAGGTTAGAGTTGGCGGGGTGAACGCGAGGCTATCACACACACTGACATTTCCTGCGCCACAGCTTACAGATGCAGCGGCGCTCACGAGCAGATTAAAACTGACACTAATTATAATCTGACTAGTGTTATATAACTTAGATGCTCAGGTGAATCCCTGGTCTGTTTGCCTGCGTTGACAGATCCTGTCACTTTTGTTTAGAGGCCGAATTGCTGGGAGAAGAAAGGCTATGCCATGCTGCATTCAAGGCCTGCTGCCAAATTGGCTCCAGATTCAGACGTGGCTCCGTCCCTTTTTTATTTAATTGAAGTGCTAATGAGTGGTGGGTATGCGAGTGCCACTCACTCTCTTGCAAAAAAAAAAAAAAAAAAAGACAACAGTAAGAGCTTTGAATATGATCTAAGCCTGAGTTTAAGAAGATAGCAGGTTAACCGCACGAGCTTTGCTCCTTATCCATAATCTCTATTAAAATAAACAACACACAACACTCCCCACCTCCCACTTGCTCACTACAGCAGATTTGCATCTATTTTATTTTTCTCCTCCTGCCACCGAACCACTGGGAACAGTCTGACAAACTGCACTAATGTCCAAAATCTGGAGCCGAATCTGCTGCCCATTAAGGCCTGAAAGTACATGATATTAACCTGGTCAATCTGCCTGCATGACCACACATGCACTCCTGGGGCCAGACTGACTCACATATATAAACCAACAAACAGCAAGATAGATAAATCAGCCACTGTCAAATTCAAAACAAAACCCAGCAAATGATGAAATTTTGTGAATTGTAAATGACTGTAATATACTGTAGCTGCTGGATAAAAACCTTATACATAATTTTAGCACTGGCTCGATACCACTTTTTTATGTCTGATACCGATACTGCAAATTGAGGATCTGCCGATAACAATCCGATACCGTCATTTCTCCTCTCAAACAACTAAGCAGTAATAATACATGTCTCAATGCACCATGGTTAAACTAGCTATCTAAATAACAATGCTCAGACTGTGAAACTAATATTTTAAAGGAATAAATACAGAACCTACAACATCACACTTATGCAAAACTGCTGTTTTTATTTTAACTTTTACACACAGATCATTTAGCAGCATTTTTGGTTTCACTAATGTTTGAGCAATCAGACCAGTAAGAATTGATGCAGAGTTGAGATTTTCAGTTAAAGTTCTGTCACGTTTTTAGATCATTAAACCCTGCTGGATTTTGAAGAGGACATCTGTGGCTAAACGGGAAACGGTGTAGTTTGTTTTATTTCATAACACTAATGAATTAATCGTTGAGGATGTGAGAGATCTCCAAGCCGGGACAAGATAGGCAATTCATCATTTATAAATGCGATTTTTATTGTGTTTTAACAGTGTTTTTGGATGTGGCAGTAGTAGATGATTTTTTAAAAGGCTAAAAATTTAAGTAGATTAGTGTGTTTTAATTTCTGAATGGCTGTTACAGATGAGTTGTAGATCAGTGGCACATGTTAATGATGTCATCAAGATAAAAAAAAGCTGGTAATAAGCGGCACACTGTTGGAACATATTTGCTTTACACACAAACAATGGCCTTATTTACATTAAGTGTTATTTACATTAAGCAACAGTATCTGATCGGATTACACGTTTTTTTTCCTTTCCAATATCCGATCCAGTGATTTGAGCCAATATTAGACAGATACCAGCCCTATATAATTTTGTACACCTCTGATCAAATGCTATAGTGATTTTCTAAGTGTGTTGCATGTTTGCATGTTTTTGAGAGTTTGGGGAAACCTGGAATACACAAATGAATCTCTTAAGAACAAAGGAAGTGAATGTAAACAGTCTTAGAGGCAACCAAGGATTGAACCTAGGTTCCCATGACTCCCAGTTGCACCATTTAAATGTGTTCAGTTAAGAAGTTTGACTTTCATGTAGATTTCAGGCTGGTTCTACACTGGCATCCTGTAAGGCTGTATTATTGTGTTTGCGCCTAGTGTCACCTGACTTACTGTGACTGACAATGATGAAGCATTAGTAAAAAAGAAATAAATAAAGGTGCCCAGGTGGTGCAGCGGGATATTCCGCTAGTACACCAGCGCCGAGTTCTGAAGTCCTCGGTTCAAAACTCTGCGTTGCCACCGGTTGGCTGGGCGCCAGCTAGCGGGCTATTATGGCAGATTTGCATCTATTTTATTTTTCTCCTCCTGCCACCGAACCACTGGGAACAGTCTGACAAACTGCACTAATGTCCAAAATCTGGAGCCGAATCTGCTGCCCATTAAGGCCTGAAAGTACATGATATTAACCTGGTCAATCTGCCTGCATGACCACACATGCACTCCTGGGGCCAGACTGACTCACATATATAAACCAACAAACAGCAAGATAGATAAATCAGCCACTGTCAAATTCAAAACAAAACCCAGCAAATGATGAAATTTTGTGAATTGTAAATGACTGTAATATACTGTAGCTGCTGGATAAAAACCTTATACATAATTTTAGCACTGGCTCGATACCACTTTTTTATGTCTGATACCGATACTGCAAATTGAGGATCTGCCGATAACAATCCGATACCGTCATTTCTCCTCTCAAACAACTAAGCAGTAATAATACATGTCTCAATGCACCATGGTTAAACTAGCTATCTAAATAACAATGCTCAGACTGTGAAACTAATATTTTAAAGGAATAAATACAGAACCTACAACATCACACTTATGCAAAACTGCTGTTTTTATTTTAACTTTTACACACAGATCATTTAGCAGCATTTTTGGTTTCACTAATGTTTGAGCAATCAGACCAGTAAGAATTGATGCAGAGTTGAGATTTTCAGTTAAAGTTCTGTCACGTTTTTAGATCATTAAACCCTGCTGGATTTTGAAGAGGACATCTGTGGCTAAACGGGAAACGGTGTAGTTTGTTTTATTTCATAACACTAATGAATTAATCGTTGAGGATGTGAGAGATCTCCAAGCCGGGACAAGATAGGCAATTCATCATTTATAAATGCGATTTTTATTGTGTTTTAACAGTGTTTTTGGATGTGGCAGTAGTAGATGATTTTTTAAAAGGCTAAAAATTTAAGTAGATTAGTGTGTTTTAATTTCTGAATGGCTGTTACAGATGAGTTGTAGATCAGTGGCACATGTTAATGATGTCATCAAGATAAAAAAAAGCTGGTAATAAGCGGCACACTGTTGGAACATATTTGCTTTACACACAAACAATGGCCTTATTTACATTAAGTGTTATTTACATTAAGCAACAGTATCTGATCGGATTACACGTTTTTTTTCCTTTCCAATATCCGATCCAGTGATTTGAGCCAATATTAGACAGATACCAGCCCTATATAATTTTGTACACCTCTGATCAAATGCTATAGTGATTTTCTAAGTGTGTTGCATGTTTGCATGTTTTTGAGAGTTTGGGGAAACCTGGAATACACAAATGAATCTCTTAAGAACAAAGGAAGTGAATGTAAACAGTCTTAGAGGCAACCAAGGATTGAACCTAGGTTCCCATGACTCCCAGTTGCACCATTTAAATGTGTTCAGTTAAGAAGTTTGACTTTCATGTAGATTTCAGGCTGGTTCTACACTGGCATCCTGTAAGGCTGTATTATTGTGTTTGCGCCTAGTGTCACCTGACTTACTGTGACTGACAATGATGAAGCATTAGTAAAAAAGAAATAAATAAAGGTGCCCAGGTGGTGCAGCGGGATATTCCGCTAGTACACCAGCGCCGAGTTCTGAAGTCCTCGGTTCAAAACTCTGCGTTGCCACCGGTTGGCTGGGCGCCAGCTAGCGGGCTATTATGGCAGTGCCTGCAGGGGGGATGACCGGATTATGTGGGTGGGGTCCTCAAACGCTGTGTAAGTACCCTGATTGGAAGATAGAGAGCCACCTGTGCAGAATGCATGGGTACAAAAGCAGCAATACACCCACCTCAACTGTAATCAGGGATCCCACAGCAGTGGAAGATAAATTGACTACGCTAAATTGGAAGAAAATAAGAGAAAATGCATAAATAAAATAGAAAAATAAATAAATAAATACATGCGGAATTTAAAATGTTACAACATCATTGATATATTTAAGGTTATTAAAAAAGTGCAGAAAGGATTTACAATTACCATTACAAAGGTTGATGTAGTAGGCTCTATGAGTAAGTCTCCAAGTGTGTGTGTGTGTGTGTGTGTGTGTGTGTGTGTCAAATATATTACTGTATATTGTACAAATAAACACCTCTCGTCAAATGCTATGTTGATTTTCTAAGTAGCATACATTACCACTTTATCTACAGGGAACTTTTGTAATGGTACTGGTATTCACCAAATATAGCAAGTTATATAAAATATCATACAACATTTAGTCATATGGTCTGTCTGTGGGTGGAACTGAGAGATACTTACTATAATTACCTGTTGCTGGACAGGTCGCCAGTACATCACAGGGCATCGTGGGCTATTAAAACTTCATATACAGATTGACATGGATCTTTTTTGTTTGTTCTTTGTATGAATCTGAAGTTGCATTCTCTGATTTGGTGTAGCTTAGAAGGTTAAGTGTTTAAAACTATGTTTTGTATATTTCATTTTATTATATAGACTAGAGGGCTCAGATTACACAGTGGTAAATCACGCTAGCCCACACTAGATGAGATCTGGTGTTCTATTCTCAGTTGTGCTATCGGCTGGTTGAGCATCTACACAGGCATGACTGGGTATGTCTGAAACGGTGGCTGAGCAACCCTAACCACTAAGAGGTGCACTCTGGAGTGTAACCTTTGTTTTGCCCAATAAATTGGACCCTCCGTGCAACTGACCAGGATAAAGTGTAGGTAAAAGAGACAATGAATGATATTTTAGATTATATAGTGCAGTGGGTAGCACTGTTGCCTCACAGCTAAAAAAAAGGGCCTGGATTTGATTCCTCAGCCAGGCAGACATGGTCCTTTCTGTGTGAAGTTTGCATATTCTCCCTGTGGGTGCAGTTAGGCCAACTGGAGCTAATAGACATTGCCCTAAGTGTGAGTGTGTGTGAACATGTGTGTTTGCCCTGTAAAGAACTGGTGTTTCCTACCTTTTGTTTGATGTATTGGACCCACTGCGACCCTGATCAGAATAAAGCAGAAATTGAACAAATTAATATTCCTCTAAAGTGTTCTATATACTATCTTTCTTTATGGTTGTCTTGTAAGCCATGGTTATCTTGTAGGTCATGCTTGAGTCATGGACAGTAATTATTAATGGCATCATGTGGCTTTTCTGTCATGTCATATGCTTGGATTTAGCCTGCTTTAGCCCATATTAACCCAGGTCAAAATGCATATGTGAAATTTTGCTACAGTGTGTTGTTTTTTTATAGCAGTTAATGGCAAAATAATGAACATTTCATTTACAGTATGAACATCAACAAAAGTCCAAAGAATACGTGGTGCAAATAAAGTAGTAGTTATAAAGAATAGAAGACTTAAGCCAAAAACACTTAAGGATGGAGATCTATGCACTTTCATTACATTTTAAAATGAGATAATGTGCTTTAGCTTTTGATTTTAAAGGGGAAGCTCTGCTAATAAAGGGTGCAGCAATTAGAGGGAAATTGAGTGCATAAAACAAACACCTCCCTCGATATCAAGGACTTTAATTGCAGTACAATTACTGTGTGTCAAACAAACAACACTGAGGCATACAGAGGCAACTAAAGTAGTGATTATGGTGATGCTCTTAATGCAGATAGTGTAACAGCTTAGCTTATTTGAAAGCAGTAGGGTTGATATGATGGTTGATATAAATCTAGTGAAGCTGTTTTCTGTAATATATTACTTCTGTTGTTTATACTCTCACTGTATAACAGCTTATTTGTAGTTTCATGGATCTTACAATCTTCAAATTTTCTTAGTTTTAATAGAAAAGCCTTTATTATCAAGTAAATTGTTTATAAAATAGGTTTCATTATGTGATTTCATAATTTAGTGTATCTAAAAATATTTATTTATTTATTAGAATTTTAAGGTCATATTTTACACTTGTGTTACATTATTGACAGGGCAGGTAGTTATTGGTTACACATGATTCATGAATTTACACTCACAGGTAATTCTGCATCTCCAATTCACCTAACGTACATGTTTTTGGACTATAGGAGGAATCACACAGAGACACAGGGAGAACACGCAAACTCCAGAGCGGCACGGTGGCTAAGTGGGTTGCACTGTCACCTCACAGCAAGAAGGTCCTGGGTTCGATCCCCAGATGGTGCAGTCCGGGTCCTTTCTGTGTGGGGTTTGCATATGTTATTCCCGTGTCTGCATGGGTTTACTCCGGGTGCTCCGGTTTCCTCCCACAGTCCCAAGACATGCAAGTGAGGTGAATTGGAGATACAAAATTGTCCATGATTGTGTTCGATAAAACCTTGTGAACTGATGAATCTTGTTTAATGAGTAACTATCATTTCTGTCATGAATGTAACCAAAGTGTAAAACATGACGTTAAAATCCTAAAACTCCAGACAGAAAAGTCCTTGGACAGCTCTACCTAGGAATCAAACCCAGGACGTTCTTGCTCTGAGGCAAGTGCTACCCACCGAGCCATTGTGCTGCCCAACATGCAAATCAATTCTTTAAGTATAAGTTTTACAGTACGTAAATGAAGCTGACTCTCAAATAAAGCTTAGCTTAAATTAAATGTTTAGTGGTACAGAAATTACACATTGTATTAAAGTCAGCGGATAAGGTTCTAGGCTTGTACTTGGATGGTCATTGGCTCACACTACAACACTGCCAGGTTGCCAGTGTTGGGCCACTGAACATGGCTCTTAATTCATATTGCTTATTATTCAGTCAGAAATCGTGCTTTAATGCTATAGATCATGTGACTACATTTAGTCTCTTTTAATCCATATTGACTAACATCTTTTTTTGAATTCTTAGATTTTTTTTTTTTTTTTAGTTTTATTACTTTGATAAGGATCATACCACCATTTTGTAATTATTTAAGGGTTTAATTACTTTTTCGTATGATGAGTAGAGCAACTTAAAAAAAATAATAAAATAATAGCAAATTAAATCTTACTGTATAGTTTGGTTTATTCTATCAATGTATGCAAGAAGGGTTAGGTTAGGGTTAAGGGTTAGGGTTAGTAAAATTAGTAAAAATGCAAAATACTTTTAGCAACAAAACACTGTTTACAATAAAATAGAATAAAACTAACTAAATAAATAATAATAAAAAAACTTCAAGCAGTGTTGTCACTGGTAGATTGCGAACTTGAGCCCAGTTGTGTCACAATGTCAAGCAGTGTCTGAAGGTCCTACAAAGCATTATTCATAACTATTCTCTTAAGTGAGCATGGTAACTTTCCTGTGGTGGCAGTCAACCATCTTCTTTATGTTTGTCACCCAATGATCTTGCTACAATATCAAGAAAACATACACTAAAACCTGCAAAAAATAGTGCAACGACATGGACAGTTCATTCAACAGTTAGTCATTATACAGTGGACAGGACTTTGTTAAACCGCTAAGTGGAGCTGATTTTGTGATCTGGTTTTGCATATAATCAAGGCAAAGGGGAACCAGTCTGTAATGATTGGTGGTGGTGAGCGCACACTGTAACGGATGAGAAAAATGGTGGGTTTGTTTGTAACCCATTCCAGTGAGTCTCTAATTGTTGTCCCCAAGAATCTAAAAGACTCAAAGTTGACACAGTGAACTTGTTGAGTTTCAGGGTTATCTTTTATCTTAAAATGTGATCATATTGAAACTCTTGTTCATCAATACACTCACTCACATTTTTAACCGCTTATCCAGTCAGGGTGGCGGGGGGTGCTGGAGCCTATGCCAGCTTTTCAATGACTGCAAGGCACAAAGTAACACCCTGGCGCCAGTCCATCATACGGTAGACACATATACACTCACACACACACATACACACACCCATTCACCTATAGGGCAATTCAGTGTCTCCAATTAACCTGAGTGCATGTTCTTAGACTGTGAGTGGAAACCGGAGCTCCTGGAGGAAACCCTCGCAGACACGGGGACCTGGACCGCCCCGCCTGGGGATTAAACCCAGGATCTTCTTGCTGTGAGGTGACAGTACTACTCACCAAGCCACCGTGCCGCCCTTTATCAATACACTGTTTTAATATTTAGAATTTGTAATGTAGGTGCATTTATTTGAATGAAACAGCCTAATGAAACAGCCTAAACACTGCCACATCACCCCACTGCTGAATTCTCTTCACTGTCTCCCTGTAGATGCCCACATTTAGTTTAAACACTGACCAGCCCCAAGCTACCGTCAAGGTCTAATAAAACCCTGCTCTGTACCACGCAACCTCCGAGCCACTAGTCTTGCCCAACTTGATCCTCCACCCAGAACTCAAGGAAGACAAGCATCAAGGCTCTTCTCTGTACTTGCACCCAAGTGGTGGAGTGAACCTCCTCTGTCTGAACATCAGACATGAGTCTCTCAACGTCTTCAATTAAAAACCCACCTCTTTACTAAGCACTTAAGCTGACGTACTTACTAATGCTCTTATTTACTTATTGCATAAAAAAATACAATACAAACTGTCTTTAATAAATCATTTCTGTCAATCAATTCTGTGTACCTACTGTTAGGCCTTCACTGAGTAATCAGCTGTTATCATCTTCATCTTTTTTTACTTCATCACAGGGCGTAATCCTGCCGTACAATGACAGGGTGAGAGGTCAAGTCAGTGTCCATGTCCACGGTGTTCAAAGGGCAGTGCTGAGTTTTTGTGTGTATTTGTGATGGGTGAGGAGGAGGATTTCAGCTGTTTGTGCTGCACTCTCTTCTCAAACACTCCTGGGACTGCGTGGTGAGCTCATGCAATCAGGCCACTCGAGACCAGCACAGCTGTCAGATAAAAATCAATTGAATTTTAAAGCGCTTTAAAGTAAATATTTAATTCTTGCCTTGGGAACCAATTAAGTGAAGTATGTGAACTTGGAAGCTCTGGTTGAACTGGAGATACACTGGAACCAGCTGGTGAGCCACAGGGATCAAATGAGGGGGGAGCTTACAGAAAAAAAGATGCAAATCTTTGGTGCGAAGGCTCGGTCTCAATTATGTATTGATGTTTTAAAGATGTGCTAAAGTTGGAGTGGCAGTGAGAAATTGGAGCTCAGCCAGTAAGGTGTATAGCACAGCGAGCTGCCTGCTAGCTTCTCAGTGCTGTGTGTTTGTTACTATTTGTTTTGTTGCTGATGTAATTTCCCCAGCCTAGAGAAGGCATGCTGGAGCATGCTCATGGAACATGGTGTGTGTGTGTGTGGGTGTGTGTGTGTGTGTGTGTGTGTGAGTGTGAGAGAGAGATAGAAAGAGAGAGACTCAGGTTATTAATATGCATTCATTATCTGCTGGACCACCGCTTAATCCTGGTCAGGATCACGGTGGGTCCAATTCATTAGGCGACACAGGTTGGATGAACCTGTTGGTGTGTGTGTAAGAGAGAAAGAGAGAGACTCAGGTTATTAATATGCATTCATTATCTGCTTGACCACCGCTTTATCCTGGTCAGGATCACGGTGGGTCCAATTCATTAGGCGACACAGGTTGGATGAACCTGTTGGTGTGTCTGTGTGTCTGTGTCTGTGTGTGTGTGTGTGTGTAAGAGAGAGAGAGACTCAAGTTATCAATATGCATTCATTATCTCCTTTATCATCGCTTAATCCTGGTCAGAATTGCAGTGGGTCCAATTCATTAGGCGAAAGGCAGGAAACACAGGTTGGATGAACCTGTTGGTGTGTGTGTGTGTGTGTGTGTGTGTGTGTGTGTGTGTGTGTGTGTGCGTGTGTGTGTGTGTGTGTGTGAAAAAGAGATAGAGATACTCAAGTTATGAATGTGCATTCATTATCTGCGTGACCACTTCTTAATCCTGATCAGGACTGCAGTGGGTCCAATTCATTAGGCAAAAGGCAAGAAACACAGGTTGGAAGATCCTGTTGGTGTGTGTGTGTGTGTAAGAGAGAGAGAGAGATAGAAAGAGACTCAGGTTATTAATATGCATTCATTATCTGCTTTACCATTGCTTAATCCTGGTCAGGATTGCGGTGGGTCCGATTCATTAGGCGAAAGACAGGAAACATACGTTGGATGAACCTGTTGGTGTGTGTGTGTGTGAAAAAGAGATAGAGATACTCAGGTTATGAATATTTATTCATTGTCTCCTTTACCACCTCTTAAACCTGGTCAGGATCGCAGTGGGTCTGATTCAACACAGGTTGAATTGACAGGTTGCCAGTCCACACAAAAACACACACACACGCTCACATTTAGGAACATTTTAGTAGCTTTATTTGGACTGACAGCATATCTTTGGACTTGTGGACGGAAACCGAAGCACCCGAAGGAAAACTACGTGGACACAAAGGGAACATTAGGGGACCCTGGCCGCCCGCCTGGGGAATCAAACCCAGATCCTTCTTTCTGCAACAGAGCTACCCACTGTGCCACCATGCCACCGAGGAAATGACTATACAAACCCCATTTCCAGACTTTATTAAACTGACTTGTAAATATAAAATAATATTAAATTGTAATACCTGCAACACATAAAAGTTGAGACGAAGGCATGTTTACCACTGTGTTACAGTGTTAATAAAGTACTGTACAGTGGCACCTTGTAACTCGACATCTCCTAAACTCAAAATCTTTGAAACTCAACGCCCTTCATTGAGAAATTTGTACCTTTAAACTCAACATTCCCCTTAAACTCAACGTGTTCAGTTAGGTTTTTTTAAATTAATTTAAAATTAACAATAAACAGCTGCTTTGTTCAGCGCTCGGCTTGAGCGGTGCAGTAAAACGTCATCAAAGTGCGCATATGAGTCAAATCTGCATTTGTGTGGAACAACCATCAGATTCACTCTGAAAGGTCCACATGTATCTGTGTTCAGCTGAATTTTCCTCGTTTCACTTTTAAACTTGTGTTACAGCTCGGGTTCTGAGAAATTATAAGAATCAGCTTATTTTATTGTTTTTACATTATGTGTTATTTTTAGTGTATAAGTGTCACAAACGACCCCATTATTTTACATTAGCCTAAGGGCCTGGGTTTGATCCCCAGGTGGGGTGGTCTGGGTCCTTTCTGTGTGGAATTTGCATGTTCTTCCCATATCTGTGTGGGTTTCCTATGGGAGCTTTGGTTTCCTCCCACAGTCCAAAGACATGCAAGTGAGGTGAATTGGAGATACAAAATTGTCCATGACTGTGTTTGACATTAAACTTGTGAACTGATGAATCTTCTGTAACAAGTAACTACGTGTTCTGTCATGAATGTAACCAAAGTGGGTAAAACATGATGTTAAAATCCTAATAAAAACAAACAAACATTAGCCTAAAATATAAGCAAGTCCACTGGACCATGGCATTAACAGGTTTCCGATACATTCTTATGGGGAAAAAGTACCTTGAAACTCGATGCCTTTTAAACTCCACGCCACTACCAAAACCAACTGACGTTCAGTTTCAAGGTACCACTGTATTCATAAATATAAATACACTAAAAGAGGTTTTTGCTAAATTGTGTTTTCTCTGTAATGATTACAGGGTGAACTTTTTCGTGCGTGAATTAAAAAAAAAAACCTGCATAGGTGTGTGTGTGTGTATGTGTGTGTGTGTGTGTGTGCACACGCACCTGTGGCTGTAAGACATTGCTGCAGGATGTCCAACAGACAAAAGCAGCTTCTGACCAGCTTTTCTTCCTCCTCATACATTTCCTGTGCTCATACCCTGCCCGCTGATACCTGTTTAACATGAGCAGGAAGAGGAAATGATTTCACTGCTACCTGACAGTTCTCTTCCTCAATGGACGGACCAGATGCTTTAGTAAGCATAAACTGCAAATCGGGACTTTCTGTTTGGGTAAAAATATGTGGGCAACTCATTATCACTGTGTGATATCTAGGGCCCTACTAAATTCAAGGGGAAATGTGCTTAATTTTACAGACCTCGTTTTTCAAAAATCACAGATTTCACAGATGTTTTAAGAAAAGTGCCACATTTCATGGCAGTCATTAAAAAACACTTATAAATTAAATGATAGAATCAATGGAAGCTACAATACACAGCACAGCCTACCTTAATAACTTCCTTTCAAAGATGAATATTCTCTTCCATGTTTTGACACAACTTTCACCATCCCTACAGAATCAGTTGGGAGTTTTCCAAACTCAGTTACACAAGTCGTGTTTTTAGCTGCTTTAGACTTCAACATTTTGAACATTTTGTCTAACCGATTGCTAATGTAACTGAGCATCTTTAGAGTTTGTTGAGTTTATAAAAAAAGAAATAAACGGTACACAAACTATCACAGCACAGAGATGATCACATGTGTAGAGAAGCACACTTTTTCTTTGACTATGGAATCCCCAAAGAAACAAAATGTGCTCAATATGTAAACACATACACATCAAACATTGTCTGCACACTACACCATAGAAAAGTCTGTTACACTAACTTAATTACTGTATGATTGCTAGGACCGCTTTATATTGCATATTGCGCCTTGTATTTCATACGCTACGTGAATGAAAAATATTAAATCGCTTAACACAAACCTTAAATTTAGAATTTTACAGCAAATTGCATATTTCACTGGCTGTTTTTCATGGCCGTGAATTAGGTAGGGCCTTATCCTATTCCAAAAACCAATAGCTATGAAATAACACTAATTATTTTTATTTTTTTTAATTTAATTTTTGTTATTGTTACAAATAAAGAATAGTTTCTATTTTATTTATGCATTTTCACCCATTTTCTCCCAATTTAGCATAGTCAATTCGTCTTCTGCTGCTGGGGGATCCCTGATTTGTAGTCCAGGTGGGTATATTGCTGCTCACACCTCCTCCGACCCACGCACAGCCCTTAGCGGAACCCTTTTTCACCTATGCATTCTGCACAGGCGGCTCTCTATCTGCCAATCAGGGTCCTTACACAGCATTTTGAAGACCCCACCCACATAGTCCGGTCATCCCGCCCTAGCAGAACCGTGTCTGCTTCAGGCCCTGCCAATTTTGCCTGCTAGACGGCTCCCAGCCGATCGGTGGCAACACAGATTTTCGAACCGAGTAGTTCAGAATCTCAGGTATATCCCGCTGACCACCTGGGTGCCCAACTGTATGTACATTCTTACCTCAACTGCACATGGCAATTTATCTTAAACAGACTTTTTGTGAGTGAAAATCTAGTAGATCCAGCTAATTTGTTTTAAAGCTAGAGAACATGGCATGAGATACAAGAAAAGAACAGATCTACCATACTTACACAGGATCTTCAAAAAGTTTCCACACTTTTGTATTTTCGTTGGAAATGGTGAGGGCAGGAGGAGTAGTAACTGGTCGTGTCTGAGAGAGACATCTAATTTTCACCTTTTTGGACACTCAGAAAAGCTTTAAGGGTAAGAAGATTTACATGTGATGATGATGTGAAAGCAGCGGTGCATCGGTGGCTATGCACTCAACCAAAAACCTTTTTTTTGCTGATGGCATTAAAAAGTTGGCATGACGCTGGGAAAAATGCATAGGAAGGCGACTATGTAGAAACGTGATGTCATTTGTTTTTGAAATTTTTAATAAAAAGTGTTTAAAAAAGTGCTGAAACGCTTTGAAGAACCCTCACACAATTACTTAACAACAGCATCAGTATGTCTGAGAATGCCTCTTCCTGCTTAAACTGCTTCTTGATCAGCACTTACAGCTGCTGCCAGGACCATTTCCACCTGAGAGGAAAGAAATGTCAGAATTTTAAATCACTTTCTTAAACGACTGTGCCTCTCTTCCTTTCTTCATGTGGTTGTCAGGCCAAACTTTGCATCAGCCACTTTCTGTCTGTTCATAAAAGAGTGAGAGTGAAAGATGGAGCGAGAGAGGGAACAAGGTCTGTGCATAGAGTAGTTTAATGTCAGTGTGAGGAGATGGAGGAGTGTAAGAGGAGATCTCAAAGACATGAAAGCACCTCAGACACCAACTAGACTCTTAACTTACTAAAAGTATATGCATGTACGTGTAGACGCAGCTCTATAAAGAATAATAGAGATAGAGAAGAATCGCTTTGTGGAATCCGGTGTAACTGTCACTGAAACTGCATAAAGGGATCTGATAAATAAAACAGATGAAAAGATGAAGAACTCAACCAAAAAATACAAGAGAGAGAAATATCAAACTGGAAAATGTACATCTGAACTACAATGTCAGGAATATCCACATAGACACAGAAGGTTCTGGAGATCCAAAAGGAAAAACAAAGCATGTAACAGATTTTCCCTGAGCATCATGCATTACTGTTATGAGAAAATCTTAGATCTACTTCACAGTTTACTCCTGCTAACTTATGATTTAGTCAAAAATCTGGTGAGTGAGTCGGTCATGGAAGGCACTTGACATTATTTTGGTGTTAATGAATTAGAATGGCTTTATTTGTAATTTATGCATATACAGACGTACAGTACAACTAAATTATTTCCTCACATAAGCCGGAGTCAGAGCGCAAGGTCAGCTATTGTATGGCGTTCCTGGAACAGAGAGGGTTAAGGGCCTTGCTCAAGGGCCCAACAGTGGCTGCATGGAAGAGACTGGATTCAAACTCTCAACCTTTCAGTTGATAGCCCAAAGCTACCCACTAGGCTACCACTGTCCCATACTAAAATTACTAAATGAACTAAATGAATCAACAGTATGTAACATAAGATGATATGTTAAATTTTTATCATTATTATTATTATTTTGTTTAAAAAATATTAAATTAACTTTTTTTAATTATCTTTTTTTAATTTTGTAACATGAGATGTTATGTTAAACTTTTTATTTATTTTTATTATTTTTTGTTGTAAAAAATAAATCTTTTTTAAATCGTTTTAAAATTTTGTATCATGAGATGTTTTATGTTAAACTTTTTATTTATTTATATTATTTTCTGTTTTCAAAAAATGCTAAATAATTTTTTTAATTATCTTTGTAAAATTTTGTAACAATGACATGTTTTATGTTAAACTTTATTTATTTTCATTTTTTTCTGTTTAAAAATGATTAAATTATCTTTTTTGGTTGTCTTTTTTAGGTTTGTAACATGAGATGTTTTATGTTAAACCTTATTTATTTATTTTTATTATTTTCAGTTTTAGATAATAATGGAAGTCGGGAGAAAAAGCGAGAAAATGCATAAACAAAAATATAAAAAATTGATCCAGACTTTATATCTATAAGAAACTACAAAAAAGACCATAGCTTGGACAGTTCTGATCTTTGTTTGGAGTCTGTTGCAGTTAATAACTGACGCAAGCAGGCAAATCTGTCCACCACTTCTACATCTACTTCTACTTCTGTGTATAAAATATTGCAAATGTCCAACCACCTCGCACATTTACTAGGACTCTGCTCTGTAAGTCCTAAAAGCTATGTATTCATGATATTCAATATCACTTTCATTATATTTTATTATATTATTAAGACTTGTTTAGTTCTTGGATAGCTTAATTATTCAGACTAAGGCAGAAGAAAACTGAAAATTTTGCTGCTAAAGAGAATAAAGTCTGGTCTGTTGGGTAGTGCCTGTGGGTCAGAAGCTTGACAAAGGCAGCACTTTTGCTAGCATTTTAGCTTTAATATTAATTTTGTACTTATTCTAAAAAGCTTTTCCTATTAGAAAAAAAAAAACATTGGAACCAGAGTTGTTAGAGTTACTAACAATTATGTATCGATGTGCTGAGCGATATAATGGGTGATATAATGGGCGATATAATGGGTGATATAATGCTAAAAATGCTGTTTATTTACTGTCACAAATAGAGTGTTACAGCACATGATGGGGAATTTTATTAATTTGACAATCCATTTATTATTTTTATTACACCTTGTAGACAGTGTGAGATCTGTTGAATAGAAAATTAGCATTATCAGGATGTCATTTGGATGAAGAATTTGTAATTTAGCTTGAGGCTAATGATCTTTATCTCTATAAGTGACGCTTTGTTAACAAGATCAACACTCATTATCGTTTCTGGCTTTCGGGAAGAATAACACATGTGAAAACACATCTTGTTGATTATTGCTGTGAGAGTGGATATGTTTATTAATTATGCTTGCACTTTCATTCAATTAAAACTTCTGCCTTGCTGTCAGGCTGAAACTTCCTGATGTTAGAAGGTGTAGTGTTATATTGTTGAAACTATTTAACACCGGTTCACACTGACATATACTAGCTAAACCTTAATGTAAAACTTAAACTAAACAAAGGTCTTCAAAAACTATAACCTCTGTACTCTGTACAATTACTGACTGTTTATTTATTTTTTATTAATTTTAACCACTTTATCATGATCATCATGAAGTCATAATGGGTTCAGAGGCTACACAGACACACTAGGTACAAGTAAGCAATTCACCTTAAACAGAGCAGCTGCCCAATCACTCATCAGCTTACTTATCTAGTTACATCCAAGGGTAAAAGTGCTTGCTTGGCCAAGCCAATCCATATACAGTGGTACCTTAAACCCCACGGCAATTGGTTCTGGGAGTGGTGTCGAGTTTTAAAGGCATAAGGATGTATGGAAAACCTGTTAATGTGTGCCATGGTCCCGTGGAACTGCATATACAGTGTATCACAAAAGTGAGTACACCCCTCACATTTCTGCAGATATTTAAGTATATCTTTTCATGGGACAACACTGACAAAATGACACTTTGACACAATGAAAAGTAGTCTGTGTGCAGCTTATATAACAGTGTAAATTTATTCTTCCCTCAAAATAACTCAATATACAGCCATTAATGTCTAAACCACCGGCAACAAAAGTGAGTACACCCCTAAGAGACTACACCCCTAAATGTCCAAATTGAGCACTGCTTGTCATTTTCCCTCCAAAATGTCATGTGATTTGTTAGTGTTACTAGGTCTCAGGTGTGCATAGGGAGCAGCTGTGTTCAATTTAGTAGTACAGCTCTCACACTCTCTCATACTGGTAACTGAAAGTTCCAACATGGCACCTCATTGCAAATAACTCTCTGAGGATCTTAAAAGACGAATTGTTGCGCTACATGAAGATGGCCAAGACTACAAGAAGATTGCCAACACCCTGACACTGAGCTGCAGCACAGTGGCCAAGATCATCCAGCGTTTTAAAAGAGCAGGATCCACTCAGAACAGACCTCGCGTTGGTTGTCCAAAGAAGCTGAGTGCACATGCTCAGCGTCACATCCAACTGCTGTCTTTGAAAGATAGGCGCAGGAGTGCTGTCAGCATTGCTGCAGAGATTGAAAAGGTGGGGGGTCAGCCTGTCAGTGCTCAGACCATACGCCGCACACTACATCAAATTGGTCTGCATGGCTGTCACCCCAGAAGGAAGCCTCTTCTGAAGTCTCTACACAAGAAAGCCCGCAAACAGTTTGCTGAAGACATGTCAACAAAGGACATGGATTACTGGAACCATGTCCTATGGTCTGATGAGACCAAGATTAATTTGTTTGGTTCAGATGGTCTCAAGCATGTGTGGCGGCAATCAGGTGAGGAGTACAAAGATAAGTGTGTCATGCCTACAGTCAAGCATGGTGGTGGGAATGCCATGGTCTGGGGCTGCATGAGTGCAGCAGGTGTTGGGGAGTTACATTTCATTGAGGGACACATGAACTTCAATATGTACTGTGAAATACTGAAGCAGAGCATGATCCCCTCCCTCCGGAAACTGGGTCGCAGGGCAGTGTTCCAGCATGATAATGACCCCAAACACACCTCTAAGACGACCACTGCTTTATTGAAGAGGCTGAGGGTAAAGGTGATGGACTGGCCAAGCATATCTCCAGACCTAAACCCAATAGAACATCTTTGGGGCATCCTCAAGCGGAAGGTGGAGGAGCGCAAAGTCTCGAATATCCGCCAGCTCCGTGATGTCGTCATGGAGGAGTGGAAAAGCATTCCAGTGGCAACCTGTGAAGCTCTGGTAAACTCCATGCCCAGGAGAGTTAAGGCAGTTCTGGGAAATAATGGTGGCCACACAAAATATTGACACTTCAGGAACTTTCAATAAGGGGTGTACTCACTTTTGTTACCAGTGGTTTAGACATTAATGGCTGTATATTGAGTTATTTTGAGGGAAGAATAAATTTACACTGTTATATAAGCTGCACACAGACTACTTTTCATTGTGTCAAAGTGTCATTTTGTCAGTGTTGTCCCATGAAAAGATATACTTAAATATCTGCAGAAATGTGAGGGGTGTACTCACTTCTGTGATACACTGTATTTTAGACTAATGAAAAATAATGGGCTTGTTTGACACATACACTAAAAATAACACATTATTATAATACAGTGGAATACAATTGAAAAACAGAAACAAAATCAATATAGAATAAAATAAAACTTTTACTTCTTCATTGTTTCCTTACACTTCTTAATTGTGGAGATGCTTAATCTTCAGTAAAGGTGCGTTCACATGAGAAGTGACAAAATAGCTTTGGCACTTTTTTTCCACGTTGAGTTTTGTGGCGTGCACAAAGCTTAACATGACTTACTGTACTAAAACAACAAATGAGGAATTTCCTTAGTGGAGAGAACCTATGAGCAGTAATAATTAGAGAAGTTTAGTGCTCCTGTGCCGTCCTTTTAATACATTAAACCACATAAAGCTTTATTTTTTATTTATTTTATGATAAGTGTTTTAGACTCTTAGAAAAGCTGATTCTCACAATTTCTCAGAACCCTGAGCTATAACACAAGTTTAAAAGTGAAACAGAATGCAAATCCAGCTAAACACAGATACATACTGTATAGACGCTTTCAGAGTGAATTTGATGGTTATTCCACACAAATGCAGATTTGAACATTGAAATTAAGATAAACATTAAGTTTAAGGGTACAAATTTCTCCATGAAGTGCGCCGAGTTTCAAAGATTTGAAGTTTAGGGAACGTCGAGTTACAAGGTAACACTATATATACAAAGGATTTTAGAGAGACTATCAAAACTATGGGTAATAAAAGTCAATTTGTTTATACATTTTTGTTTGTATTATTAAGTATTAATGGTTTTATTTACATACACAAAGTTAAATAAATCGTTTAAACATTTATTCTTTTTTTGTGGAGCTCAGCTGGCACAGTGGTACATTATACTAGCCTGCTGCCGCTGGGATTCAGGGTTCCAAACCCCAGCAGTGCTATCAGCAAGTCGGGAGTCTGCATACAGACATAATTGGCTATGTCTAAGGGGGTGATAGCCAAGGGCCCATAATGGATGGTGTATTCCTGCACTCCACCTAGTAATTCTTGGGAAACAAGACCCATTGCTACCCTGACCAGGATAAAGTGGTTGTAAAATATAAATGAATAAAAGACCTGTTCTTTATTTTTGGCTATTAAACATTATAAAAATATAATTTTATTTTATTATTTTTGTTATAATAATTTACATTGCGATGCGTTCTATTCAAAATCATGACAATTTGCTTTTATGATAAATAGGCTCTTGTGCATGGCAGGCCTAGTTAACTTATATCAGATGGCTGGTTAGAGCCTTATGACAAATTCATTAAACTCCTCCACAGCTCGGCAATAGCAGCCGAGACATCTGATAAATATTCCAGAGCCGTGTATTTTTCCTGCATCCGTAATTATCGACCCACGCTATTTCGCACTGAATCAATTATCACGTTTTGAGGAGCATTTTTTATCCAAAACATTTATTGACATGATCTCCGCAAACTGTGAAACAAACACAACATATCTCTCATCGGAGGATCTGTCAGGCGCTTTGCTTGGGTTTGAAGTCGCACATTAGCGAGCACCCACACACACAAACACACACACACACACACACACACATCATTTGGTCGTGTTGCATCGCATTCTCGCCACAACAGATGTTGGCTCCCACAAGCTCTCATAATTTCTTCCCCTGATGCAGACAGATTGGATGCCTGCTTCTTTTGTTTTCAGCCACCTCATCTGGCTCCAGGCTGTTATCAAAACGAGTCCCTCACCATTTAAGATGATAAAGCCGACACTAACTCCAGTGACATATGGAGCCCTAAACGTCTAAATATTTTCATCTAAATAAACTTAAACTGTCTGGTTGACCAAAATCGTGTGGAATAAACTATAGATTAAACACATGTATGCTTACTGACAAACAAAGCAAATCATGCATGTAAAGACAGAATGCAAATTGCTGTTAAGCCTGTCATCATCAAGCCAGAATTGTTTAGCAACAGAAGCTTGCAGAATGTTAGCTTGTATTAGACAATACTTTGACAAGAACTCACAGACATTCAGTGCTGGATAGTAATAATTGAAGCTTATCACTTTCTTAGTTGCAGATAAACTCAATGAAAAATGTTGGGCCTTAAATGATTGGTTGTTTAAATAGTATAGAACCTTTTTATGTAGATTATTTTATTTACATTGACCCATAAACAATACATTCTGGCACAGTTTTGATGAACATCTGGTAGGTAAGGTTTTAAACAGTGTAAAAAAAATAATCAGTAACCTATTATATGGTATTTGCTTCAATTGCTTTTTTTTTATCTGCCCAATGAGCTACTAACCTAAATTACATGATGCATATGCACAGCATCAGGGCTAAATTCTTGTCAGTTGTAGCTTGGTTATGGTACTAGACTAGTAATCCAAAGGTCACTGGTTCAAGCCCTATCATTGCCAGGTTGTCACTGTTGGGCCCCTGAGCAAGGCCCACAATTGCTTAAACAATACACTGTCTCAGTTCTGTAAGTCACATTAAATAAAATCATCTACTAAATGCAAAAATGTAAATGTAATTAATAAAAAAATGTATTAATAATAAATTGTATTTAACAAAGATTAAATAATTAATCTACATATTTTACATTGTAAACAAGGCAGCTAGTATTTACTGATAATAATGGGTAGTAGGTAACAGTATTGTTAATAGGATATTTGGCACAGTGCTACTGAGATGCAGCATTTTGTAAAAAAACAATTGCTGAAGTATTATTTTAAAGACAGTTTACTGGATTTACATTCAATCATTCACCATCTGTATTACCATTGCTTTATTCTTAACCACACACACACACACACACACACACACACACACACACACACACACCTAGGCACATTTGTTGTATGTCTTTAAACTTGTGGAAGGGAAGGAAACCAAACCACCCATTTGGACACAGGGGGAACATGCAAACTCCACAGAGAAAGGATCAAACCCATAGCTATATATATATAGTTTTTTTTTTTTATTAAACAGGTGATTGTTAAATGCCCTAAACAATAAACAAGTATACATTTAGATTTTCACTTTTCACAAAAGAGCTGTGAACGATCCATCAAAACTGGATTTGGTTCTTTAAAACGAGTAGTTGTATTAACTGAATTTAAGAATTCAGTAATTATTTATCACAGTAGGTCCAGCACTACCTGAAAAAACTGGGCAAAAGGCAATAAAACCCTGCACACCCAAAACAAGCAAAGCACCTCAAACATAGCAAAAATCAATTCCAAGTTACCATGCTACTGTGTGGCATTTTTGCTTTAAAGAACCACTTCTATACTTCCAGTGGACTTCTATTGGTACCTTGAAACTCTACATCAACTGGTCCTGGAACTGGCATCGAGTTTCAAGGTTTTTTTTTTTTTTTCTTTCCATAATGATGTATGGGAGAGCTTTTCTGCTTTTTTGCATTAAGTTTTGGGCACCGCTTGTAAATGCACCTTTACTAAATGGAATTCGGTATTCCAAGATCAAGCATCTTTACTTCTTTATTGTGTCCCTATGCTTCTTAATCGTAAAGGTAAAGTGCAGGTATTATTGTATTTTTACATTGATTTTTAACTGTTTTTCAATTGTATTTCAGCGTTTTTATATAGATTTATTGTACAGTGAGTGAGGAACTTTAGAGCAGTAATATTTAAGAGAAGTTTAGTGTTCCTTTGTCGTTTTTTTAGTACATCAATCCACGTTAAGCTTTATTTTTGTTTTGTTTTTTTTACGATTAGCATTTTATTCTCGGAAAAGGTGATGAGCGCTGAACAAAGCAGCTGTTCACTGTTAATATAAAATTAAATAAATACATTAAAAAAATAGCTGAATGATGTCGAATTTAAGGGAAACGTCGGGTTTAAGAGTACAAATTTCTTCCCGAAGGACATCAAGTTTCAAAGTGTTAACATAATCTCTGTTGTACAAAAACAAATCAACTTGAAGAAATATCAGCTCATGTGAAGAATTTCTGTGTGTGAAAAAAGCTAAATCTGAAGCTAAATATAGACAATGTATCGAATAATCATAATGATAAAGGCACATGGTGCTTCTAACTCTCCAAATATTTTGTTCTGAATGAACAATGAAAAACCGTATTACTTTTAGTCTAGCGGTATTGTAATGTAGTGTTAATTTGTGTTACTTTTCCAGTATCACATGCCAACTGCTGAAACTTGTTCTGTTTACATCTCCACTGGCATATCCAAAAGAGATATGAATAAATAATTAGCCCAGATATGTAAGTATGAAAATTTTTTTTTGCCTTAGAACACCCTGAGGTCTCAAACTTTTGGTATGCAAAGATTTCAGCACACCTTGAGTAAACACTGAGTAACGTGCATAAGAAATGCATTTCTGTCTTGGTACACCCCAAGGCCTCAATTGTACTTGTTATATGCAAATTAAATTCTTTTTTTTTTTTTTTTTTTGTTAAAGCAACATTTCAACATGCATTTTATCCATCCTGACCTTCAACTGAATCCAAACTTAAGAAGCGTGTTGTGTTTCTCCGTCATTCGCCCTCCTGCCCGCCTCTAACGGTGGGTTATCTGGCAGTGGTGGTGTTTGGTTTACTGGGAGCTGGCCTCGGTGTCGACAGACTGTTACCTGTGTGGGGGGTCTCCATTGTGGCTACATTAGCCCATATGGCCTGAGTTAGTTTCCATTGAAGCCGTGGCCTAATTACGAGGCAGCGAGAGAATGTTCGGCAATGACGAGCAGCCCCGCCGCTGTGTTTGCGCCTCATCCAACCCCTACGGTGAGTCGCACCTGTTCCTGCTCTTTAAAAGCCCTTTTTCAGTTTAGCTCTTGGCTACAGCCACCAAATGACCTATCCAGGGGGCAATAACGTCTTTGCTGTTTAGTCCCGTTGTCAAGCTACAGAGTCAGCAGGCGCACCCTGATGCTAGATTGGGCGAGAGAATACAGCTGCTCGGCTTTATAGCTTTTAGCACATGCAAAGGAATTAGTAACCGTAGATCTGGAAAAATTAAATATTACATGAGCTTTGCACAGGAAATAAAGCTTGATCTATACCCAAAAGCATAATTCCTCACCAGTAAAATATAATGTGGAGCAGGGCAGGAGTAAAATGTTTTTATTTTTGTTCTTTTAGCTTTGTTCTTTTAAAGGAATACTTGTTAGCAGTTAACTTCATCTGTACTACAACAGCAATTACATTTCTGTTTATGTGATGCGAGTTCAAATCTGTCACTGTCTGGAAGAAGTTTGGCTTATTTTTCTCTTAACTCTGGATGTGTTTGGAGCATTTAAATAGGTTATCCTGTAAAAACTAAAATTATATATATATATATATATGTGAATAATTGAATTGCACTTACACCGACAAGGCATAACATTATGACAGGTGAAATGAATAACACTGATTATCTCTTCATCACGGCACCTGTTAGTGGCAAGTGAACATTTGATGTGTTAGAAGCAGGAAAAATGAATTTGAGCGAGTTTGACAAGGGCCAAATTGTGATGGCTAGACGACTGGGTTAGAGCATCTCCAAAACTGCAGCATTTGTGGGGTGTTCCCGGTCTGCAGTGGTCAATATCTGTCAAAAGTAGTCCAAGAAAGGAAGTGTTAAACCGGCAACAGGGTCATGGGAGGCCAAGGCTCATTAATGCACGTCGGGAGCGAAGGCTGGCCAGTGTGGTCTTATCCAACAGACGAGCTACTGTAGCTCAAATTGCTGAAGAAGTTAATGCTGGTTCTGATAGAAAGGTGTCAGCCCTGCAACTGCGACGCACTGTGTATTCTGTTTTGGTAGCAAAAGGGGGACCAACACAATATTAGGAAGGTGGTTATAATGTTATGTTTGATCGGTGTATGCTGCATACACCAAGGTCTGTTATATAACAGTGGTGTGCAAGTCAGAGATATGATAAATGTTGGGTTGATGTTAATTACCCATTAGTATACATCAACATAAAGACCTGAGTGACACTGATGAGAGCCTGATTGTTACGGCCAGCCGGCTACGCTTAAATATCTTTAATAAAGCAAGGAAATCTCACTGGCAGCTGTGGTGAGTATCCACCAGCAGTGGTCCAAAGAGGGACAAGCCACAAACCTCCGACAGGGTATGAATAGTCAAGACTCGATACCAGAGGACATAATAGCATCTGATCCAGACCACCAGAATTACTGGGGCTCAAATTGCAGATTATAGCAGTCATAGACAATTTTGTATATCTGCATGTCTTTGGACTGTGGGAGGAAACTGGAGCTTCCTGAGGAAACCCACATAGACACATAGTACATCCAAACTCTGCAGAGTAAGGATCCAGACCGCTCCACCTGGAAATTGAACCCAGGACCTTCTTGCTCTAAGGCCGCCCCAGGCTTTGGAACTGTAAATCAGAACAGTGGGTGAAAGTTGACTAGTCCAAATTTTTTAGAACCATGTGGATAGCCAGGTACATGTGCATTGTTTACCCCCTAAAGAGATGGCACTAGGATGAACTGTAGGATTATCCACACTGCAACATACAGAAATTAAAGGACCAGTTGGTAAGTCCTGATACCAGATACCTAATACTTTGGCTAATTGGTGTAATTATATAAAAACAGCTGCCCTACATAAACAAAGGAACACAACAGGCTTTCTGTTTTTTTCCACTTTGCCAGTAACTCCACCAAAGAATTAATGTCACTGCCTATCTGTAGAATCTGTAGTTTGTGCACTGCCATGACTTAAACCAAGGTTTCTGCAGTGAGTGACCAATGATGTAGACTACTGTCCACCTTAGCATCCACTAATACACATCTGGGCATTGTACGGCCCGTGGGCCACATCCGGCCATTTGACTGTCCCCAACCGGCCCGCATGAGGTCAGTGACAATTAAAAAATAGATGTAAATAAATGTAAATCACACATGCAATACAACAGGATTGTTTTTATTTTGATGGGACTGCTATTTCTTTACATTTACGTGTGTGTGAGTGTATCCAGCTTCACTGTAATGTGTGATTACAGTGCGACTGATTCACTGAAGTCAGATGCAAAGTTGTTTAAAGATCAAAATTAAATTTTAGGTTATTTACACCATTACGGTACTAAACACACCGATAAATATAAGAACTTGGGTGATGCAGATTGCATACATCTAAAGCTTTGCTCCCAAAACTCCAAAAGCAACAAGGACTTTTTATTACGTTTTACACATCCATGACTGGAGCAGTCAAGACAAGCTTTGTAATATCCAAAAATAATATCCAACAATAACAAAGGACTGAAAAACAGCAAATGAGGTAATTAGATTCCAAACAAAATAGCAATAACACTTAATTTAATTTAAAAATCTGCACATTTTGTACACACCTGTTTTCGTGAAAGTTGAATAAATAGTGAAATAATATTGATGTTTTTACTCTGCCTGCTTCTCATTTTCATTGCCTGATTATAAAAAGCAGTAAATTCTACAGTTCTGATAATCTGTTACTGTTAAAAGTAGTTACAAAGAGATACAACTAATACTAATACTGAGCATAATTAAGATCACCCTATTGGTCTGGTCCTCCACTACAGTCCCAGTTTCTTATGTGGACCCTTGGAAAATTTAATTGTTATATATTATTGCACCCCTGCAATAATATATGGATTTTGTCTTGCAAATTTGCACCATTTTACTAAACTTTTAATTATTTATAGAAAATGCAAACTACAAAATAATAAATTAGGCCAGATTAACAGACATGGATTAACCCCAGTACTGGACTACTTGTCCAGTATTGGTGAGTTATCACCTTAGTGTAATAGTTATGGAGTTATAAAGGCGGCACAGTGTCTCAATGGGTAGCAGTTGCCTTACAGCAAGAAGGTCCTGGGTTCAATTCCCAGGTGGGGCGGTCCGGGTCCTTTCTTTGTGGAGTTTGCATGTTCTCCCCATGTCAAGGTGGGTTTCACCTGTATTTTATTAAACTTTTAATTATTTATAGAAAATGCAAACTACAAAGTAATAAATTAGGCTAGATTAACGAACATAGACTAACCCTAGTAATGGACTACTTGTCCAATAATGGTGAGTTATCACCTTAGTGTAATAGTTATGGAGTCGAATTTGTGTTATAAGGGTGGCTTGTAGTTTGGTGGGTAGCTCTGTTGCCTCACAGCAAGAAGGTCCTGGATTCAATTCCCAGGTGGGGCGGTCTGGGTCCTTTCTTTGTGGAGTTTGCATGTTCTCCCCATGTCAAGGTGGGTTTCACCTGTGTTTTATTAAACTTTTAGTTATTTATAGGGAGTGCAAACTACAAAGTAATAAATTAGGCTAGATTAACATACATGGATTAACCCCAGTACTGGACTACTTGTCCAATAATGGTCAGTTATCACCTTAGTGTAATAGTTATGGAGTTGAATTCATGTTATAAGGGCGGCTCAGTGGTTCAGTGGGTAGCTCTGTTGCCTCACCGCAAGAAGGTCCTGGGTTTGATCCCCAGGTGGGGCGGTCTGGGTCATTTCTGTGTGGAGTTCGCATGTTCTCCCAGTGTGTTTGTGGGTTTCCTCCCAAAGTCCGAACACATGCAATTGAAGTAAACTGGAGATACAACATTGTTCGCGACTGTGTTTAACATTAAACTTGTGAACTGATGAATCTTTTGTGCTGAGTAACTACCGTTTGTCATGAATGTAACCAAAGGGTGTAAAACATGATGTTAAAATCTTAATAAATAAATAAATAAATGAATTCATGTTCTAGAGAAATGTAATAACGAACCTTAGGCTTCCATTACATTACGTCAATGAGTTTTAAGAAAATTAATGTAGATAATATTGCTTATGTTAATCATTTATTCATTTAATGTGTTGTAAATGGAAATGACGGCCTTCAACAGTGCTTAATTTTTTTATATGTTGCTCTGTGGTGCTACATTTTCTCAGATTCCGTTGTGTTCAGCGGAAAAACTAGATGCAAACGAGAGCAGATCGCTTTATGCCTCAACACTATTTCACTCCGCTTTGGATGTTGTTGTTCCTTGTTACGATGAGAAAGGGGTGGCATTAGCTTCCGACCACGGCTAACATGTTCATCAAAGGCTTGTTGGCTCTCTCTTTTTGGTGTCAGCACTTGTGAGGCAGATAGAAATGGAAATCTCGCTCAGCTGCGTGGAAAGCTGTCAGAAAACAAACACGTCAGCGGTGAGGTGGTAATTCGAGCGGGCTGCTGTCTTCCTTGCTCTCTGGTCCCCTCCTCATTATGCGAGGAGCGAGAGTGATGGCGGAGTTGTGCGTTTTATCTGTCAGCTCCCCTCCATGCCGCATGTTCATAGCTCGCGTGCCGGTTGCTAACATCAAAGCTTGAGCATTTGAGGTTGCTCCTGTGCAGTGAAAATAGACTTTGTTTGATTGATTTTGCTCATGGGTAGATGCACTTTAAAAGAATGAAGTGTGGCAATTACATTACATTCTAAACACTTCCAAAAAATAAATACAGTGTATCACAAAAGTGAGTACACCCCTCACATTTCTGCAGATATTTAAGTATATCTTTTCATGGGACAACACTGACAAAATGACACTTTGACATAATGAAAAGTAGTCTGTGTGCAGCTTATATAACAGTGTAAATTTATTCTTTCCTCAAAATAACTCAATATACAGCCATTAATGTCTAAACCACCGGCAACAAAAGTGAGTACACCCCTAAGAGACTACACCCCTAAATGTCCAAATTGAGCACTGCTTGTCATTTTCCCTCCAAAATGTCATGTGATTTGTTAGTGTTACTAGGTCTCAGGTGTGCATAGGGAGCAGGTGTGTTCAATTTAGTAGTACAGCTCTCTCTCATACTGGTCACTGAAAGTTCCAACATGGCACCTCATGGCAAAGAACTCTCTGAGGATCTTAAAAGACGAATTGTTGCGCTACATGAAGATGGCCAAGGCTACAAGAAGATTGCCAACACCCTGAAACTGAGCTGCAGCACAGTGGCCAAGATCATCCAGCGTTTTAAAAGAGCAGGGTCCACTCAGAACAGACCTTGCGTTGGTCGTCCAAAGAAGCTGAGTGAACGTGCTCAGCGTCACATCCAACTGCTGTCTTTGAAAGAAAGGCACAGGAGTGCTGTCAGCATTGCTGCAGAGATTGAAAAGGTGGGGGTCAGCCTGTCAGTGCTCAGACCATACGCCGCACACTACATCAAATTGGTCTGCATGGCTGTCACCCCAGAAGGAAGCCTCTTCTGAAGTCTCTACACAAGAAAGCCCGCAAACAGTTTGCTGAAGACATGTCAACAAAGGACATGGATTACTGGAACCATGTCCTATGGTCTGATGAGACCAAGATTAATTTGTTTGGTTCAGATGGTCTCAAGCATGTGTGGCGGCAATCAGGTGAGGAGTACAAAGATAAGTGTGTCATGCCTACAGTCAAGCATGGTGGTGGGAATGCCATGGTCTGGGGCTGCACGAGTGCAGCAGGTGTTGGGGAGTTACATTTCATTGAGGGACACATGAACTCCAATATGTACTGTGAAATACTGAAGCAGAGCATGATCCCCTCCCTCCGGAAACTGGGTCGCAGGGCAGTGTTCCAGCATGATAATGACCCCAAACACACCTCTAAGATGACCACTGCTTTATTGAAGAGGCTGAGGGTAAAGGTGATGGACTGGCCAAGCATGTCTCCAGACCTAAACCCAATAGAACATCTTTGGGGCATCCTCAAGCGGAAGGTGGAGGAGCGCAAAGTCTCGAATATCCGCCAGCTCCGTGATGTCGTCATGGAGGAGTGGAAAAGCATTCCAGTGGCAACCTGTGAAGCTCTGGTAAACTCCATGCCCAGGAGAGTTAAGGCAGTTCTGGGAAATAATGGTGGCCACACAAAATATTGACACTTCAGGAACTTTCACTAAGGGGTGTACTCACTTTTGTTGCCGGTGGTTTAGACATTAATGGCTGTATATTGAGTTATTTTGAGGGAAGAATAAATTTACACTGTTATATAAGCTGCACACAGACTACTTTTCATTATGTCAAAGTGTCATTTTGTCAGTGTTGTCCCATGAAAAGATATACTTAAATATCTGCAGAAATGTGAGGGGTGTACTCAGTTTTGTGATACACTGTAAATAACTAAATAAATAAATGACAGTAGCAGAGGATGTACTGTAGAGCTTGTATTTTCATTAAACAAGGTCTGTTATTGTTAAAAAATTTATACTTTATCATTGCTTTAAAAAAAAGATTACCTCAAACATTTGTTAGACTTCATAAACAAAGTTATAAACCAAATAAAGAAGTTTGCATGGATTATACAGTTCTACTTAGCTCCATAATAAAAACAAATAATAATAATAATAATAATTCATTTCATTTATTAATAAACATTCATTCCTGCATTTCAGGCCTGCAACACATTCCAAAAAAAAAAAAGTTGGGACAGTAAAGCATTTACCACTTTGTAATGTTGCCATTCCTTTTCACCACACTTAAAAGATGTTTTGGCACCGAGGAGACCAAGTGATTTAGTGTTTCAGCTTTTATTTTGTCCCATTCTTCCTGCAAACACGTCTTAAGATGTGCAACAGTACGGGGTCGTCATTGTCGCATTTTTAATTTCAAAATTATCCACACATTCTCTATTGGGGACAGGTCAGGACTGCAGGCAGGCCAGTCCAGTACCCGTACCCTCTTCTTCCACAGCCATGCCTTTGTAATGTGTGCAGCATGTGGTTTTGCATTGTCTTGCATGGACGTCCCTGGAAAAGTTGATGTCTTGAAGGCAGCATATGTTACTCTAAGATCTCAATGTACTTCCGTGCTTTAATGCTGCCCTCACAGAAGTGTAAATGACCTTTGCCAAGGGCACTGACAGTCCCATACCATGACAGACCCTGGCTTTTGGACCTGTTGCTGATAACAGTCTGGATGGTCCTTTTTGTCTTTGGTCCAGAGCACACAGCATCCATTTTTTCCAAACAAGACCTGGAATGCTGATTCATCTGACCACAATACAAGTTTCCACTGTGTGATGGTCCATCCTAGGTGCCTCTGAGCCCAGAGAAGTTGACGCCGCTTCTGGACATGTCGAAGATCGAAGATCACAGGCCTTCAGCTTAAGCTTGCGCTCTTGGTCTGAAATTCCTCCCGATTCCTTGAATGGTTTATTGATATTATGCACTGTAGAGGGAGAAATATGCAAATCCCTTCCCATCTTTCTTTGAGGTACATTGTTTTCAAACATTTCAATCATTTTCTCACGCATTTGTTGACAAACTGGAGATCCTCTGGCCATCTTTACTCATCAAAGACTCAGCCTTTCCTGGATGCTGCTATTGTACCAAACCATGATTACAATCACCTGTTGACATCATTTGTTTGGAATTACATCATTATTTAGTTTTTTCACCTCATTACTAGCCCTAAATTGCCCCGTCCCAACTTTTTTTGGAATGTGTTGCAGGCCTGAAGTACAGGAATTAAGGTTTATTAATAAATGAAATGAAGTTGAGCAGACAAAACATAAAATATCTTGGATTCAAACTGTCTGCAATCACATAAAAGTTAAAGTAAATGTAAGGAACACTGCATTTTTATTTATCTGCATTTTCCATACTGTCCCAACTTTTTTCTGATTTGGGGTTGTAAATATTTCATTTATAAAAGAGTGTGCATTGTGTAAAATTAAAAAAAGTAACATAATTATGTATAAATTTGTAATACTACTAAACTATAAACCCACACTGGGTGCTGAACCTCTGTTTGAACATTAAAGTCCATCATTACCAACTTGCTCAACATCACTATAGATGACTTTAGTTAAAGTGACTTGTGGGTATACGAAGTTGCATGGGTGCACTAACCAAACATTTCCGCTGCCAAGCTCCTGCACACAGTGCATTCTGGGAGCACAACAAAAGCTATTGATTGGCTGGGAGGAAGATGTCCTTACAAAAGAGCCTCCTGTCGAGCACAACTAGTAAAATAGTGCCAAAAATACACTGCCATTTAGAGAGGATCTTAAAGACTCCCAAGCAAGAACACTCAGTCCTCTGATTAGGCCAAAAAAAGCCAGCGCCAGCTATTTATGTGGCACAGGGACAAACAAACATTAACGACAAAATGTCCTACAAAGCCCAGATGATCAAAACAATAGGTAATGTGTTTGTAATTCATTATTATACATACATTATTTGAACTGGTAAATAAAAACATTTAAAAATCAATCAAAAACTGAAACGTTGACAACTAAAGTATTACTTTGTTGTAGTACATTAGGGGCTATCACAATCATTATGTTAAAATGCAATTTTTGCTTGTTAATTATGACAAATGTAGTCAACTTTTCCCAACTTCTGCCAAGTTACTTGAAAAACAGAAGTGTACAGCATGTGTTAAATTCTGATGTCTGATTTGTTATATACTATGTTTATTTTATATACATTATTTACAATTGTGTTTAGTACAGTGTAATCACCTGAAGGTAAACAGCCTTGCTCGGGAGCCCAACGGTAACTTTCTGGTCAATAGTCGAGTACTTTAACCACTTAATTACCACTGTACAATTTGTAAAGATAAACTATTTTAGTGAGACTTTCCTCTGTGCTTCTGTCCTACTATCTTACCAGGGATTTTATCCACGATTTTGTGCTGTGCACCATTAACTCTTTAATTAATGCCATTAAGATGGCAAGTCCATAATAGCACAAACATAAATGTTACAGTTTAAGTAGTTCTATTTGATTTGCCTTATTAGATTGTATGTATTTCTGACATCAATGAATAAATGAAGAAATCAGCCATAACATTAAAACCACCTCCTTGTTTCTACACTCACTGTCCATTTTATCAGCTCCACTTACCATATAGAAGCACTTTGTAGTTCTACAACTACTGACTGTAGTCCATCTGGTTCTCTGCATACTTTTTTGACCTGCTTTTACTCTGTTCTTGAATGGTCAGGACCACCACAGAGCAGGTATTATTTAGGTGGTGGGTCATTCTTAGCACTGCAGTGTGTTGTGCTGGTATGAGTGGATCAGACTCATCAGCGCTGCTGGAGTTTTTAAATACCATGTCCACTCACTGTCCACTCTATTAGACACTCCTACCTAGTTGGTCCACCTATTGCTGTTTGAGTTGGTCATCTTCTAGACCTTCATCAGTGGTCACAGGACGCTGCCCATGGGGCGCTGTTGGCTGGATATATTTTTGGTTGGTGGACTATTCTAAGTCCAGCAGTGACAGTGAGGTGTTTAAAAACTCCAGCAGCATTGCTGTGTCTGATCCACTCATACAGCACAACACACACTAACACACCACCACCATGTCAGTGTCACTGCAGTGCTGAGAATGATCCACCACCCAAATAATACCCACTCTGTGGTGGTCCTGTGGAGACCTGACCATTAAAGGACAGCATAAAAGGGGGCTAACAAAGCATGTAGAAAAACAGATGGACTACAGTCAGTAATTGTAGAACTACAAAGTGCTTCTATATGGTAAGTGGAGCTGATAAAATGGACAGTGAGTGTAGAAACAAGGAGGTGGTTTTAATGTTATGGCTAATCTGTGTATTGGTTTTCCTAACCATTTTGACCTTACTTGAAAAAACGTAAGGCAATGCAAAGCTAAGGTGATAAATAATTCTACAGCCATGTATCAGATGTTTCATCCACCCATTGCAAATGGTGTAAACTCAATTATTAAACATACATGTTATGCTATGAATTCTATGGAAACAATTAGGAAAAGGCCTCTTTTATAATCCAGTTATGATAAATTGAAACATTGATTGGCAGCCAAGTCTTCATATCCAACATAAAGACCTGCTCTTTTAATTGAATGGGCTAACATCTCCTCAGCCACACTCCAAAATAATGCTCATGGTTTTGGAACAGGATGTCCAATAAACTTGTGGTCAGGTGTCCACATACTTTTGGACATAGTGTATATGCTGAAGAACTAATGTAGTGTAGTGTATATAATGGACTTTTCTCATTTACAGGGCATTGTCCCACACTGGTACAAAAACACAAATTGCTTTGGGCTAAGACCCATCTGTGTGAGGGCACTGGCCTCTTTACATTTGCAGAGGCCTTGAGAAGGTGAGGGCCGAGAGAGCAGCAGCAAATTAAGGCTCACTGTGGGAAGCTTGCGCCCCTGGCACTCTTCTTATGCAACAGCTGCACCTACAACAACCATCATTTCACATCCTGACATATACGGCCAGCCGTGAGCACACGGGCCAATGCCAGTGAAGACAGAGGGTGCCCGGCGTGCCAGCCTTAAGCAAAACAGGTGTATGACATCCTGTTGCTGGTCTACAGGGGGAGCAGGGGTGTGAGGCCGGCTCGAGCCCAGGAATCCTACTGAGGCTGCTGCTGAAAATAACAAAAGGAGGTTAGGGCTGTGTTTGACAAGCTCATTGATAATGTTTTAGATGAAGCAAGGCTGCACGTTGACTGCAAATTGCTTCTAATGTCTGATGGCACGGGCTGCGAGCCACAGCCGAGAACAAAACGGAGCCATTATTTATTATTTCTCAGGGTGGGTGAAGACACTGGCCCTTGTTACAGAGACTCAAGCCAACATGGCACACATGGCACCATCACCTCTGAATGTGTTCCCAGTCTGGCAGATCCATGGGACAGTCTTGTGTTTTCTTTTTTATTTAAACTACAGTTGTTCAAATGTTCTATTTAGGTTGAAATTGAGTTGAATAATACTATATTATTAAGGTTAAATTATTATCTATATTTTCACCCTGGAAATATAAGTAATATGTAATAAAGGGACGTGGTCGCTCAGCAGTTAAGGCACTGGAATGTTGATTGAATGATTGCTGATTTAAACCCCACCACAGCCAGGTTGCCAGTGTTAGTCCCCTAAGCAAGGCCCTTAACCCTCAATTGAATACAGTTGCATTGTTATAAGTCACAATTTTAAGCATACAACTATACATACAGTGTATCACAAAAGTGAGTACACCCCTCACATTTCTGCAGATATTTAAGTATATCTTTTCATGGGACAACACTGACAAAATGACACTTTGACATAATGAAAAGTAGTCTGTGTGCAGCTTATATAACAGTGTAAATTTATTCTTCCCTCAAAATAACTCAATATACAGCCATTAATGTCTAAACCACCGGCAACAAAAGTGAGTACACCCCTTAGTGAAAGTTCCTGAAGTGTCAATATTTTGTGTGGCCACCATTATTTCCCAGAACTGCCTTAACTCTCCTGGGCATGGAGTTTACCAGAGCTTCACAGGTTGCCACTGGAATGCTTTTCCACTCCTCCATGACGACATCACGGAGCTGGCGGATATTCGAGACTTCGCGCTCCTCCACCTTCCGCTTGAGGATGCCCCAAAGATGTTCTATTGGGTTTAGGTCTGGAGACAGGCTTGGCCAGTCCATCACCTTTACCCTCAGCCTCTTCAATAAAGCAGTGGTCGTCTTAGAGGTGTGTTTGGGGTCATTATCATGCTGGAACACTGCCCTGTGACCCAGTTTCCGGAGGGAGGGGATCATGCTCTGCTTCAGTATTTCACAGTACATATTGGAGTTCATGTGTCCCTCAATGAAATGTAACTCCCCAACACCTGCTGCACTCGTGCAGCCCCAGACCATGGCATTCCCACCACCATGCTTGACTGTAGGCATGACACACTTATCTTTGTACTCCTCACCTGATTGCCGCCACACATGCTTGAGACCATCTGAACCAAACAAATTAATCTTGGTCTCATCAGACCATAGGACATGGTTCCAGTAATCCATGTCCTTTGTTGACATGTCTTCAGCAAACTGTTTGCAGGCTTTCTTGTGTAGAGACTTCAGAAGAGGCTTCCTTCTGGGGTGACAGCCATGCAGACCAATTTGATGTAGTGTGCGGCGTATGGTCTGAGCACTGACAGGCTGACCCCCCACCTTTTCAATCTCTGCAGCAATGCTGACAGCACTCCTGCGCCTATCTTTCAAAGACAGCAGTTGGATGTGACGCTGAGCATGTGCACTCAGCTTCTTTGGACGACCAACGCGAGGTCTGTTCTGAGTGGACCCTGCTCTTTTAAAACGCTGGATGATCTTGGCCACTGTGCTGCAGCTCAGTTTCAGGGTGTTGGCAATCTTCTTGTAGCCTTGGCCATCTTCATGTAGCGCAACAATTCGTCTTTTAAGATCCTCAGAGAGTTCTTTGCCATGAGGTGCCATATTGGAACTTTCAGTGACCAGTATGAGAGAGTGTGAGAGCTGTACTACTAAATTGAACACACCTGCTCCCTATGCACACCTGAGACCTAGTAACACTAACAAATCACATGACATTTTGGAGGGAAAATGACAAGCAGTGCTCAATTTGGACATTTAGGGGTGTAGTCTCTTAGGGGTGTACTCACTTTTGTTGCCGGTGGTTTAGACATTAATGGCTGTATATTGAGTTATTTTGAGGGAAGAATAAATTTACACTGTTATATAAGCTGCACACAGACTACTTTTCATTGTGTCAAAGTGTCATTTTGTCAGTGTTGTCCCATGAAAAGATATACTTAAATATCTGAAGAAATGTGAGGGATGTACTCACTTTTGTGATACACTGTATATACACAATGATGAGGCATAACATTATGACCACCTTAATATTGTGTTTATTTGTCAGTTTGTGACCTAAAGATTTGTATAAGTGCAGTTGGGCTTTAATTAAGGTTTTTTTTCCAATAAGTTTCTGTCACCCTCCAATGCATTTTTCGTACTAACGTTTTAATGCCATCAGCAACTTTTTTTTTTTGGTTAAATGCATAGCCATTGATGCACCACTGCTTTCAGATCATAATCACATGAAAATATTCTTCCCCTTAAAGCTGCTTTGAGTGGTCCAAAAAGGTGGAAATCAGATAGAGCTAAATCATAATAAGCTCTTTCTCAGTCTCTCAGACACGACCAGTTACTACTCCTCCCGCCCTCACTGTTTCCAACAAATATATAAAAGTGCAGAAACTTTTTGAAGATCCCTCGTAATTGGTCAAGATCCTGACTTGATTCCCATCAAAATGCTGTGGCAAGACCAGGAGCAGTTCATGCTTAAAAATCCTCCAATTCTGCAAAGAAGACTCATCGTAAGTCATCACAAATGTTTGATTGCAGTCGTTAATGCCAACGGTGGCACAGCCAGTTAGGCAGCAATTACTTTACTTTTGGAATAAATATTGATCTTTAAATAATAAAGAGATAATTTTAAAGTTGCATGTTGTGCTTACTCGTGTTGCCTTTATTTTATAGTAAAATTAGTTGGAAGATCGGAAACATTAAATGAGACAAATCAGGTGAGGTGCTAATACAGCACTGTATAAAATGAAATCTGTCATTCAGAGTAACAGGGCTAATTATAATGTACTCACTTACTCACTCCTGGGGGAAATTAAGAGCAGTCAGTTCACCTTTTAAGTGTTTTTGAGATGTGGGAAGAAACTAGAGTGCCAGAGAAACACTGACATGGGATAAACATTTAAAACTCCTACATACAGTGACAGGAGGTGATGACTGAATATAGGTCTTTAGCACTCATGTTATTAAGTACTGGGAATAAGAAATGTATTTTACTTGTATATAGTTCAGTTCCACTTGGTTTCTTGATAAATTATAAGAATGGTACTATTATTAATAATTATGGTATTATTTAGAATGGAAAAATGTAGTTATGACACATTTGTGAATAATGTTTACTTATTTCTTTATTTTTTTGTGTATTTTCCTTTTATTTTCATCAACTGATTTATTCTGCTCACAGTGGGTTCGGTTGCACAAGGAAACACTGGACGCAAGACAGGAATACCCCCAATTTCTGTCAGGTTTTGGCCAACCTCCTCTCTCCCTCAGTAAATGCCCGGCTGACTGATAGGACTGCTGAGTCTCAGTGGCCAGCTTAACAGACGTCTGTGGTGCCACCCAAGCACCCATATATTTGAAAAAGAAATATTTAAATGTGAACACACACACACACACAAGGCTGATATTACTTTTTGTACAGGGGCACAGGCTGGAGCAGAAATAAGCCTTCCCTAAACCTTTGTTCCAAATGTGGATATTCTTTATATAATTGCTTCATTACACCTGTTGGCGAATGTGGTGGCTGAAACACATGTATTAAAAAAAATTAGAAGTCCCAATACTTCAGTTCATACAGTGTACTATTTGTAGTCTTTTACCCTAAATGACACAGTTTATTGTTAGAAACTGTTATACATGTGCGGAATAAAGAATAGTGGTGGGATGGCACAGCTGGCACTGTTGCTGTCCAGTGTTCTCGTTCTTAGGTTTCCTTTCACCTGTTAAAAAACGAATAATAATAATAATAATAATAATAATAATATTTTGTTAAGAGGACACTCTAAACTGCACCTGGTGAGAGTGGGTGAGTGTGCAAAGCTCTATAATGGAATAACACCCTATCCAAATGTATATGGTTTGAGCTTGGTGTGGTGGAACTCTAACATCAGTGTTTGACCTCAATATGTGTTTCTAACTGAATGGGTGCTGTGTACTGTAAAATATTGCTAATGCCCTTGGGTTTTGGAATGGGATGTTTTACAAAGCCATGGTCAGGTGTCTACATACAGTACAACTGGCCTTATATAGTAGTTACCATGCCTTTTGAACTGTTAAAATATAGTAGGGCGTCCTGGTAAAACATACCCTACGTTCTTTACATATTGGAGGAACTTCTCTCAGACATGTGATAGTGTTCGACTAGGCAGGGTTCATAGTTTGTGACTATTCAGACACTGGGGTGGTGTGAGAGTGTTAGTCTGTAATTTCGGTGTGTGACAGTAGGGATGGTAAGAGGGTGCACCGTTGACGAGGGAGTAAGCTGATGATAATTTAGGTGGCAGACGCCAGTTTTTCATCATTAGGCAGCACAGTCCTGCTGCTCAGGTTACGACACGTCCAGAACACATGCTGGCTGTGTCAAATGAGGCAGTTCAAGCCCACCTGATGCACACATATCCTCTCTCTCTCTCCCTCTCTCTCGTTCTCTCTCTCTCACACACACACACACACACACACAGCATCCCTAAGGCCACAGTACCACACACATGCACACCTGGTCCTATTTTAGCACCTAAATTTCGCTTATTAGATTAATAACAAAGTGGAAGTCATGGCAGTTTAAGGCTGCACTGTAGGCACTCGTACTGGTGCCAGATTCGCCTGGGTACTGACAGCATGTTATAGATGAGAGCTGAAGTGCATTTTAAACTGCTACTAATTTACCACTTAACCTTCAGCAGAAGCCGGTTTGAGATCAATTAAGTGAAAAAGTACATTGCAGCATCACTTGCATCATACATCATACAGATTTAATCCTCAATTTATTTTATGTGGAGATTTAATGTGTCTTCATGTGAATGTATTCCACATTAACTGAATGCTTTTAACTGCTTTCAAATTTTAATTCTAAATTAAGCATAGCCCTAATATATAAAAGCTGAAGGGCTTCTACATACAGTGTTACTGCATTGCATCCAGTGATTCTGGGAAATTTGGACCCACTGCAACCCTGTGTGTGATTGATTAAGACGCTGATGGAGACACTGACATACTGTTAAAAAGGTAAAATGCTGGCCGCTGAGGTGGCGCAGCGGTAAAACACACCAAAGCGGACATTTCAAACTCGTTGGTTCGAAACTCAGCTCTGCCATTCGGCTGGGCTGGGCAGCTACACGAACAACAATTGGCCTGTTATTCATACAGAGCGGGAAGCCGGATAGGGACTTCAAAACTGATGCAATATGACCTCTGCTGGCTAGTTGATGGCATCTGCACAGAAACGAGAAATAATGTGATCAGGGTGTCTCTCCATACACAAAGCTGATCCATGGCTACTGCACAGAAACGAGAAATAGTGTGATCAGGGTGTCTCTCCATACACAAAGCTGATCCATGGCTACTACACAGAAACGAGAAATAGTGTGATCAGGGTGTCTCTCCATACACAAAGCTGATCCATGGCTACTACACAGAAACGAGAAATAGTGTGATCAGGGTGTCTCTCCATACACAAAGCTGATCCATGGCTACTACACAGAAACGAGAAATAGTGTGATCAGGGTGTCTCTCCATACACAAAGCTGATCCATGGCTACTGCACAGAAACGAGAAATAGTGTGATCAGGGTGTCTCTCCATACACGAAGCTGATCCATGGCTACTGCACAGAAACGAGAAATAGTGTGATCAGGGTGTCTCTCCATACTCGAAGCTGATCCATGGCTACTACACAGAAACGAGAAATAGTGTGATCAGGGTGTCTCTCCATACACGAAGCTGATCCATGGCTACTGCACAGAAACGAGAAATAGTGGGATCAGGGTGTCTCTCCATATACAAAGCTGATCCATGGCTACTGCACAGAAACGAGAAATAGTGTGATCAGGGTGTCTCTCCATACTCGAAGCTGATCCATGGCTACTACACAGAAACGAGAAATAGTGTGATCAGGGTGTCTCTCCATACACAAAGCTGATCCATGGCTACTACACAGAAACGAGAAATAGTGTGATCAGGGTGTCTCTCCATACACGAAGCTGATCCATGGCTACTACACAGAAACGAGAAATAGTGTGATCAGGGTGTCTCTCCATACACAAAGCTGATCCATGGCTACTACACAGAAACGAGAAATAGTGTGATCAGGGTGTCTCTCCATACACAAAGCTGATCCATGGCTACTACACAGAAACGAGAAATAGTGTGATCAGGGTGTCTCTCCATACACGAAGCTGATCCATGGCTACTGCACAGAAACGAGAAATAGTGTGATCAGGGTGTCTCTCCATACACAAAGCTGATCCATGGCTACTACACAGAAACGAGAAATAGTGTGATCAGGGTGTCTCTCCATACACAAAGCTGATCCATGGCTACTGCACAGAAACGAGAAATAGTGTGATCAGGGTGTCTCTCCATACACAAAGCTGATCCATGGCTACTGCACAGAAACGAGAAATAGTGTGATCAGGGTGTCTCTCTATACACGAAGCTGATCCATGGCTACTGCACAGAAACGAGAAATAGTGTGATCAGGGTGTCTCTCCATACACGAAGCTGATCCATGGCTACTGCACAGAAACGAGAAATAGTGTGATCAGGGTGTCTCTCCATACACAAAGCTGATCCATGGCTACTACACAGAAACGAGAAATAGTGTGATCAGGGTGTCTCTCCATACACGAAGCTGATCCATGGCTACTGCACAGAAACGAGAAATAGTGTGATCAGGGTGTCTCTCCATACACGAAGCTGATCCATGGCTACTGCACAGAAACGAGAAATAGTGTGATCAGGGTGTCTCTCCATACACGAAGCTGATCCATGGCTACTACACAGAAACGAGAAATAGTGTGATCAGGGTGTCTCTCCATACACAAAGCTGATCCATGGCTACTGCACAGAAACGAGAAATAGTGTGATCAGGGTGTCTCTCCATACACGAAGCTGATCCATGGCTACTACACAGAAACGAGAAATAGTGTGATCAGGGTGTCTCTCCATACACAAAGCTGATCCATGGCTACTGCACAGAAACGAGAAATAGTGTGATCAGGGTGTCTCTCCATACACGAAGCTGATCCATGGCTACTGCACAGAAACGAGAAATAGTGTGATCAGGGTGTCTCTCCATACACGAAGCTGATCCATGGCTACTGCACAGAAACGAGAAATAGTGTGATCAGGGTGTCTCTCCATACACGAAGCTGATCCATGGCTACTGCACAGAAACGAGAAATAGTGTGATCAGGGTGTCTCTCCATACACAAAGCTGATCCATGGCTACTGCACAGAAACGAGAAATAGTGTGATCAGGGTGTCTCTCTATACACGAAGCTGATCCATGGCTACTGCACAGAAACGAGAAATAGTGTGATCAGGGTGTCTCTCTATACACGAAGCTGATCCATGGCTACTGCACAGAAACGAGAAATAGTGTGATCAGGGTGTCTCTCTATACACGAAGCTGATCCATGGCTACTGCACATGTATCTGAGGGGGCGTCTCACTCTCCTCAAATCAGCAGTGGGGATCAGCATCAGTAGTGAGGAAGCGTAATGCAATCGGGTAATTGGATACAACTAGATTGGGAGGAAAATTGAAAAAAATTGTAAAAAAATAAATAAGCTAAGATGCTTAACACATTACTTAATATAACTAATTTACTTATTTCAATGACTAAAACTTTCCAAGAAAAGAGTTAATAATAAAAAGAAAACATAAATATATTCATTTATTTGATTAAGGTAATCAGCAATATAAAAAATTGTTGTATGTTTAAGTGTGCATAAAAAAAATGAACATGAACATTTTAAATTATTTTGCAAACATGATTTGCTATCAGGGGTGTTGCACCAAGTTTGCACTAAGTGATTCTGGGGAACCTGGACTTACTGCCACTTTGATTAGGATAAAGCAGTGGAATAAAATGAAATAATAATAATAATAATAATAAACCTTAAGTTACTGATATGATTGCAAAATCAAATGATTAAATGTAGCGTATAGTTCTACGTACACACCAATCAATCATAACATTATGACCACTTGCCTAATATCGTGTTGGTCCCCATTTTGCTGCCCTGACCAGTCAAGGGATGGAGTCTGACACCTTTCTATCAGAACCAGCATTAACTTCTTTAACAATTTGAGCTACAGTAGCTCGTCTGTTGGATCGGACCACACAGACCAGCCTTCGCTCTCCACGTGCATCAATGAGCCTTGGCCGCCCATGACCCTGTCGCCGGTTTACCACTGTTCCTTCCTTGGACCACTTTTGATTAGATACTGACCACTGCAGACCACACCACACACCACAAGAGCTGCAGTTTTGGAGATGCTCTGACCCAGTTGTCTAGCCATCACAATTTGGCCTTTGTCAAACTCACTCAAATTCTTACGCTTGCCCATTTTTCCTGCTTCTATCACATCGACTTGGAGGATAAAATGTTCACTTGCTGCACGATATAGCTCACTAACAGGTGCCGTGATGGAGATAATCAGTGTTATTCACTTCACCCGTCAGTGGTCATAATGTTATGCCTGGTCAGTGTATGTTGTTCTAAGCAAAAATATGATTGCTTTTGGACAAGCCAGCAGCTTGAGGGGGTTGCTGCTGTGTCCTTATTTAAGTAAGTAAGACAAAAATATGCAATTAAATATATAATTAGTATTTTATTCAAATGTTAGGAAAAAAATTTTGCTTTGTAGTGGATTCACTCTCTACCTAAATGAAAAATCTTTATTTGCTGTGATTACTGTAATAAGCTGTGATTTTACGTTCACAAGCATGATGCAAAGTAGGTCACATGATAAATCACAAATCTGAACAGTGGACTGGGACCTGGTATCCGTTACTCACATCTGATGTCGGTCATATCATGAATTTCAGATTTGTTTGACATTTTTGCCTGATTTAATGCATAACTACAATCCAAAATGAAAAATAATTACATCCTGCTTTTGAAACAGAACAGACAGTAATATCTGTTTTCAGCCAGATGCTTTTGCAACTCCCACACAGACAGAATGAAAGGATTTAATAAAGTTAGGGGGTTTCGCATAAAAACATTCCCTTTTTCTTTAGCATAAGCGAGTAAAATGAGAACGTGAAGATAATGGTATCAGGTATGTCCTAGCTGAGCTTATGCAGATGAGCTTATTACAACAATATCCGGGAAAGGCTTAGTGCATTAGCACTTAGGGGACGCTGAAGCAGCGGGGTGTAGCGTGGAAGTGTTTCATTTAAGAGGGCACAAGGTAACTTTAACTTTATGATGTTGTTTTGCATGGATAAGAGGAAATAGCAGCCATTTTAATTCACTGTCCACCTTCTAAAACCGCATGTTTCTGCCGGATATTTCTCCCTTTAGTCCCCATCTGCCCCATCTCGACAAATTAACAGATCCAGCAGAACCACACAGCCTGCTCTGGATGGCTCACTGATGATCCATCTACTCAATACTACCTTGGCTTTGGTCAACGACATGTACTAAATGCCAATGTGCTATTCATCTAGGGCCGATAGGACTGCTGAGTTTACACAGAGATTGGCAAAAAAGTGTCATCTCTGGTGGCAAAACCAATTCTGCAAAAATGCCCACGAATGGAAAAAGTTACCCAACGTGAAAACCCAAACTGCCCATTCCAAGACAACAGGCTTGCTGCTGTTTATGCTCCATCACCTACAGAGAACTGGACATCTACCCAGATACTGTCTCTATCTCCCTTTTGTCATTTATTGCAGGGCAGAGGAACACAGTAAAGCAAGCAGATGCCAAAAGTTAGCATTAACACTCTCAGTTTGTCCAAGTTATCCATGAATGATTACAGATTAGAGACACTGGCAGAGGCTGACGAAATCCCTGATATACTGCAGGTCTATTGCCACACACAGGCTGGACAGAGATAGTTAGGACCCACACTATTTAGGCCTAAACTCATTAAAACTCATCTTTAAATATTAATTTAATTACAAATGAATGGGAACAGTTGGCCAAAGCCCACTGCACATAGCACCGTGAGATATATAGTCATCCTAAAGTGTGAACTTCAACAATTACTCATGTAAGTTTACAAATAATTTATAAAACATTCACATCATTCACACAAAAAGTATTACTAATTATTACAGGATGGGGGGGTGGCTCCTGGTTTATTTGCTTTAGGTTAAACAGTGAATGTAAATTAATATAACAAAGGAAACAACATGTAAGGTGTGAAGATGCACAGACAGCGTTTGTGTTCTTGTGAGTGCTTGAGACCGGATTCAAACCGGCAACCCTCTAAACCAAGGAGCATTGCTTTAGTTGTAATAAAAAAATTAATAAAAAAAGCAGGAACGGCAAACAAAGGAGATGCTGAAAATGGTGAACTCAAACAAAGGGAGACGCTAGTAATCAGATAAAGTCTAACACAAATCTATCCTCAGTCTTGGGGCTGAAAACACTCCAACTAAAATATGTGTTCTCTTACTAAACTTGAAGACAAAGACCGTGAACTAAACCCTTTAAGTTCAGCTCACACCTTTCACCCTGATTTTCCTTTGATATTATTATTACTATTGTTATAATTTTTTCCCTCTGTTTTAGCTTTCCATACTTTTCTCTCTTTTATTTTACTTGTTTGTTGTAGTTTTCGTCTCTCTTTTTTTTTTCCTTTTCTTTTCAGCTTTTTGCCAGTTACCATACCGTCTGCCCCTCTACAAAGGTTCATCACTGAGCCATGGTTTGGGTGAGCTTTTTATGCAGAGCACAGCAGGTGTGTCTGATCAGCCATGATCAGCAGTAATCAGTGCTGAGGCTTCTGGGAAATGGCGTTCTGAGAGCTGCTCCCAGCTGGTCTCTTACTGCGCCACCCAGGCCCCCCTGCTGGTGACCGGCGGCGTGGACCCCTTACAAGTAATTATTAGTAAAAAAAAAAAGTTAGAGTGGCCTAGAATTATTTGTGGTTTCTTTATTTCCTATTTGTGGGGGTCTTCACATATATCAATGCCCCTAGATTGATCAATATTAAATAAATCAATATCATATTGATCAATATTAAATTTACCTTATTACCTTAATTGATTATTATTATTATATTATTATTATTATTATTATTATTATTATTATTATTATTATTACTATTATTATTATTATTATTATTATTATTATTATTAATTATTTTGTTATTGTATGCCAAGTTGTTGGTGTTTCCTGGTATCCTGTAATTGTCATATTTTTATGGTAAAATAAATTATTTTTTATTTTCCTGGACTGGTCAGATAGAATTGAATCTGGAAGGTGCTAGTGGTGGGCTAGTATAATAGACTGCTGCATCACCTGACAGTATTTCACAGTAAAGATTAGGGCTGTTACACGATTAAAATGTTTAATCAAGATTAATCACAATTAAAGACTCAAATTAATTGTGATTAATTTACTGCAAAAATAACTAAACACAATTTGAACAATTATGCATTTTTATTGCAAGAAAATGTTTACCAGTAAAAAAATAATAAAATTATGATAAAATGATTAAATCTAAATTATTTTTAGAAAGCCAGTCAATGCCTATATAGAGTTGTTAACAGGCACTCAGGTGACTAATATGAATAATTTCTAGATGCAACACGTATAATGTCATGTAGACCCACATCGTTAACTATGTTAAAGCATCTACAGTCCATAGCGATCCATTTAACACCAGTGTTTGTAATGTTCCCACGACATGTACAGTCCATGGGCTTTCCATCCACATTCCTCTGAAATAAAGTTAGACTGAGTCTGAGCTCATTTTGCCTGTAACGCCTATCCGTGCACACAGATGCCCGACGAGACAAATGCGTGCTTTGACCAAAGATGATATTAAAGCGTCCATTAATAACTGTAATTTTGTCTAATGATGATTTTTCACGCTTTTTGAAAAGAAAAATTATTATTTAAAATACCCTATATTTCGCAATATGTAGCAGCAGCAGCTCGAGTAATTTGTAACTCACGACCGCAAACTGGAAAAAGACTTGTGTTATCACTATACAGTATAAACACAATGTTGCTGTGTTAAAGCAGCGCAAATGACCACAGTGACAAATGTTTAAAGTGGCACAAACATAGCCCAGTAAAAATCGTTCAATTAAAAATTTTATTCTCGATTAATTTTAGTAATTTGTAATAATATTACATTAGATGGGATACATTGGCATTCTGGCCAGGATGTGTTCTCATGTCTATAGTTTTTTCTAAAACCCATCCCAACACTGTAAATGTTAAATCAACAAGCATAATATCTCAAATTGCAAATCTCAATTGCACCACGTCCCTCCTAATTCTCCTAATTTTCTACAGCAAGATCTGCTGTAAGTTCTTACATCACAAATCATAATAACTGTTTCAAATTACTTGAGATTTATGAGTTCTGCAGAATGTGTTGTAACACTGATTCTACTTTGCATTCCATATACATTTACATTCACGCATTTAGCAGATTTAGGGCCCAACAATGGCAACCTGCCGATGGTTGAAATGTGAACCTGTAACCTTCTGATATAATAGTCCAGCACATTAAATATCGCTGAGCAACCACTGCCACAAAGTTAGTGTGATTAATGAATGACTGTATGATCCAGGGGGTATTTCTGCCTTGCGTAAACTGGATAGGCTTCAGACCCACCATGACCCTGATCACAATTAAACAATTACTGAGAATAAATAAGTGAAAAAATTATTTGTCTTTTATGTACACATTTTACAGTGCATATTCTCTCTCTCTCTCTCTCTCTCTCTCTCTCTCTCTCTCTCTCTCTCTCTCTCTCTCTCTCTCTCTCTCACACACACACACACACACACACAGAAGCACGTGTGTGACAGGTTGTGGTGCTGTACAGAACAGTGGGTGCATGAACAGGGAACAAAGAACAGGCTGGGATAAATTATCACCTTCTGAGTTCGTCAGTAAACAAGTAAATTGCCATGGAACAGGTGTTGGTGAGGGAGCGGGCCCTTGACAATAATCACCTTTTAGGAAGGCATCTGCCTCTTTTTTAGAGCACTAAAGTACTGCATCACAAAATAAAAGATTAAAGTAATCAAATAAAACTCACGAAAGAGATATTTCTTAAAACAGAATGACACACCACCACCCACAGGTGAGCTCTTAGGAGACACAGACGAGATAACGGTCAAATAAAAGAAAGATATGACACCATTAAAAGCTGGAAATTATGAAGCCAAAATGCAGATGAAGACGGGGATGGTGGGAGGCTTATTACAGGCTGTGCTGTAGATTAGCTCCTTGTGAATTTCCTCTGCAGGTCCAATCACTGCATAAACGACTGTATAATTGCATACACAGTGTTTTATGTTTACAACTTTCTCTATATTCACATTATTTACTTGGTATTAAGCTATAAATCTGAAGTCATTTCTGAGGCAAAGTTATTGGTCAAATCTTAATTTATAATAACAGTATTCATTATTCTTTTAAATCTAGTTTTAGGTTTACAGCATTATCAGATGTTTTTATCCAAAGCGACTTACAGTACTGTGACGGTATATTATCTAAGCAATTGAGGGTTAAGGGCCTTGCTCAAGGGCCCAACAGTGGCAACCTGGCTGTGGTGGGGCTTGAACCAGCGACCTTCTGATTACTAGTTCAGTACCTTAACCACTAGGCTACAACTGCCCATCTACTCATTCATTCATTATTATTTAATACAAACTCAGTTCTTACCAAAATGCTTATTAACCTGCTGCTTCTCTCAGACTGTGTTTGTATAAGAGCAGCATTTGACACTGGAATGGCATTGTGGTGCAGTGGGTAGCGCTGTAGCACCACAGCAGGAAGGGCCTGGGTTTGGAGTCCTTTCTGTGTGGAGTTTGCATGTTCTCCTTGTGTCTGCATTGGTTTCCACTGGATGCTCTGGTTTTCTACCAGTTCAAAGACATGCAGTCAGGTCAACTAGAGGTACCAAAAAGTTACCCTAAGTGTGTGTGGGTGTGTCTGCCCTGTGATGGACTTGTACCTTTCAACTAGGATAAAAAGCTGGTAAAACAGTTAATGTGGCTCCCAGGTGGTGCAGCGGGATAATCCACTAGCACACCAGCGCCGAGATTCTGAACACCCTGAGTTGAATCTCGGCTCTGCTACCGATCGGCTGGGCGCCATCTAGCAGGCACAATTGGCAGTGCCTGCAGCAGACACAAATTGGCCACCGTGTCTGCTGGGCGGGAAAATGACCGGACTAAGTGGGTGGGGTTTTTAAATGCTGTGCAAGGACCCTGGTTAGCAGATGGAGGCGCCTGTGCAGAAGCTAGGACTGCACACGCGTCGGAGTGCACTTGAGCCGCAAATATACCCTCCTCAAATGCAATCAGGGATCCACAGCAGCGGAGGACAAATTGACTACGCTAAATCAGGAAAAAAGGGACAAAATGCATGAATAAATAGAAAAAAAACAGTTAATGAATGAATGAATTTGGCTTCAATGGTCAATACATTTTATTAAAAAACTTAAAACACTAAGAGATTTTTCAAAAACATAAAACAATGTGTACATCAGTTAAAAAATGTCAATTAAATACATTTAAAATTAAAATCCATAGCCTCGCACTACATACAAAAACTCCAGCAAAGCCAATCGTGCCTGTACGTTCATGCTGATATAAATGGCTATGTCCAAGGAAGGGGGATGGCCGTAGCCCTGCGCATGCTGTCCAGAGTATTCCTAGTTATATCTACAGTTGTAACAAAAGACTTGATAGTTTCTGATTATTCAGTTAAAGGTGTGGGTGTTGGTGGATAAAGAATGTGTAGCAAAATGTATCTGCACTGAAGTTACCTAGCTGAGAATACTGGAGTCCATGAGAGCCACCTCTTTGTCGTTTTCCGTGGTTAGACAGGACGCCCCAGGTGTTCGCTGTCCCTCATGTCCAAAAGGGTACAATGGGTCTGTTAATGCACAGGTGTGCTCCTCTCTCACTCCTATCCCCATGTGCACTCATTATTTCCATTAACATATGTGCACAGAAGTGTGTGTCCAGGTGAGAACGTGTGTGTGTGTGTGTGTCCTTTGGCCCATTCATATGGTTATATGGTTATCCGGGGCCAGTCCAGGTGCAGAATGCTGTTTGGGTGGGAGGTGTACAGAGGGGTGTTTTTGAGTTGCTGTTCCTAAGCCTAAATGTAGCCTTTTTTCAGAATTATTATTATCATTATTATTATTATCATTATTATTATTATTATTATTTAAATTGTATTATTATGATTATGATTATGATTATTATTATTATTATTATTTAAATTGTATTATTATTATTATTATTTAAATTGTATTATTATTTTTTTCCCCCTTTTTCTCCCCCTTTAGCGCATCCAATTGTTCAATTTGCATCGTGCTTCCTCTCTGTCTATGCCGAACCCTGCCCTGACCGAGGAGATCGAAGCTAACCCACATCCCCTCCGAAACATGGGCAGCAGCCAGATGCATTTTTGCCACCCACACATTGATGAGTGTGGCGCCACCTAGCGTTGCATGCAGAGAGACACACCCTAAGGGCACTCTTCCTCATCTCTGTGCAGGCGCCTCTAATCAGCTGGCAGAGGTCGTAATCGCATTCTGACAGAGAGAGACCCACATCCGGTTCTTTGTCCCACCCCCCAACTGAGCAACCGGCCAATCGTTGCTCATACAGCCACTCAGCTTCGAACCGGTGAAGCAGAGCCATTATTATTATTATTTAACATAAGAATTGCAATGTTCCACTGCCCAACTATATTGTATTTTGTAAATATAAGCAAAATATAAATGTAATTCCCGCAACACATTTAAAAAAAGGTTGGGACAGAGTTGTTTACCATTCTTGCTTAATAGAAAACTTCAGCTGCTCAATCTGTAGTTGCTGTTGTCTGATTCTTCTCTTCATGATGTGCCACTTATTTTTAATAACTGATTTTCTGCATAGAAATAATCTATGTCCTCCTGTTTTGTAACAAAGGCAGATGTATTGCACTGCCTTAATTGACAACGGTTTTCCAAAGTACCCCCAAGCCCATTTAAGCTCTATTTATTACAATAGCATGACGGCTGCACATGCTTTATTAGACTTTGAAGCTCATGCACATTCAACAATGGATTCCGGCCTTGCCTTAAACCAGGGGTGTCAAACTCATTTTCACCGAGGGCCACATCTGCATTATGGTGGCCCTCAAAGGGCCGATTGTAACGTATCCTGCTGTGATTGCAGTCTGCCTTTTAAGTCTTGGACAATTTGTTGTTTTTCATGGAGGCTAAATTCTGTGTTTGGAGTCAAAATGCTAAATATATACTGTATATTTATAATGTATATCTTTATTTATATTGTAATCCTTTACCACAGACACAGCCTTATAACACGAGACGTACCGGTTTCTCTTCTTAAAGCACAAACTTGTATTCACTTTCCCATCTTTCGTTAAATTCCCTTCCTTCTGCTTTAATTTTCTCTTCTTGTACATTTTGGGATTATTTGTAAATATTTCCTAACATCACTTGTTGGAAAACCGCCTCAGTTAAACGCTGATGTGGAAACGCCATCTAGTGGCGGAATGCGGTCACTTTGAGGGTCACAAAATTGGCATGCATTGTGGGAGATGCGGTTTATGTATGATTTAACAGTGTATTCTAAGACAATCCGCAGGCCAAATTCACCATATTTTCTAAATCTTTTTATAATGTTATGTATAGTAGATGGCAAAAGACCTACATTATTTGCAATTTTGTGGTAAGAAATTGTTTTTGTTATGAATTTTGGTACTAAATGAACTACAAAACCCAGGTGCTGTAGCAATAATAACCACTAATAATTTTCGGGGTCCTTAAGGAAGCCACGAGGTCAGTGCAAGAGATCAAAGTAATTATCCAAACTCAGTTGATAAGGTAGTTGGCTGGTGTGCATGTTTGCTGCTTTTTTTCAAAAAGATCTTTTCACACAATTTTCTGCACCTTCTTAACAGGGGTTCTTGATTCCGCATTACTGGAAACCATCTTGATTTGATTAATTTACTGTATCAGTTCGCTGAACCAACTCCTCTTTGTTTTCTTCTATTACCTTGGGAGAGAAGCACTAGAGCTTTGATTGTGCATTAGTTGGCTGGTGGACTGAGTAGCTGGTTGGTTTGATTTGATCACGATTCCACTTAGTGCTCTTTCCCATCAGATGCAGTTAAATAGACAAGAGAATCATAACAGGGTTGAGTTCAACTCATGACAAGAGTTGACTCCTGGACTCCTTGTCTCCACTAAGTTACCACTGATTTATTTTCCTATTTTCTATTGTGTCTTTTTATTTTATTTTATTTTAATTCATTTATTTATTTATTTATTTATTTATTTATTTATTTATTTATTTATTTATTTATTTATTTATTTATTTATTTATTTATTTATTTATTTTTATCATTTTATTTTAATTTTTCTTACTTTTAAGTAAAAAGTATTATATTTTATCTTTGCATTTTATTTAGTGAAATTTACACAATTGCTTTAAAAAGTGCATTATTATAATTATTATTATTAAATATTATTATTATTATTACTATTAGTATTAGTATTATTCCTCCTCTTGTAACAATATATAAAATCACATGCATTTTATTAAGAAATTGAACATTTACTCTGCCTTCACCCTCAGGAGTATCAAAATCTCTTGTGTTATGTTCTTGTCATTCTATTTTCCTTTACCATGTTAACCCACATGGAACTTCATTTAGAATACTTACAAATCGTCTTTTAAACAATACCAACATCCCCATATAAACCCCTGTCCCTCTGTCTCTGTGGTTTTGATACATCCTGTCATTCAGAAAAGTCTGAGTCTGAGTTAGAGGTAGCTTTTTAAAGCCCCGGCAGAATTTCCTCGAAATCTGATGCTTCAGATAGAGCTGTTAGCCTTTTTCACCTCTGTCTGCCCTAAGAGTCACATGTCAGTGGAACTAGTTGCCCTAGACCAAGGGCAGGAAGACAAGTGTCTGGTAGCCCTGGAAGTCAAAGGCAGTCCAGAAAAGGTCACAGGGTCAACCCAGACTATTTTCCTAAGGGAAAGAATATGTATTTTGAGTGTATGAATGCTGACAGCAGGGTTGAGACAGGAAACGGAGGAAATATGTAAGTAAAGCCTGACTTACAGCTATTTGTTTTAATTTTATCTGAAATCTTAATCTAGGCTATTCAGTGTAATTTATTTTATAGTAAAAAGACAATGGATGAAAAATGTACAAATAAAGATGTTATTTATTGTTTTAAAAGAAAAAAGGTAAATGCTGAACACTGAATTTTGTATATTGTATTTGAAAAAAAAGAAAATAAAAGATTAGACAGTGGAAAGGAAGCAGACGGGGAGTGAGAAAGAGAACGTGTAGTTCATGTTTGGAAGCAAGATGCCTCAGATGTTGGTATTGATGTTGTTTCTTCAGATTTAAAGTAAGGTACTCCCTGGAGTCCCCCTCAGGGTAAGAAATAGCTTTTTTGCCAACTCTTCAACTCCACTCTTCATTTTAGCCAGTTTTTACTGAAATATAGCTTGGATGTGGATGGGTGTAACCCAAATGATTGGTTCAGCTTCAGCACAGCAAGAAAAAATTGTAGAAGTATATAGCATATCACTTTTTTTTTTACTCAGAGTTTTCATAAATTTTGTACATTATCGTAAAAAATTAAGTTAAAATCCTAATAAATTAATAAATAAAATGTACACCATCATTACTTACACAAATTATTCATCCCCAAACTTTTAATTTTTTTTATGAATTTTCTCCCTTTTTCTCCCGATTTCTATCGCATCCAATTTTTACCCAATTGCGTTATGATTCCTCTCTACTGGTGCTGACCCCCATCCCTGATTGAGGAGAGTGAACTGACACACGTCCCGTCCGATACGTGAGCAGAAGCTGACCTGCACCAGCCGAGTTCATTTGCGAATCAGCCCTGTGCACAGAGAGCCACACCCTGAACAGCATTATTCCTCAACATCAACCAGCCAGTAGAGGTGGTAATTGCATCAGTTATGAGGTCCCTATCCGGCTCCCTAACCCTGTATGAACAACAGCCAAATGTTGCTCATATAGTCGCCCAGCCCAGCCGGATGGCAGAGCTAAGATTCGATACGATGTATTCAAAATCCCAGCTCTGGTGTGCTAGTGTACTTTACTGCTGCGCCACCTGAGCGGCAACCTGGATTTTTTAAAGAATTTTACTACGAACTTATTAAATCTTTAAATCAGACTATATTTTTTAGACAAAAAAAACACACTACCTCTATAAAATTTACAAATTTTAGATTCACTGATTTACACTTGCTTTCAAAATTGTGGTACTACAATGCTTTGGTATTTTTATGTTTTTTAATTTAAAAGGATGCAAAGGTTTTATAGGTCAACAAACAAAACTACAACTCAAACTTGCTTTTAGTTAGACAACAAAACATGCGTAGTTTTAAAGAAAAATACAACCCCAAATCAGAAAAAGTTGAGACAGTGTGGAAAATGCATATGAAATAAAAATACTGTATTCCTTAATTTTACTTTGACTTTTATTTGATTGCAGACAGTTTGCTGATATAACCACATGGGTGAGGGATTACATGCACAAATGACACTTAAACTTTACTGTGTAAAAAGAAAGCCCTATGTTAACCATGTACAGAAGTGGCGTTGACTTCTCTGGGCTCGGAGGCATCTAGGATGGACCATCACATAGTGGAAACATGTATTGTGGTCAGATGAATCAGCATTCCAGGTCTTTTTTTGAAAAAAATGGACACTGTGTGCTCCAGACCAAGGATGAAAAGGACCATCCAGACTGTTATCAGCAACAGGTCCAAAAGTCAGGGTCTGTCATGGTATAGGGCTGTATCAGTGCCCTTGGCAAAGGTCATTTACACTTCTGTGATGGCAGCATTAATGCAGAAAAGTACATTGAGATCTTAGAGCAACATATGCTGCCTTCAAGACATCATCTTTTCCTGGGACGGCCATGGAGTTTTTCAACAAGACAATGCGAAAACCTTGTGGAAGAAGAGGGTACAGGTACTGGACTGCCTTGCCTGCAGTCCTGATCTGTCCCCAATAGAGAATGTGTGGAGAATTTTAAAACGAAAAATGCGACAACAATGACAACCCCGTACTGTTGCACATCTTAAGACGTGTTTACAGGAAAAATGGGACAAAATAAAAGCTGAAACACATTTAATCACTTGGTATCCTCGGTGCCAAAACATATTTTAAGTGTGGTGAAAAGGAATGGCAACATTACAAAGTGGTAAATGCTTTACTGTCACAACTTTTTTTGGAATGTGTTGCAGGTCTGAAATGCAGGAATGAATGTTTATTAATAAATAAAATGAAGTTGAGCAGATAAACATGAAATATCTCAGGTTCATCCTGTCTGCAATCAAATAAAAGTCAAAGTAATTTTTTATTTTTTATTTGCATTTTCCATGCTGTCCCGACTTTTTCTGATTTAGGGTTGTACTTTTCTTAGGCACCTTCCTAAATTACATGTGGCAAAACTAAAACATTTGGTTGCAAAAGGTGTAAAAGATTATTGGCTGGTACTACGGTTTGGGAAAATGACTCATTTGAGCTTTGAAAGGCGGCCGACCATAATGAGCAGGAAATATCTATCAAACATCAGTGGAGACTGAGCTGTGAGGAGGAAGCAGGGTAGAGAGCTTAGCCTGTACCATTCTGTCAGCTTCGTTCAGGATCAGCTGCATGAACTCTGTATGATGTGGGTTAAAGCAACTGTGCTACACTAATACAAACCCACTGGCCTCCTGGAGAGACTTACAGGACTTCCTTTGGAATGCAAAATTTTGGCTCTTAATCAGAAATAAGAGGTTTAGGTTTCACTGAACTTTGAGATTAAAATAATAACACTTAAGATTACATGCAGATGGCAGTTCTACTTGTAAGCAGAACTTTGAGACAGGTAGACCTTTTCAGGCTGCTGTAATTAGATAGTGTATATTACTGGGAATCCCATGGCTGTCACCGAGCAGACCTGAGACCTGGCTGTAATTCTTGCTGCATAGAGTTTTGCAAGTTCTCCCTGTACCTGGGTTTACTGTGGGTACTCCACTTTCTTCCCACTTCAGACAGTGATACGGAAAGTTGATTGGATCTTTAATATACCCTTGTGTTTAGGAGTGAGTGTTACTGTGTAATGGATTAACATACTGTAGAAGGTACTAAAAAGAGCAATCGTAACTCAGTGATTAAGGTACTGGAGTAGTGATTTAAAAGTAGCTGGTTTAGGCCCCACCACCACCAAGTTTCCATTGTTGGGCCACTGATTAAGGCCCCTAACCCTTAATTGCTTTTGTTGTGTTAGGTCACAATAGTAAGTAGCTTTGGCTAAAAAAATGGAACCCAAGACACCAGTTAAGAACACTGGTACCGGTATTTATTTTAAAAGTACAAAGTACACAAATCATTAATTTACATTTTCGGCGTTTAGCAAATGCTCTTATCTAGAATGACTTAAAGAAGTGCTTTCATAGTGAACATTACCTGCTCTAGTTTAAGTAGACAACAGTCCAAGAATACAAATCTGCTGAAAACCTTGTTAGAACCATTTTTTTTAATGCAAGAAATAAATAAGAGCTTTAGTAAGTACATGTCATCTTAAATGTTTAGTAAAGAGGTGGGTTTTAAATTGTCTTTTGAAGACAGCAAGAGACTCAGATGTTCGGACAGACAGAGGAAGTTTGTTCCACCACTTGGGTGCAAGTACAGAGAAGAGCCTTGATGCTTGTCTTCCTTGAGTTCTAGGTGTAGGATCAAGTCGAGCAAGACTAGTGGCTCGGAGGTTGCGTGCTACAGAGCGGGGTTTTAAACCATATGTGTGCAGCTACGGGAAGCCAGTGAAGAGAACGCAGCGGTGGGGTGATGTGGCAATGTTTAGGTTGGTTAAAAACCAGCTGAGCAGCTGCATAGACATAGAAGCACCTGCCAGGAGGGAGTGGCAGTAGTGAAGGCATGCTAATACTGAGAGCATATTTGCAGTTGTGCTAAATGCTTATCACTAACATGATAACTGCTAAGTGCTAATGTACACGCAACTACAAAGATTATCTTATAATAAATACTAAGTAGTAGATAATAAATCAAAAGCCGTTTACTAGAAAATACAAACCAGATACTACTAATATTATACAAGCAGGCTGTTAACACTAGAAAAGGTGAAACAAATGCATCATGTGTTAATCCTCAGGTGATGTTGAGCACTGCAGTGGCCTAGTGGGGGCCCAAAAATGGAAGAAGACTGCTGAGAAAACGTGGAATGTGGAAACAGTATGGAAGCACTGGCAAAAATCTCTGTGTTTATCAATTCAATTCATTAATTGAGGTGAAAGGAAACTAAAAACTGGAGTACCCTGTGGACATAATAAATATGTGCCCACCAGTGCTGGGATTTTGAGCTTGCGAGTTCAAATCTCAGGTCTGCTATCATCCAGCTGGGTGCCTACATGCGACATGATTGGCTAATGTCTGTCACAGATATGATTGGCTAAAGTCTGCCAGGTGGGAGGGCTGAAAAGATTCCTTTGCACTAATTCACTATTACACTAATCACACCAGCACAACAATAATGTATATATTGTATATTATCTGCTATACTTATATACTCTATTTATTTTCATTAATTTAGCCACTGTAGTCACCTTTCATAACTTTGTACTTATATACTAGTCTGTACACTGGACAATCATTGTCTGTTTGCTGTTCTTAATATATGTCTCTTCATTTCTACTTATCTGGTCACTACTGCACTTCTGGTTAGATGCTACTGCATTTCATTGGCTCTGTAGTTGTACTCTGCAAAATGACAATAAAGTTTAATCTAATCTCATCTAATCTTATCTGCTACAGTTACGGCCTCTGCTGGCTGGTTGATGTTTCCTGCACAAAGACGGGGGATAATGGAGATCAGTGCATGGCTCTCCGTATATGATACTAATCCTTGTATAGACTTGTCTTATGCAGGTAAAAAATAAGTGGTTGGCCACTGCATATGTGACTGAGGAGGCCTATTTTAGGTATGGCTCTCCTCGATCAGGGTAGGGGTCTGAAGCAGTGGAGGAGAGATACAACTGGGTAAGTGGATATGACTAGATTGGGAGAAAAAAAAGAAAAAAATGCATAAATAAATTTTTTTTTTAAGTCTTGTTGAATTTTGCATAACCTTTCTAAATCAGCACAAAGCCTTAACCTTTTTTGCTATTTCAGTCTGTATCTACATCTGTATCTATTCTATTATGTTCTATCAAAACTGCTATCTGTTCTCTTTGTGGTTTATTATTCTTCAGCAGGGTTTAGATTTTCCTTCACGGGACACGTTCAGATACGCTTTTCTTATTTTCTCGGCATGACGAGGGACTCGCGTGGAAGACGTAGTGTGTAGGAGAGATGAGATGCACAGTCATGACCCCAACATCTCTCAAAGGTACCATATTGTTTTGTTTTTTTTACCTTTTTCTTCTCTCTCTCTCAGTCTTTGTGCTATAAACGTCTGTGTGAATATCACATGCTTTCTTCATGTGCTTACGCACTGTTGGTATCCTGAGGGTGAACTGCAGCTCTTCCAGCCACTGCTGGTGTATTGTGGTTGGGTTTTCCTGCTGTATATCCTCCAGCCAGTTTTAACATGCCTTCCATCCCAGGACTCATAAAGAGCATCACATTCACTGTTTCATCTGGACTGATGGCTAGCACATGCAGCCTGATGAGAGACAGAACCCCAGGCCACTGCCATGCTAACAGAGGACACAGACACTGGTCTCAGATCAAGAGTGGCACACAAAGACAACAAAGCATGTCCTGTAGCTGGATGGTCAAATACTGACCTATAGTAATTATAAATGATCCTTTGGAGATGGTAGATCACAATTAAATCCAATGAATTATTATTATTATTATTATTATTATTATTGAAATTATTTTATTTTTTATATATATAAAATTGATATGGATCTAGTATTTTCTAATCAATAATATAAATTATTTGAATTTTACCATGGATTTATGTGTCAGTTTGTCTTATAAAAATGTTGTTTATTTATTTTATAACGATTTTTGTCTAATTTAATTTAATTTAATTTAAATTTTCACTTTATTAGTAAGCTACTATAATTATTACTACTACTATTATGATATATTTATATGTATAAATATCTTTATTTTTTTATAAATATCTTTATTTAATTTTTAATTTTAATTTTATTTTTTATAGATCTAGTATTTTATAATGATTTATATGAATTATTCTAATTTTATCATGGTTTTATGTGTCAGTTTGTCTTATAAAGATTTGGTTTATTTATTTTATAATGATTTTTGTCTAGGTTAATTTGAGTCATTTTCAAAATTGCACTTTATAAGTAAACTACTATAATTATTACTACTACTATAATAATATATTAATTTTTAAAGAAATATCTTTATTTTAAATTTTATATATTTTATTTTTATTGATCTAGTTTTATATTTTAGAATTGTATAATTATGTATTTATTATTATAAATTATACATTATTTATTATTTATAATGATTTATATACATTATTATTAAATAAATAATTTTATTTTATATATTTTAATTCTTTTATTTATTTGATATAGTTACTATAATTTAGTTATAGTACACGTGATACATGTACTTACTATATTTATTCATGTACTTCATGTACCTATTTAGTTGCATATTTTAAAGCCTCTGCTGCACAAAACAATTGATTTAATACAGCAACATTCATTCATTTATTTATTGCCTGTTTTACCACAGTTTTATCCTATCCAGGATGCAGTGGATACAATTCACCAGACATAAGGTAGGAAACACAGGTCGCCAGTCCATCACAGAGCAAACACGCATACACACATTTACACAAACAAACACACACACAAACATACCTAATGCAATTTAGCAGCTCCAGTTAACCTGACTGTATATCTTCGAACTGTGGGAAAAACCAGAGCTCCCATGCAGGAACCCATGTGGACATGGGGGGAACATGCAAACTTCATACAGAAAGGATCCAGGTCGCTTCACCTGGGATTCGGACCCAGGACCTTCTTGCTGTAAGGCAACAGTGCCACCCTACTGTATTATTATTATTATTATTATTATTATTATTATTACTATATTATTATTATTATTATTATATTATTATATTATTATTATTATTATTATTATTATTATTATTATTATTATTATTATTATTATTATTTAATAACTTGGCAGTTAAAGAACAGATTGTTCATTGCAGTACTATGTTTGGAAATGTACTTACACCAGTGTGTTTAAATGCATGTAAAGGTTGAGTGAATTCTTAAGGTCTTTGAGTGCCACTTCAAAATGTTGTTTCTTTGTTCTACATGTCCCCAAAGCCCAGCATGATTGGCAGCACTTTGAGTTTTGGAAACAATGCAGATTTAGGAAGAAATCTTCAATAAAACAGCAAAACTAACATGCGGCACATTTGGGCTTGTGATAAGGAAGCAAGAGCAGATCTGTGCTTTAAACAGCACTCCCCAAACACCATGCTGCCAGAGGCATTTTTGGCCAGGACATACCCTTGCTACATGCCAAACGCAGTCCGGACCAAGAAAAATAAACAGAGCGTCAGCAATAATCCCCCCTTATTCAAACTCATTCCTGTAAAATCTGGAGAAGAATACAAACTGCTTAGCAAAGCCCCAAAGCTTTCCAGCAGCCTAAAAAACGTCCCGCCATTTCCCTGGCCATTTTTGTGGAACTGGACATCTTATGGTACACGAAGATACTGGAAGATGGACAGCTTGTCGTGCAGAAGCTTCTCTTGCTTGTTCTCTAGTTTTATGAGGTTTTGGAGCCAGCTGGCTTGCTCCGAAAGGAGAAGGATGTAAGCTCCTTATTGCCGAGTTGTGGTATTTGCTTTTCACTAGGGTTGATTGTACTCATTATGCAATGTTCGTAAGGCTTCCAGTGCTAATTGGTCTTCCACAGAACACGGAGAAGATTCTTGAAAAATATGACTGCAGGCGATATAACATAATTAGGATGTTTGCCACCATAAGCAGCCCAAATCTGGTCCTGCCACTAGCATGAGCTGATAAAAAGGGCTGCACTATGAAGAAGGTTTTGGTGCATGAGTGTAAATTATATACTGTATGTTCATAAAAATGTAAAAATGTAATAGCAAATGTAAGTTTACAAATAATGCAAATGTGTGTCTCTTTAGTCCCCTAATACCATTTTCTGTTCTGGTTATTAAATTTATGGAAATTAAAAAGTAAAATAGATACCATATAGAAGCACTTTGTAGTTCTACAATTACTGACTGTAGTCTATCTGTTTCTCTGCATGCTTTGTTAGTCCCCTTTCATGCTGTTCCTCAATGGTCAGGACCCCACAGGACCACCACAGAGCAGGTATTATTTATGTGGTGGATCATTCTCAGCACTGCAGTGACAATGACATGGTGGTGGTGTGTTAGTGTGTGTTGTGCTGGTATGAGTGGATCAGACACAGCAGTGCTGCTGGAGATTGTAAATACCGTGTCCTTTAACTGTCCACTCTATTAGACACTCCTACCTAGTTGGTCCACCTTGTAGATGTAAAGTCAGAGACGATCGCTCATCTATTGCTGCTGTTTGAGTTGGTCATCTTCTAGACCTTCATCAGTGGTCACAGGACGCTGCCCATGGGGCGCTGTTGGCTGGATGTTTTTGGTTGGTGGACTATTCTCAGTCCAGCAGTGACAGTGAGGTGTTTAAAAACTCCATCAGCGCCGCTGTGTCTGATCCATTCATACCAGCACAACACACACTAACACACCACCACCATGTCATTGTCACTGCAGTGCTGAGAATGATCCACCACCTAAATAATACTCTGCTCTGTGGTGGTCCTGACCATTGAAGAACAGAGTGAAAGCAGGTTAAAAGGTATGTAGAGCAACAGATGGACCACAATCAGTAATTGTAGAACTACAAAGTGGTTCTATAGGGCAAGTGGAGCTGACAAAATGGACAACGAACTATTAGGATGGCATGGTGGCATGGGTCAAATGGGTTTGATTCCCAAGGTGGACGTCCAGGCTCCTGTCTGTATGCTGTTCTCCCTTTGTCCACATGGGTTTCCCCCGGGCGCCCCGGTTTCTTCCCCCAAGTTCAAAAACATGCAATAATGTCGGTTGGAGCTAATAAAAACTGGTCTGTGTGTGTGCAAATTAAAAGTACATTTTATGGCTAAAAGTATGTGGACACCCCTCTTAAATACTGAGTTCAGATGTAACAGTGACACCCACAGTATACAGTATGCTTTGTGTGCTTTAAAGCAACCAGTCCACATAGAGATGTGTTTTGGAAGGCATATCACAAAGATGTGTTGAGAATACAAAGCACACACTCTAGCAGCTGTTCTACCATGCCTTGTAGGAGCACTGGAGCACTGGGACAGTGGTAGCCTAGTGGGTAGAGCTTTGGGCTATCAATTGGAAGATTGTCGGTGTAAATCCAGGCTCAGCCATGCAGCTACTGTTGGGCCCTTGAGCAAGGCCCTTAGCCCTTTCTGTACGAGGGGTGCTGTACGATGGCTTGCCCTGCTTCCAAACAAGCTTGGATATGCGAAAAAAGTTTCATTGTACTGTACACCTTTATATGACAAATAAAGGCATTCTTCTTTTTTTTAAGTTTTCCAAATCATATATATATACCGATCAACCATAACATTAAAACCACCTCCTTGTTTCTACACTCACTGTCCATTTTATCAGCTCCATTTACCATATAGAAGCACTTTGTAGTCCATCTCTTTCTCTGCATGCTTTTTAGCCCCATTTCATGCTGTTCTTCAATGTTCAGGACCCCCACAGGACCACTACAGAGCAGGTATTATTTGGGTGGTGGATCATTCTCAGCACTGCAGTGACACTGACATGGTGGTGGTGTGTTAGTGTGTGTTGTGCTGGTATGAGTGGATCAGACACAGCAGCGCTGATGAAGTTTTTAAACACCTCACTGTCACTGCTGGACTGAGAATAGTCCACCAACCAAAAATATCCAGCCAACTGTGCCCCGTGGGCAGCGTCCTGTGACCACTGATGAAGGTCTAGAAGATGACCAACTTAAACCATGTCAGTGTCATTGCAGTGCTGAGAATGATCCACCACCTAAATAATACCTGCTCTGCGGTGGTCCTGTGGGGGTCCTGACCATTGAAGAACGGAGTAAAAGGAGGGTAAAAAAGTATGTAGAAAAACAGATGGACTACAATCAGTAATTGTAGAACTACAAAGTGCTTCTATATGGTAAGTGGAGCTAATAAAGTGGACAGTGAGTGTAGAAACAAGGAGGTGGTTTTAATCTTATGGCTGATCAGTGTATATACTGTTTCTTATGCAGTCATATTGCAATATGGCACCCACAGATATAAAATTGCATCCTTCCCTTCTTTCTTGTATAATTGACATGTTTATTTGTGTCCTGTACCTGTCCTCCTTGGTCAAAATTTCAGATTAATCCGTCAGTGTAGTGGACGTCTAGCACCATTTAACAACACCAAAGCTCACTATTTCAATGATTTGAATGTTTTGTGTCTGAACCATGCGTCTCTGATGGAAATCATGTGGGGGTCTCATTTGTAATGCAGGTAAGCAGTGGTTGGGTCTGATGCACTAGAGGATATCATGGCAAGAGTGACATCGAACAGGCAGTGGCTTTTCCTCCACGCTTGTCTGGAGTTTCCCGAGGTCCACGCCACTCTGCGTCCTTCTCCGGCTGGCCACAAAGGCCAGACTGAGGCCTGGATGACCTCCAGAGGCAGTCTGGAAAGAGCAGACCAGGGATGAGTGTGTGTTCGTGTGTGTGTAAGATTGTGCTAGATAGGGACAGGTCTGGGCATCTGCCCAGCGGAGCCAGGGGCTTTTCTGGCAGCGACCGCAGGCTGCGGCACATTCTGACAGAACAAGTGTTGCATGAGATGCGCCACTGGGTCTCAGAGATCCAAGAGCAGGTGTTGTTCATCGGCAGCTGCGCTGAAGCGTAGACCCCTAAGCACCCCAAACGCCAGGCCAGGACACTGTGCCACACACACAAGCCCATACACACTCGTGCGTGCGTACCTGCATACAAAGACACACTAATGATAATGGATTCAAGACGATTAGGCAACCAGACACTAATGGATCAGAACACATGAGCAGTGAGGGAATCACTGAGCTGCTGGCTAAAAAATCTAAATAAAGGGGGGAAAGGGCTTTGTGTTCATAAATACAACAATGTGTTCAAGCTTTTAGGATATTTGCTTTGTAACGCAACTGATTTTAACAGGAAATAAAATAGAGCACTGTACAATGTATTTGCATGATTTTTCATTCTTAAAGGTCTATTGGTAACATTAATTTGATTTTACAGTCATCAGTGATCTGAATCTCTGTTACAATATATATATATATATATACAGGGGTTGGACAAAATAACTGAAACACCTGTCATTTTAGTGTGGGAGGTTTCATGGCTAAATTGGACCAGTCTGGTGGCCAATCTTCATTAATTGCACATTGCACCAGTAAGAGCAGAGTGTGAAGGTTCAATTAGCAGGGTAAGAGCACAGTTTTGCTCAAAATATTGCAATGCACACAACATTATGGGTGACATACCAGAGTTCAAAAGAGGACAAATTGTTGGTGCACGTCTTGCTGGCGCATCTGTGACCAAGACAGCAAGTCTTTGTGATGTATCAAGAGCCACGGTATCCAGGGTAATGTCAGCATACCACCAAGAAGGACAAACCACATCCAACAGGATTAACTGTGGACGCAAGAGGAAGCTGTCTGAAAGGGATGTTCGGGTGCTAACCCGGATTGTATCCAAAAAACATAAAACCACGGCTGCCCAAATCACGGCAGAATTAAATGTGCACCTCGACTCTCCTGTTTCCACCAGAACTGTCCGTCGGGAGCTCCACAGGGTCAATATACACGGCCGGGCTGCTATAGCCAAACCTTTGGTCACTCGTGCCAATGCCAAACGTCGGTTTCAATGGTGCAAGGAGCGCAAATCTTGGGCTGTGGACAATGTGAAACATGTATTGTTCTCTGATGAGTCCACCTTTACTGTTTTCCCCACATCCGGGAGAGTTACGGTGTGGAGAAGCCCCAAAGAAGCGTACCACCCAGACTGTTGCATGCCCAGAGTGAAGCATGGGGGTGGATCAGTGATGGTTTGGGCTGCCATATCATGGCATTCCCTTGGCCCAATACTTGTGCTAGATGGGCGCGTCACTGCCAAGGACTACCGAACCATTCTGGAGGACCATGTGCATCCAATGGCGGTGCCGTGTATCAGGATGACAATGCACCAATACACACAGCAAGACTGGTGAAAGATTGGTTTGATGAACATGAAAGTGAAGTTGAACATCTCCCATGGCCTGCACAGTCACCAGATCTAAATATTATTGAGCCACTTTGGGGTGTTTTGGAGAAGCGAGTCAGGAAACGTTTTCCTCCACCAGCATCACGTAGTGACCTGGCCACTATCCTGCAAGAAGAATTGCTTAAAATCCCTCTGACCACTGTGCAGGACTTATATATGTCATTTCCAAGACGAATTGACGCTGTATTGGCCGCAAAAGGAGGCCCTACACCATACTAATAAATTATTGTGGTCTAAAACCAGGTGTTTCAGTTATTTTGTCCAACCCCTGTATATATATATATATATATATATATGTATATATATATATATATATACTGTATATATATACTGTATATATGTCTGTGTATATATATATAAGTTATAGCACAGCAGCACAGCTAATATGGGTTCTTGCAATTATTAATTCCTCACCTGAAATATGAAGTACAAAACACAATTAAGTTGGTCTGGCCAAAAAAAACAACAACTTTTAGTTATTCATTTATTTTATTTATTTATTGTTAAATAAAGGGTTAGAATATTTTACAAATTACTTATTCTTGGTTTTATTGCATTCGAAATTGGGTTTATATCTGTAGAAATATTATACCCAGAAATATTATGGACAAAACATTGCTTATAAATACAGTTTTAGAAAATCAGAATTAAACAAAATTAATCAAAATCACTTTAGATTAGAAAACATTAGGAAAATGTCAATGGTATGAACTATTTTTTTTATTTAATCTGATCTGACATTTAATAACAGTGAAGACATCTTAAAATCACTGATCAGCCATAACATTACAACCACCTCCTTGTTTCTACACTCACTGTCCATTTTATCAGCTCCACTTACCATATAGAAGCACTTTGTAGTTCTACAATTACAGACTGTAGTCCATCTGTTTCTCTACATACCTTTTTAGCCTGCTTTTATCCTGTTCTTCAATGGTCAGGACCCCCACAGGACCACCACAGAGCAGGTATTATTTAGGTGGTGGATCAGTGACAATGACATGGTGGTAGTGTGTTAGTGTGTGTTGTGCTGGTATGAGTGGATCAGACACAGCAGCACTGCTGGAGTTTTATTTAAATACCGTGTCCATTCACTGTCCACTCTATTAGACGCTCGTACCTAGTTGGTCCACCTTGTGGATGTAAAGTCAGAGACGATCGCAGATCGATTGCTGCTGTTTGAGTTGGTCATCTTCTAGACCTTTATCACGGGTCAAAGGACGCTGCCCACGGGGTGCTGTTGGCTGACTATTGGACAGTGAGTGGGCACAGTATTTAAAAACTCCATCAGCGCTGCTGTGTCATATCCACTTATACCAGCACAACACACACTAACACACCACAATCACAATTTGTACCAGCTGCTTCATCATGTGCAGGGTCATAGTGAGTCCTGTGCAACCTGGAACACTAGGCACAAGGCAGAAACACACTCTGGACATGGCATTAGTTCACTTACACCTTTCATTCACCTTCTGCATTTTTAAAAGTGTACAGACAAACCTACACGGTGAACATGCAATAATACACAATACCTAAAAGTAAGGGTCAAACCCAGGACCTTAGGGACCAACAGGCTATGCGTCACCCATTCTACCAGCTGCCCCGCCATGCACATAAGGTAATGGTACAATACTTACCATTACTTAAGTTCATACTTAAAGCATGACATAGGGTTGACATTTATTTAACAGACAAAATTAAAAGTCAGGACTGTTAGTGTGCAGTAGTAAAATCCACCGTAAGTCGGTCATGTCACCGGGTTCAGCTCATAGAAGCATGTCAGCATTTCACAGACCTGTCAATGTCCAGAGAAACCCAAATTTGAGCTGGTGCCAGTGAACCTGTAAATGGACAAAATCTTGTTCAGTGGTTACATTTGTAATAGCGTACTATGTTAAGCTTAAGCTAACTTTCTGGTCAGCTCTCATTAGTGTGTGGGTTATTGGCAGTCTCGTTATATTTTATAGTAGTGCTCTGTAAAAACGATCAGGACCATAGTTGGGCTGTATGTCAGAGTAATGGCCAGAAAACAAGGTCTCCTTTTCTCCTTCCACCTCGCAGTCTGTCTCTCCTGAGTTTCAGCCTCACCTTCCGGCCCATTACAGCTCATTGTAGGATGCGGGTAAAGAATAATTGCATGGCTGGGTGACAGGCCATCTATCCATGTAGACCCATGCCGTTTTCTTTAGGAGCGCTGCCCAGTAATAGCAACATGCCCTGGAACACACGCTGGAAAATGTTCCTCATACCTGCCTGGATGTTTTAGGCCATTAAGAATATCCAACCATCAATATAATCCTGGAGACTAAGGGGTCTGTAAGCTGTACTGTAAGTGGTTAACATTTTGATAGATCCATGACTTGTCCTGTTCTTTTTTATTCCTATTTTTCATCTCCTTCTCTATCACTTTTTTCCCTTTCTGTATTTTCTGGCAAGGAGAAAGTGGAGGACATTTCTTTTTTTCAATTGTTAGTGGACATGTAGGGAGGAAAAGAACAGTTACCTTTAATGAAATAACTGTAACTTTTAAATGAATAACAAAATGTACTATAAATGTACTATATTTTATTTAGTTTCTCTTTTCACTACCATCCAGTTCAAAATACACAATAGATCATTTATTTACTTATTCATACATTTGTTTACACTAGCTGGCTTATTCAGGGCAGGATCACTAAAGCTCCTGCACCACCATCCTCATCCATAAATACTGGAACTGCAAGCCAGGAATACAACATGGAAAGGCTACAGAGAAACACACACTTAAATATGCAACTTAAGCTGCCAATCCAACTTCTACATGTTAATGAGAGTACCGATGTACCAATCCACACCTATGAACCACTTTATTTAAAATAGTATGCTTTTAGAACAGCCTCAGTTCTTTGTGACCTGGATTCCTGGATTGCTGGAAACATGCTTTTGAGATTTTGGTAGATCTTTACATAATAGCATAACTGCTGTAGATTTGTTAGACATGTTATTATATTATTACATGCTGTAAATTTAAATACAAATTTTAGCTGTTTATGCCAAATTTTGACCCAATCATCCACATGTTGTGGTCGAAAGAAGAGAAAGAAAATGTTGCTTCTGTGACAGTAGTTTTGGTTAATCTGCACCCTCTGTACCCTCAGATTCCTGTTCTTGGCTGACGAACCTTAAGATTTTTATATAATTCATTTTTATATAAACCATTTAAATTACACATATATAAAAATGTTTTTTTAACACTGATACAATTCCAGCAGTGTTATAAAGAGTAGTTATTTTATTAACCATAGCAATCCTTAGCTTAATAGCTTGAACTGGTCCTGCTATTCAGCTTAGGCCACACATTTACAAGATACACTGCCTGGCCAAAGAAAAAGGTCACCACCTGGATTTAACTAAGCAAATAGGTAAGAGCCTCCCATTGGATAATTACTGCATGGGTGATTATGTTTCAGCTAGCAACAAGTTATTTAACCCTAACTGATGCAGTGAGTAGCTTCTCATTTGTTAAACAACCATGTGGAAAGACACATCCTGTGGTTGTGGAAAAGATGTTAATCTGTTTCAGAAGGGCCAAATGATTGGCATGCATCAAGCAGAGAAAACATCTAAGGAGATTGCTGAAACTACTAAAATCGGGTTAATACGCATTATTAAAAAGTGGAAGGACAGTGGGGAAACATCATCTTCGAGGAAGGAATGTGGTTGGAAAAAAATCTTGAATGATCATGATGGGCGATCACTTAAACGTTTGGTGAAATCCAATGGTAGAAAAACTACAGTAGAACTCAGGGAAATGTTTAATAGTGAAAGTAAGAGCATTTCCACACGCACAGTGCGAAGGGAACTCAAGGGATTGAGACTAAACAGCTGTGTAGCCTTAAGAAAACCACTTGTCAGTGAGGCTAACCGGCAAAAATGGCTTCAATTTGCTAAGGAGCATAAAGATTGGACTCTGGAGCAATGAAAGAAGGTCACATGGTCTGATGAGTCCATATTTACCCTGTTCCAGAGTGATGGGCGGATCAGGGTAAGAAGAGAGGCAGCTGAAGTGATGCACCCATCATGCCTAGTGCCTACCGTACAAGCCTGTGGGGGCAGTGCTATGATCTTGGGTTGCTGCAGTTGGTCAGGTCTAGGTTCAGCAACGTTATGTGCCCAAAGAATGAGGTCAGCTGACTACCTGAATATACTAAACGCCCAGGTTATTCCATCAATGGATTTTTTCTTCCCTGATGGCACGGGCATATTCCAAGATGACAATGCCAGGATTCATCGGGCTCAAATTGTGAAAGAGTGCTTCAGGGAGCATGAGACATCATTTTCACACATGGATTGGCCACCACAGAGTCCAGACCTGAACCCCATTGAGAATCTTTGGGATGTGCTGGAAAAGACTTTGTGCCGTGGTCCAAATCTCCCATCATCAATACAAGGTCTTGGGGAAAAATTAATGCAACTAGAAGCTTGTGGAAACTATGCCACAGCGAATGTGTGCCGTAATCAAAGCTAAAGGCGGTCCAACGAAATATTAGAGTGTGTGACCTTTTTTTTGGCCAGGCAGTGTATTTCCACCTATTGAACTGCCACTGGCTCCCGGGTGGCACCGTGGTCTATTACTCTAATCCACCACCTCTAAGATCCTAGTTCGAATCTTAGCTGATTCTATCAGCTAAACTGGTGCCTACACAGATACACAGGTTGGGTGTTTTGGTGGATGGCTAAGCAATAGATTAGGGTGTTTAGGATATGTTTTTGCTTTCCTCTTAGTGTTTCTGGTGGAACTGGACCTATTACTACCCTAACCAGGATAACTGAATGGCAAAATAATTTTTTTGTTTGTTTTCTTTTCAGCATTTTGTCTTTTTTTACTCTACGTTCATCATTTATGCACTCAACAATAATTTAGAGTGGCCACCCCACTTATCGCATTAATTTAAAGTAGTTGGCGCAAGAAGCCACACTCTACACAGACAGTAAAACCTGGGTTAAGGTGTGGCACCAAGACTGCCTGTTGCATCCAGTGTATGTATGTATGTTTTTCCAGTGTATGTAGTGGTTACTTCAGGGTTCCTCCCACCTCTTATACCTGTGTAAAAAAGTGGATTGACTTCTCTAAAGTACTCATGGATGTAAATTAGTAAATGTGTTGTGGGATGCATTTAATCTAGTGTTTCAGGTTGGCAATAGACCTACAGAGAACCTGACCAGAATTAAGCAATTATTGAAAATGTGCTATTGTTGTGCTATTGTGATATTATTATTAATAAGATGAATCTTAGGGTGTGTCTCTCCGTACACAAGGCTGATTCGCATATATGAACTCACCTAGTGTGGGTGACAAAATGCATACAGCTGCTGCCCACGTGTTGGAGGGGGCGTGGGTTAGCTTTGTTCTCCTCAAATCAGAGTGGGGGTCGGCATTAGTGGAGAGGAAGTGTGACGCAATCGGGCAATTGGATGCGCTAAAAAGTCGTGAGATAAAGGGGAGAAAATGCATAAACAAAGAAAAAAAAAAAGAAAGTCGAATCTCCATGTTTTTATACTGAAATTGATCAACCATGGGCCAAAAACCTAAAAAATACCCTTAAAGGTCATCAAAAGTGTGTTAAATTTAAAGTTAAATATTGGTATACATATAAGAACTGCAATGAGAGTCTATGACCTGTTTTATATATATATATATATATATATATATATATATATATATATATATATATATATATATATATATATATATATATATATATATATACAGTATATAAAGACAAAAAAAAAGAAAGAAAAAAAAGCAGATGTGCATGTCGGTCTTTCTACCTGAGAAAGCTTTCTGCTCCTGAGGTGGTCTGGGATGAAGATGAGGAGAGGAAATAATAACGCAGCCGCCGCAGGTAAAGAGAGCATGAATCTCATGGGAATCTCCACCGTGACAACCAATGTACCCGCAACGAGGAGGCTTGCTGGAAGTTTCCCTCTAATAGACACAAATGGGCTCACTTTCCTCCTCTTTTATGAGACATTTTGTCTTGAGAGTGGCTGCTTGAATCCTCTGTGACAGTCTCTATTGGAATCTGCAGGAGTGATATAGATATAAGTTTCTGCATTGCACAGCCAATCCTACAGACGGCTGATGCATACATTTTTCCAATGATATTCTCAGAAGTAGACATGTTGGAGCTCGCTGTCCATGTTTGAATGTCTGATTATATGATCAAATATATAAAAAGAAGTTAAACAAGGCGAATGAAAGGGAGAAAAAAATAAACAAAGGAACAGAGGTATAAATTAGATTTATAGTGAAAATGCAGTGCCAAAGCAGACCTGGTTCATCAAAATACAACTAGGGTCAGAGTTATTCTTGCTTTTTACTGCATAAACAAATCCAGGCTTCAAGTAGCTGTCATACTGCATTTCTAGCATGTAAACTAAAAAATTTTACTGTTAGCCTACTGTGTCTACTGTATGTAGACACCTGCCTATAAGTTAACTGTACTGTTTGTCCTTTTTAAAAGAAAAAAGCATTACTATGGACAAAACAAGCTAAAAAAACAGTTTTGTTCTTTGAGGGTAGTGTTTTTAGAAATATTTTTGTTGTTTATGTTTTACCACTGCTTTATCCTGGTCAGGTCCAGCTTTTCCAGAATCACTGTATGCAATGCAATTATACCCAGTCTATTACAGGTCCAGTTCATGTATGCATGTACCCTACCTTTATTTGAGCACATCAAACCATATAGAATTGCAGGTTGTTTTGTGGGATTCAAGCATAACTTCCAAGCATTTTACTGTGTCTTCATGAATGTATAAAAATGTGATAGGGTACAACCCCAAATCAAAAAAAGTTGTGACAGAGACTTTTCTGGGCTCCGAGACATCTAGGATGGACCATCGCACAGTGGAAACGTGTATTGTTGTCAGATGAATCATATTTTTTTGGAAAAAATAGACACTGTGTGCTCCGAACCAAAGACAAAAAGGACCATCCAGACTGTTAACAGCAACAAGTCCAAAAGCCAGGGTCTGTCATTGTATGGGGCTGCGTCAGTGCCCTTGGCAAAGGTCATTTACACTGCTGCGATGGCAGCATTAATGCAGAAAAGTACATTGAGATCTTAGAGTAACATATGCTGCCTTCAAGACGTCATCTTTTCCATGGACGTCCAGCATTTTTCAACAAGACAATGCAAAACCACATGCTGCACACATTACAAAGGCATGGCTGCGGAAGAAGAGGGTACGGGTACTGAACTGGCCTGCCTGCAGTCCTGATCTGTCCCCAATAGAGAATGTGTGGAGGATTTTGAAATGAAAAATACAACAATGACGACCCCGTACTGTTACACATCTTAAGACGTGTTTGCAGGAAGAATGAGACAAAATAAAAGCTGAAACACTAAATCACTTGGTATCCTCAGTGCCAAAACATCTTTTAAGTGTGGTGAAAAGGAATGGCAACATTTTAAAGTGGTTAAATGCTTTACTGTCCCAACCTTTTTTTTGGAATGTGTTGCAGACCTGAAATTGCAACCTGGAATTAATTTTTTTTTTAATAAATGAAATTTTCCATGTTGTCCCAAGTTTTCCTGATTTAGGGCTGTACATGAATTTCAACATACTAGCATTATTTACAGCTTTGGCTAATGATTTTAAGGATGTTAGTAAACCAAAAATTTTTGTAAACCCTACACATTAAACTATAAACATATGCTTTTAAAATACATAAATAAATAGGTAAATAAATAAAGTCATAAATGTCATGTTTTACACTTTGGTTACATTCATGACAGGACAGGTAGTTACAAGTTCAATGTCAAACACTATTACAGTATCTTCAATTATCATCTATCACCTAACTTACATGTTTTTGGTGACATGGGAGGAGCATGCAAACTCCACACTGAAAGGACCCAGATCACAGGACCGTTTTGCTGTGAGGTGACAGTACTACTTACTGAGCAATTTTACAGATGAATGTGGTGTTTTATCAGTTTGTATTTCCCATCACCCTGTGTGGTCAGAAACAAGTGGTTGTGAGAAAACAAGCTACGGTAATTGGTGAAACTCGTGCACCACGAGCACCACTAAGGAAAAACATTGTAACCTTAATGTTATGCAATTTGACCAAAGTAAATGTCTAAGGTCATAAAACTGCTAATGACAGGACTTTATTGTAGTCATATGGTGTCTCCATGCCACTTTGGACAGATGAGTGTCCATTCCACAATAGTGTGACGTAGATGCTGAATCCATATCACATCCAAATTCGGCTATCAAAATGCTAATGACATTACTGCTAGAGTACTAATCTGACTTACTTTTCTGTAAGCTAGTATGAGGTGTGGAAGACATTTCTCCTGCCAGCAGAAATGCTCCGTCTCTTACCTGCCCTCTAGTGGATTTTACTTTTAAGTCTCCAGATGTGCAAAGGGTATTCATGGTGAATAGTGCTCCTCTGCATGTGTACATCAACCCACAGCCATGAGGCCAGTCACACCCAGCTTTAACAAAAACAAGATTCAGGTTCTCTTAAGCAGGCTAAAGATCCTGCTGATGACAGGCATCTGAAAAACTTGTGTCTTGTTTCCTGACGTGAGTCCCAGGAGAGGCTTTGATGTCACACCTGGTTCAGTACATAGACTTGAGAATGTCAATGAGGATACATTAATTAAAGCCTTTCCCAGGTTTCTTTATTGTATTTGAGAAGTGTAATGTAACAGAGAGGTGTCCAACATGTTACAAAGTAAGACTAATGTTTACATGTCTTCAATGCAAAATAGAATAATACTTAATGTTCTTTACATCTGCCTGGTCTTTTTTTGTTTGCATGGTCATACTCTCTGGCATGCTTTTTGCTTTATTGTCCCTTGTGACTTGGTCGATTCAGCTTGTCAGGAAAAATTCTTAATAAAAAAAAAGGGAAAGCATCCAGACAGGGTGGGGTAGGGGGTGGGGGCACTGTGGCTGAACTGACATCGGCCTTCTGCAGTAGGGAAGGCCAGATGGCTGCCAAGCAAGAGTAGTAAACAGCCGAGCCCTACCAAGTGGAAAACGAGGAGAGCAGAGTAAGTGTATGAGCAGGAATGGGGCTGTTATTGGATTTTATGGCCTTGTACCCTTTGCTTTCATGAGGGCAGAGCAATTTGAACCTGCCCACAATCTGACCATCTATTTTAATTGACCCTTCACAAGTGTTTAAATGACTTACCAAGCCATAGTGAAGTTCAAAGGTTTGTGGAAAAACAAAAGCAGCATTATTAAATCATTGCTACTTCAAAATCTTGGTTGCTTTTGTTTTATATAATATATTTTAAACAAAAAAACCCAATTCAATTCAATGAAGTAATGTAATTTATACAAAACATTTAAAATAATATATTAAAATCAACATAACATTGTTAAACATCAACATTTACAATCTTTTATTACCTGTCAGGGAAGCATGATGGTGCAGCAGTGTGTGGTTTCTCAGGGTACTTTAATTACCTACCACCATCCAAGCACACGCATGGTAAAAAAGTACTGTAAATTGTCATGTGTGATTGTGTTATTAATGGTCTGTGATGGGCTACCACCTGAGTAGCATTTAATCCTATTTGACACCATTATGCTTTAATTTTTTTATGGACTGCAAGCTCAGTGTGACACTAATATTAGTCAAGCATGGCTGACATTGCCACTGGTTTAAGGTTGCCTTGCCCTGACAAAATATAAGCCACACTATCTATCTATCTATCTATCTATCTATCTATCTATCTATCTATCTATCTATCTATCTATCTATCTAATCTATCTAATCTATCTAATCTATCTAATCTATCTATCTATCTATCTATCTATCTATCTATCTATCTATCTATAGTATTGCTTGTACAGTATACACTGATCAGCCATAACATAAAAACCACCACCTTGTTTATACACACACTGTCCATTTTATCAGCTCCACTTACCATATAGAAGCACTTTGTAGTTCTACAATTACTGACTGTACTTCATCTGTTTCTCTACATACTTCTTAGCTGGCTTTCACCCTGTTCTTTAATGATCAGGACCCCACAGGACCACCACAGAGTAGGTATTATTTAGATGGTGGATCATTCTCAGCACTGCAGTGACAATGACATGGTGGTGGTGTGTTAGTGTGTGTTGTGCAGGTATGAGTGGATCAGACACAGCAGCACTGCTGGAGTTTTTAAATACAGTGTCCACTCACTGTCCACTCTATTAGACACTCCTACCTAGTTGGTCCACCTTGATCACTCATCTATTGCTGCTGTTTGAGTTGGTCAGGCCGCTGCCCATGGGGCACTGTTGGCTGGATATTTTTGATTGGTGGACTATTCTCAGTCCAGCAGTGACAGTGATGTGTTTAAAAACTCCATCAGCGCTGCTGTGTCTTATCCACTCATACCAGCACAACACACACTAACACACCACCACCATGTCATTGTCACTGCAGTCCTGAGAATGACCCACCATCTAAATAATACCTACTCTGTGGTGGTCCAGGGAGAGTCCTGACCATTGAAGAACAGCATGCAGAGAAACAGATGGACTACAGTCAGTAATTGTAGAACTACAAAGTGCTTTTATATGGTAAGTGGAGCTGATAAAATGGACAGTAAGTGTAGAAACAAGGAGGTGGTTTTAATGTTATGGCTGATCGGTGTTTATATGACAAATAAAAGCATTCTATCTATTCTTCTATTCTATGTAGACAGCCTTGTTAGACATACAATTTTTTTAAATGTATGTACAGTTTTGACTTTAGCTGTCTAGCAGCCTAATATGTTTAATGTTTTAATTATTACAGAAGAATTTCTGTATCATGCTTTACAAGTACAGAGCAAATACAGATACGTCCCAAAATGCACCAATCTGAACAGTTCATTTTAATGTTATCTTTAAGTGTCACTTTGCTGAGTATTTTCTTTCAAGCTTTTGATTTTGTTTACACATAAGCATACACAGAATGAACTCAGCAAATGTACTAGGTCTTGAGCAGGTAAACTTTTTCTGTCATTTTACTCAGCATTTTAACCCTGGAGTGCTTAAACACATAATTTCTACCCTGGTTAATACCCAGATAAATGCATGTGTGTTAAAGTGTGACATGTGACTGTAAGATCTAGCCCCATTAAGTACGACTTGAGAGGCATGCAGATAAGTGAGGATGTTAGTTTATTGAGCTAATAGTGTGATGAGTTTACACTGCAGGGGCTGAGAGGATCAAGTGCAGTCTGGTGTAAAGAGCTGCTCAGACTGACAGCATATATTGTTGGAGTCTGAGGTCAAGGCTCTCAGTGTTTGACTGGCAAAGCCTTGACAAAAAACTTCACCATCAGGAAGAAGAGAAAGAAAGAGAGAGACGAGGGCAGACGAGTAGGCGGTTAGGCCTGAAGTCGATCAGTCAGACAGCCAGTCATGCACTTCCTCAATCAGTTCCTATTTACCAGGCCAGCCCAAGGCTGCTCTCCTCCTGCCCATCACCAGACACTGACACCACAGCTGCCATTTATCCCGCTGTAACCGACCACATACACCACACACACACACACAACAGCCACACAAAGTTGCTCGATCTTAGTTACACAGTGGTATATAAACACACAAATTTTCACTTCACAAATCAGGGTTACAATAAGTCCCGTGCCACCCAAAAACTTTGGTTGTGGGGCAGGAATGCACCATCCTTGGTCAGGGCACTATTAAACCACCTATTTAGTCACTCTTTCACACCAATTTAAAGTAGCCTGTCCACTTACTGGCATGTTTTGTGAGGTAAAAGCATACTAGTATCCCAAGATAGAACCCACATGGACACAGAAAGAACAAAAAAACTCCCCACAGACAGTAATCATAGCCAAGTTCAAACCCAGGTCCTCAGGACCCACGTTGTTGTGCTGCACCCCTACCACCAGCCGTAAAACCAAAGAATAATAGCAAGTATAGAGAAATTTCATCAGTGAAGGGGAATGACCAGTGCAAGTGAAAGCTAATTAATTAACACTACAGAATATTTGCTAAATGGTCCAAAAATACAGAAAAACACATAACTGAATGAGCACATTCATAAGCCAGGCTGTTAAGCATGAACCTTACAAAGTGGAAATTCATAGTTCTTAAATTAGAATGTATTCATGTTTTGGGAAAGCCAAAGGATGCCTTTAACCCAACAATAAATATTTAGAATGGTAAGAAGAGCAGCTAGTAAAATCATTACGTCCAGAGTATTCTTTGCATTGGGTCAGTTTATGTAGCCAGGATAACTTGTAATGGGTGGGTCAAGCCTCACCATAGAGGCACCCAGTATAGCCGTGTGTCTCTGAGAATCAGAGAATGAACCCAATATGCAGGAGGCTTAACCAAGGTAGAACAACTGTGTCTAAAGAACCACAACCAAAAAGAGAATAGGTTAAATTAAAGGGTTGGTAAAAATGAAAACTAAGTGGCAAATGCACAATAAACTTAAAGTAGGAAAGGATGCAGCTATAAAACAGCAGGGCACACAATCCACTGAACTGAGCACAGAAAATGTGATTAAATGCTCAATAAGGTGAAAATGACTGCCGGTTAAGAGAAACTGGTACGTCAATCATCTGCACCTTAATGCCCCCTCTGCCGGCCATTAGTGGCAAGACAGGTGGGCTTGACACTGTAAATGCACCTCTCCTGCTGGTTAGACTTTCACATAATTCTGTGGTATAATCAAATTTTTTTCTGATGTTTTTCTTTCCCATTTTATTAAGATGAAAATGCACTCATAAATGTTAACTTTTTTTAAGAAATTGAACAACAATATTAACTATATTAAATAATATAATATTTATATTTATATTATAAATAATATTTATATTAAATATTAAATAATTTAACCAGATTTAAACTATTATTAAACATTTTGAAGAACAAACTGTATTTATGTATTATTTTTTTATTTTATTTATATTCAAATTTTTTTTTTTTGAACAGTTTTCTGAAATCTTAAAATATTACCCAAAGCAATCAGCTCATTCACACGTTGGGGTAATTTACTGCATCCAATTTACATCCTGCATGGGAAGTAGAAAAAATTGTATACCTAGAGAAAATTCACATAGACATGAACAATATGTAAAGGTCCGCACAGTGGCCAGAAGTGCAAATTAAACCCAGGTCCCCAAGTCCCCAGGACCAATGTTAGTGTATGAAGCATAGCTGTGTCACTGTGCCACAACCAATTTCTGTAACTATATGAGAAATGTACTAGTGTGTGATGCCCAAAAATATCTCATAATTCAAGCTCTGAACTCCTGTTCATGAATAGAGCCTGACCTACCTTGACACTAATCAGGATGAAGCAGGTCAGGAAAATCAGTAAATAAACAAATGATTAAATTATGCAACTTTACATTTGCTCACTGTTCGGTTAATTTGCTGATAGAATTAAGTTTGCTACTTCAGATTTACTGTTAGAAAGTTTGTCATGTGCTCCCCTTTATTAAAACCTTCATGAACTACATTTCTAGACAAGACAATAGAAACACTTTGAAGTTCATCAGGGGTGTTTACCTATACCACATTTCATCCTAAAAATGTCTTGTAAAAATTCCCTCACAACACTAAACCACAATAGGCAGCCATTATATCATCTGTCCTACTCTCCTGTCAATAAACTTCTTTTCCTACTTTGAAAACTAGCTTCAAAGTTAAAATGACAAAGGGGCCATAAACATGCAGATACCTGAGATCCAGGCGAGACAAAGAATTTTGGGATTTCTTTCTCAGCAAGGGTAGTAAAAAGAAGAAGCAACACTCACATCAAATATTCATTCTAAGGGCATAGAACATGGTAAATTATACATATCTCGCCTGTGTATTTAAAAATGTGGCATAATCTGATTAGCATAGGTATTTGAGTGTGATGATGAGCAGGTCTCCTGCACGCTGAGGTGGCGTCTGAAGGAAAGAGACCTGAGCGCACGTTCTCTCTTTCTGTTCGCCCTCCAGCGCTCTGTCATCACCACATCTCATTAAAGTTTAAACGCAGCCCTTTTTTAATTGTCACTCTTCTGACAGGTTGATAGGAATGAGGTGGAAATTAAGCTTCCTCTGCCATGCATAATGCAATTTGGGAGTCCATTGTTAGTGCACTGGGAAGACTGGGGCGACGCCGGGTGTCATCTCACCAGATATTATTGCATTTTTATTTTTAGGCTTTCCCAAAAGTTGGCGTGTTGGGGGCTTGAAAGACAGGTAGGCAGCACACGTCAACACTGTTTTAGTAGGTCACTCCCAAGTTATTTTAGACTTCTTTTACTTCTTTTACTGTCAACTACCTCAATTATTACTGCAACTCCCTCCTGGCAGGTGCTCCCATGTCCACTATTAAACCCTTGCAGCTCATTCAAAATGCAGCTGCCCGTCTGGTTTTTAACCAGCCCAAACACTGCCACATCACCCCACTGCTGCGTTCTCTTCACTGGCTTCCTGTAGCTGCACGCATTCAGTTTAAAACACTGACGCTCGCCTACAAAGCCAAAAATGGACCAGCCCCAAGCTACCTTCGCGGTCTAATCAAACCCCGCTCTGTACCACGCAACCTCCGAGCCACTAGTCTCGCTCGACTTGAGCCTCCACCCAGGACTAAAGGAAGACAAGCATCAAGGCTCTTCTCTGTTCTAGCTCCCAAGTGGTGGAATGAACTTCCTCTGTCTGTCCGAACATCTGAGTCTCTTGCTGTCTTTAAAAAACGATTAAAAACCCACCTTTTTATTAAGCACTTAAGCTGACTTGTACATATTTACTAAGATTTTTTTCCATTTCCAAAAAAAACTAAACAAAAAAACACTTTGGTTCTAACAGGTTTCAGCAGATTTGTGTTCTTCGACTGTTGTTTACTAAAACTTGAGAAATGAAATGTTTACTATGGAAGCACTTCTGTAAGTCGCTCTGGATAAGAGCGTCTGCTAAATGCAGAAAATGTAAATAAAAATGTAAATGTTATTATCATTGATTTTTTTCTTCATCATATTCCGCAGCAAATTGTGTTTTTGTTTTAAGCAATTTTGACTTGTGTCTGTTAGGGTTACATTTTGGAGCATCATGGGGTGGTAGTTTTACAGAAATCCTTTCTATAAGATAGTAAAGTAGTTCTTGTAAATGTACTTAAGTAACTAAAAGCAGTTCCCATATTTCTTACATTTTTAAAAGTACATTTTTGTTAATAATTATTAGTAATCAGATACCTCAATATCAATACTGGAAATTTTGGAGTTGACTTCAATGCCTGAAATCTGATAATCGATGATGCTCCCTATAATTCTCACATTATTATTATTATTATGTGATATTATTATTATTATTGTTATTATTATTATTATTATTATTATTATTACTCCACTAAGAATCCACTGGAATTTTAATTAAATTAATACAAATTGTGCAATAGTGACAATGTCGCAGCTTTTTCTCCTGGTCAGTGTTAAACCTCCCCGAGCTTTCCACCGAACACATGACTTCAATATTATTAATATTATTGTTATTATTATTATCATCATTATTATTATTATTATTTGTATTATTATTATTTTTATTAATATTATTGTTATTATTATTGTTATTATTATTATTGTTGTTGTTGTTGTTATTGTTGTTATTATTATTATTATTATCATTATTATTATTGTTATAATTATTATTATTATTATTTTTATTATTGTTGTTGTTGTTGTTGTTGTTGTTGTTGTTATTATTATTGTTGTTGTTGTTATTATTATTATTATTATTAACTCAATATTTTTTGCTTAAGAACAAAATAAATAAAATATTTATATGCTTAATAATATTTTAGATAAGCTATTTTGTAAATTACATTTTAATGGAAAAAATGGCTTGTCTAGATTTAAACATAATTGACTTGTTTACAGTATATTATAATTTTACATAATACAAATTAAATCTTTAAAATGCAAACATGGTAGAACTCACAGGATTTCTACAGGTCCATAAAATCTGAATTTAGGACATTAATTTGTATTACATTTAAAATATAGGCTACAAATATGTTATATTGTATGTAATTTGATTTTTTTTTCTTTACTGAAATAATCATCTTCAAAAATAGAGACACTAATAAAAGGCGGGTATGTTATCCTGATTTTTCACTGCAAAATGTCCCATGGTAAAGTATGTTTAAAATCCGTGATTCCACATTGTTTCCATTGTCAATGGCACATCCTCTACCAAAGTACCTATGCTAACTTTGTTTACCCTTCTCGATCAAGGACCATGAGTAACCAAAATGACTATAAAAGCAAAGTAAGGAGCAGTTCAGACCAATGACAGGTCAAATGCAGAATATCTACTAGACAATTCAGAAAGAAGCTGCATGTTTAAAACCCGACTGTAATCAATTGTATTCACTTGACTCCTGTGACAGAGCTTTTAAGTGTTAAAGTGTTATATAGAAGAAAAATGGAAAACTTCAAAAACTGCTTCAGCAACTGATGATGTGCAGGTACACATCAGAGTGATCGAAAAAGATGCAACAACACCTTGAGTCTAGCATTCAAAATAAAAACATAGAGTATACAATACATGAGGTACCAGAGGTAAGCAAAGCAGTGTCATTACTTCAACAGATCTACAGAAAAAGTAAAGTCCACAACAACTGCTGATGGGCAAACTGCTACTTTTATTGCTGTTGTTGTTTAAATTTACCATAGTATATTTGCTCTCAGCATGTGAACACATCCTCACCTACAACTAACTTCCCCGAGCATCCTGGCATAAGAAACAGACCAGACCACATGGATTATGGTAAATAGCTGGTGTATCACAGATATTCTTGCTTGCTATAACCTGTCTGTAAATACTATATATTATATAGTATAATATATTATTTTAGGGCGGCACGGTTGCTCGGTGGGTAGCACTGTCGCCTCACAGCAAGAAGGTCCTGGGTTCGATCCCCATGCAGGGCAGTCCGGGTCCTTTCTGTTCGGAGTTTGCATGTTCTCCCCGTGTCTGCTTGGGTTTCCTTTGGGGGCTCCGGTTTCCTCCCACAGTCTAAAAACATGCAGGCAGGTTAATTGGAGACACTGAATAGCCCTGTAGGTGAATGGCTGTGTGTGTGTGTGTCTGCCCTGCGATAGACTGGCGCCCCGTCCAGGGTGTTACTATGTGCCTTGCGCCCATTGAAACGCTGGGATAGGCTTCAGCACCCCCCCCCCCAATTGGCTAAGCGGTTAAGAAAGTGAGAGTGAGGGAGATATATAATTTTAAACTGTGTCATAATAAAGATTATCTTGTTAACGTGCAGGCATTTGAAATCTGGTTATTTAAACACTGTAGAATTATTTTGGTCTCAAATTTCATTTGATGTGGTATTAAATAGGTCTTAAAAGGAATTAAATTTAACTTGCTCACACCCTGGCTTATCATGTTATTGTTAAAATGTTGAAGCTCTTTATAATTTATACCAGAGAGAACATTTTTCATAGGGTTAGGGTAAGATGCATCATTGTGCTCTTACTGCAAATTTCACTAAAAACATGACATAGACAAAGAGAAGCAAAATCTATACAAGCTTGGGGGATTAAAATGTAAATTATTTTAAATAAATGAATGTGATATTTTATAGGTCACATATAGTAGGTATAGTATAGTTTGTTTGTTTATTAGGATTTTGACATCATGTTATACACTTTTGGTTACATTCATGACAGGAGATGGTAGTTACTCGATACACAAATGTACATCAATTCACAAGGTTATATCAAACACAGTCATGTGCAATTTAGTGTCTCCAATTCACCTCACTTGCATGTCTTTGGACTGTGGTAGGAAACTGGAGCACCCGGAGGAAACCCAGACGGACACGGGGAGAACATGCAAACTCCACACAGAAGGGACCCGGACTGCCCCACCTGGGGATCGAACCCAGGACCTTCTTGCTGTGAGGCGACAGTGCTACCCACTTAGCCACCGTGCCGCCCGTATAGTATAGTAGGATTTGAAAGACAATTGTGAGAATGTGTGCAGCCTGCAATATACAGTACAGTCTGAAACTACATTGTCTGATTAAATGCAAAGCTGGGATATTACCAGTAAAAGTAACACAGTATTGTTTGAGTCTTAAGTTTGACAGGGACTTTCAAAGAATTCCCTGGAATCCTATGAAATTTTAATTAAATTAATAAAAATTCTACAATAGTGACAATGTCGCAGCTTTTTCTCCTGGTCAGAGTTAAACCTCCCCGAGCTTTCCACCGAACACATAACTTCAGTGTTTCGTGGTGTGAGGCCAAAGCAGCTCGCCCCACTATTTAAAAGTGCTCAATCCTTAGAGTCTGTCTCTCTCTTCATCACTTTCTCTCTCTCTCTCTCTCTGATGACTTGCCCTTTGCCGTGTTCACTTTGGCTTCAAAGATCTACCCCACATGCATGCCTGGGGCTGGCTCCGTCTCGCCCGCCCCGCTCTGATGCCTTCTGACTTCTCTGCATTCTCCTGTTTATGAATCTTTAATAGATGACAGATATGTTTTATAAGCACACCGAAGGTCGGGCCTCCTCCGTGTCACTTTTGACATCGATGCTACAGGGAGAAGCAGCACTCAAGCTACTGTAACCTGACTGTTTTAAATCAATCTGAGATTTGAACTTAGACCTTCAGTTAAAAATGTAGTACATTTAATATATTTATAACGTTTTGGTTTTTGACAAGTATATTGCCTTGTTAACACATGATTATGCATTAAAATAACATTTCTATGAATATTTGTTTGTTTTATTAGGATTTTAACATCCCTTCGGCTACAGCCACAACAGAAACGGCAGTTCCTCATTACACAAGACTCATCAGTTCACAAGGTTATATCGAACACAGTCATGGACAATTTAGTATCTCCAAATCACCTCACTTGCATGTGTTTGGACTGTGGGAGGAAACCGGAGCATCCGGAGTAAACCCACGCAGACATGCAAACTCCACACAGAAAGGACCTGGACCGCCCCACCTGGGGATCGAACCCAGGACCTTCATGTTGTGAGGCAACAGTGCTACCCACTTAGCCACCGTGCTGCTCCATTTTTATAAATTATTGCATTTCAAAGTATAATAAAGTCAAGTGGCACAAAGGTCCAAACATACAGTGCCTTGCAAAAGTATTCAGCCCCCTTGAACTTTTCAACCTTTTGCCACATTTCAGGCTTCAAACATAACGATATGAAATTGTAATTTTTTGTGAAGAATCAACAACAAGCGGGACACAATCGTGAAGTGAACGACATTTATTGGATATTTTAAACTTTTTTTAGAAATAAAAAACTGAAAAGTGGGGCGTGCAATATTATTCAGCCCCCTTGCGTTAATACTTTGTAGCGCCACCTTTTGCTGCGATTACAGCTGCAAGTCGCTTGGGGTATGTCTCTATCAGTTTTGCACATCGAGAGACAGAAATTTTTGCCCACTCTTCCTTGCAAAACAGCTCGAGCTCAGTGAGGTTGGATGGAGAGCGTTTGTGAACAGCAGTTTTCAGCTCTTTCCACAGATTCTCGATGGGATTCAGGTCTGGACTTTGACTTGGCCATTCTAACACCTGGATACGTTTATTTGTGAACCATTCCATTGTAGATTTTGCTTTATGTTTTGGATCATTGTCTTGTTGGAAGATAAATCTCCGTCCCAGTCTCAGGTCTTTTGCAGACTGCAACAGGTTTTCTTCCAGAATGGTCCTGTATTTGGCTCCATCCATCTTCCCATCAATTTTAACCATCTTCCCTGTCCCTGCTGAAGAAAAGCAGGCCCAAACCATGATGCTGCCACCACCATGTTTGACAGTGGGGATGGTGTGTTCAGGGTGATGAACTGTGTTGCTTTTACGCCAAACATAACGTTTTGCATTGTGGCCAAAAAGTTCGATTTTGGTTTCATCTGACCAGAGCACCTTCTTCCACATGTTTGGTGTGTCTCCCAGGTGACTTTTTATGGATATCTTTGAGAAATGGCTTTCTTTTTGCCACTCTTCCATAAAGGCCAGATTTGTGCAGTGTACGACTGATTGTGTCCTATGGACAGAGTCTCCCACCTCAGCTGTAGATCTCTGCAGTTCATTCAGAGTGATCATGGGCCTCTTGGCTGCATCTCTGATCAGTCTTCTCCTTGTTTGAGCTGAAAGTTTAGAGGGACGGCCGGGTCTTGGTAGATTTGCAGTGGTCTGATACTCCTTCCATTTCAATATGATCGCTTGCACAGTGCTCCTTGAGATGTTTAAAGCTTGGGAAATCTTTTTGTATCCAAATCCGGCTTTAAACTTCTCCACAACAGTATCTCGGACCTGCCTGGTGTGTTCCTTGGTCTTCATGATGCTCTCTGCGCTTTAAACAGAACTCTGAGACTATCACAGAGCAGGTGCATTTATACGGAGACTTGATTACACACAGGTGGATTCTATTTATCACCATCAGTCATTTAGGTCAACATTGGATCATTCAGAGATCCTCACTGAACTTCTGGAGTGAGTTTGCTGCACTGAAAGTAAAGGGGCTGAATAATATTGCACGCCCCACTTTTTAGTTTTTTATTTCTAAAAAAAGTTTAAAATATCCAATAAATTTCGTTCCACTTCACGATTGTGTCCCACTTGTTGTTGATTCTTCACAAAAAATTACAATTTCATATAGTTATGTTTGAAGCCTGAAATGTGGCAAAAGGTTGAAAAGTTCAAGGGGGCTGAATACTTTTGCAAGGCACTGTATGTGCAGATAAAATCATTTTAAAAATATGGAAATATAATCATAGACTATTTAAATTTAAGTTGTTGGACTTCCTTAAATACCATGCAGGACAAGTTTGTATTTTGTAATGCTTTAAGGTAAAGAGTGGACAAGGTGTTGTTATGAAAATGACCTAATGTGACCTTTATTATGATTCGCCTTATCTGGTGTTTCTGTATGCTAAACTGCCATTCACTAGATATTTTTTGTTTGTTTGTTAGCTTTTGCACCATTCTGTGTAAATTCTAGACACTTTCCCTCCCATTCAGTTTTTTGATATGAACATTACCTGAAGCACTTGACCTGTGTCTGTATAATGACTGGATAATTGTATAATTAAATTAATTAGCACTTATACAGGTGTTCCTAATAAAGTGACTGGTAAATGTAAACCTGATCCAACTTGTCATGTCACCAATTAAACTAACCTTGCTCTACTGGTCATTTATATGCCTTTGGTTGATGTAACTAACCAACTAGTGGTGTAAATAAATGACTTCTTGCTGCTTCATAAGTGTTAATGGACACAGACTAAGATTAACACTTGTACATGCAAATTACCTAGACATACGTTATCAGACACTTCAAATTCTATAGCAATTAGACCACATATAGACGAACCTTAATAATATGATGACCATGCACTAATGGTTTGTTAAACCCTTGTGCCAGTTCACCTTTCAACTTAAGTCTCTTACAAGAGTCCGCAAGTTCAAGCGAAGCAAGTGGCACACGTCTCCTTAATGCTCTTAATCACTTTATGGTGAGATGAAGTGAACTTGACGGACCAGGATACTGGAACACTGCCTCTGTAAGTTGCAGTCAGGTTGATGCCCACATGGGACTAAGCCAGGTTACTGACAGCTAATTGTTAATTGTTGGAGGGGCATCGTGGCGAAACGTTGACGTGAGAACTCCTAGCCCTGTAGTTGTACCTATGCTCTCTCGCTATCTGTCTTCCTGGGTTGTTCCACTTCTTTTACACTCATAGTTAGTATAAGTTATAATAAGGCTACATTTCTCAGATATGTTTGTGTCATTTGTCTTTTCAAGTGTTATTAAAACATGAGCCCAGCACTCCTGATGTATTTTTAACGGTGTTAATGCATCTCTAGCTTGTCACCCATTGACAGCGCCGCCATACTTGGTAGTCAGCCACCAGGGAAATTTACATGCATTTGAATTTGCACTGGCAAGGCCTGCCATCACCCCCTGACAGCCCATTTAACGGGTGATGAGTTAATCTGAGTGCACCTCTGAGACTGCTCATCTCCCGCCTCACACTGCCGCGCTGTGTATCAGGCCTTGACTTGAACTTCCAGGAACTGACTACTCATGTTTATGATATTTTGTAAAGGATATGCTGATGTTCATCTCTGAATAAAACATGTTAAGTTACTGACGTGTGTTACTGATTGTTTATTCTGTATAATAAAAGTGCAATAAGGTCAAACCATGGCTAAAATTATTTGACATATTCAACCACTCGGTAAACTACATGACCAGAAATATGTAGACACCCCTATTTTTTCAGCTTTGCCGTTTCAGCCACTGTTTTTTTGCTAAAGGTTTAAATATCAGTTATCTAAAATAAATGATATACTTCCAACTTCATGGCAACAGTTTAAAGAAAGACCCTAAAGCTATTCCAGCATGACTGACTCTGTGCACTAAGCAAGGTCCAAGACATGGATTGACGAGTTTGGTGTAAAAAAAAAAACTAGAGCCCTGCAGAGCCCTGAGCTCAACATTATTAAACACCCTCAGGATGAATTTTGGTATGTTGGGAGAGAGTCAGGTCTTTTCATCCATCATCAGTGCCTGTCCTTGTAAATGCACTTTTGATTGATATGGCACAAATACTCAATAATACAATACAATACAACATATTGTGGAAAGCCTTCTTAGAAGAGTGGTGTATTATGGGTTGGTCAAATCAATACACATTATCGTTACCGCCTTCAAAAAACAGCTTAAGACTCACCTTATTTTTACTGCTTTTCTTGACAAGTAATTTTATTTTGCTCATGTTTTGTTTTATTGAATTTGTTTTATTAAATTGATTGTTGTTTGTTATTTTTTATTTATTTATGTATTTATGTTAATTAATTTCCATGCTGTTTAGGCCTGTAGTGTCCTTGGGTTTCCTGAAAGGTGCTTGTAAATAAAATTGTATTATTATTATTAGATTAGAATGAGAAGTCAAATTTAATGGATGGCTGTCCACATACCTTTTGTCATATAGTGTTATAATAATTAATCACTAGAATGTCTTAAAATGTCTTAAAATTAATTAATAACTGTAACAGTCATAACTGTAACATTTGTAACAAGTTAGCTCACTTGCTATACTTTACAGCAAAAAGGTACAGAGTTCAATTTCCAGGTGGTCTTGGAGCGGAATTGTACGCACCGTGACCCTGAATAGGATATAACGGTGGTAAAACAGACAATGAATGAATGAATGAATGATTGTGATCACTACAGACAATTAAACCAAAATGCCACTTAATAAACCTAAAAATTATTTGTGGTAGTATAATTGCTTGTTGTTGGAAAACCTGCTATTTGCTTGTAATGGCAGTGTAAGTATGCTGCTGTTAGAGATTCAGGACTCTCAGAAACCAAAGTACAGAAATGTAAGTTTGCTTGTTGTTGAGGATGTACCCTAAAAGGTACATCTTTTTTACCTTCATATTTTCAGCTTTGTTATGAGAAACTACAAAGTAGGAAGTTTAAGGTATACTACAAATACACTTATCTTTTTCATTTAAAATACACAAGCTTAAGGTACAAAAGTGGTACAAAAAGTACCTTCCAGCACCAAACAAAGCTACATTTCAGTACTTTTATTACTGAGACTAAGTCTCAAAATAAACAAGGCCAGCTATCTTCTCTAACAAGATTCAACATCTGGAAAAAATGATTGAAATAGACCCAATATTTTAACTGAAAATTATTACAACTATACGCAGTTTTTATATTATTATTATTATTATTAATAATATTATAATTAATATTATTATAATTATTATCTTTATTTTTTTTATTATTATTATCTTTATTATTATTAATATTATAATTAATATTATTATAATTATTATCTTTATTATTATTTTTTTTATTATTATCTTTATTATTATTAATATTAATTAATTAATTTATTTATTTATTCCTTTTTTTTATCTGCCCCATTTAATAATGCACTGGTTCAGTCCAAAACATATGCAAAGCAACGTCTCCAACTTTGTTAAAAAAATAAATAAATGATTAAAAAATTAAAAAGCTAAATCAGTTATATAAGTGTCTTCTAATAGACATTTTATTGGATTCAGTTTTGGTGAACTGCATGCTTTCTTATGGGTGGCTAATTCAGTATCTAGTTTTACCAACTATACCAGGATTTCTTATGCTACAACTCAGTCTATCCTAACTGAACACTCTATGATTTACATCAGTATAATATTACTATAATAATATTAATAATAATAATAATAATTTTTATACCACATTGTTCTCCTTACTAGCAATGTCACTTTGGTAAACCATTGTCACTTAACACAGTCGGTTAAAAAATGCAACTTAAAACTCTATTAAGGAAATAGTTATAGCAAATTATTTTAATATTAATTATTTGGGAACTAAGGACACTAATTATAGGACCTTGTGCCCATTAGCATGATAGTGTGTATTAGTAAAGTTATCCCCACATATCCAAGCTGTACAGAGGTTAATTCCCATATTTAAAATCAGTTCACTGAGTGGCTGATGTGGCTACGCATGTGGTAAAACTCTGCAGATCAGATTTGTGTCAACATCTGTGTCACATGTGATACACTGATTGCTGGAGTTTGATGGGTTAAACCAGATTGAGAGTGACATGCCTTAACACATTATCCATTCTCAGGCCCCTGCAAGGTCCTATGAGGCCAAATAAATGAATTGGGTTTCCTAAAGATCAACAAGAGCAACAACCAGGAGTCATTAATGGTGGACAGAGGAGATGGTGAAGCTAATTTGTACAGTTAGAGTCTCCTGTTCTCTAGTGGCATGTGTAGAAGCCACTATTATTTCATTTATTTTAGTTTATAAATAAGTTCAGGGCTATATTTTAGTGTTATATAACTAATAACTTCATTCGAGGTAATTGTCTAATTTTTCCATATTATATTACAGTATATACAAACTCTGATCTGCAGTTACAAATGTTTGTATTTATTAATTTTCCCACAAAATAAAACGAACACTTTAATATTAGGAAACTAGGCATGAGTTTTGGTTAGGTCATGTTTGTTAAACAAGTTTGTTAAAGGTGTAAAAATACCCTTCTCACTAAAACAAATTACTCACTGTCTTAACCACTTATCCAATTAGGGTCGCGGGGGGATACTGGAGCCTATCCCAGCTTTTCAATGGGAGCAAGGCACATTGCAGGGCAGGCACACATACACACACATACACACACCCATTCACCTATAAGGCAATTCAGAGTCTCCAATCAACCTGACTGCATGTTTTTGGACTGTGGGAGGAAACCAGAGCTTTTGGAGAAAACCCACGCAGACACAGGACATTCAAACTTCACACAGAAAGGCCCAGACTGCCCCGCCTGGGGATCGAACCCAGGACCTTCTTGCTGTGAGGCAACAGTGCTACCCACCGAGCCACCATGCAGCCCTAAAACAAATCATTTAAAAAATATTTATTATTAGAGTGGTAAAATATTTTTTTTAGAAAGATTATCTTCCCAATTTCACCTAGTGATGTTTCGACACCAGCAATTTAATTATTGATTTATTTAATTAGTTAGTTTAATTAAAGATTAAGGACAAATCCAAAATAGGAAAAATTTAAACCTACAAACCAATGTCTCACTTATACTTACTTAAACTCTACGTTTACCTGTTTTTCATGAAGCATTATTTAGTCACAGATTTGGCAAAATAATAATGTAGGGCTACTATATGTACTCTTTTTTGAAACAAAAAAAAAATGTGTCCAGTCGAGATTTCTAAATCACCAAAAATGTACGGGATTCAACTTTTGTAATCTGCGTGCGCTATTCTTGGCGTGTTTTTGCACTGATTTTACCTTTTTCTATAGGTCCCATGTTCTCGCACTTAAAAATGCTCAAGCCAACTAAAAAAATTGGAATTACAGAAAAAAAGAAAGTTTTTGTCTCAGTGTGGATCCTTGGGATGCAATATGCATGACCTGCAAAGTGTCAAATAAAGATGCCAGTTCAGCAAAACACAAAACTGCAGCTAAAGGAAAAAGTTCATCAGGTAAATTTACTATTTTGTGCGACCAGGTAACATAGAAGATGTTGTTACTGCTGCAGAGAGAGTTTTTGCATTTTACACCACAAAGCATCACAACAGGTACAGATCAATGGACTGCACGTCTGCCTTGTTAAAAGGTTTTCTTTGATTCTAAAACAGAGCAAACATTTCCAAATGCACGTACTAAGATAGAGGTTATTGTCAACACCATGACAGCGCCACATTCTGTCGAAATAGCTATACTGATAAACTATTTTATTTGTTATTTGTTTAAGTTCAATAACATAGTTGCGTGGTTATTAATGCATTTGTCAAATATTTAAACCCTACTATACACATTGCCATGGTTCCATCAATTACCTTCCCTTTAGTGCAGGTGTCCGCCTGGCCCATGCTGCCATCCTGCCAAGTGTCCTTTTTTTTTTGAAAACCAAAATATGGTCACTTTAAATTATAACATTATTTTTATTTACTAAAAACTACAACAAAACTAAAATGTCTAGTTGGCTTACAGTGAAACAGTAAAGTTTGTAAATGGCGCAGACTTGAAGCTAGTTTGGCTGTGTCTGAGGAGGGGGACTGCTGAAGCCTTGCGATGGATTAACCCCCTGGCCAGGGTTTTCCTGCCTTGGACCAAATGTTTCCCGGTGAAACTAAGCTAGCTGTGACCTTGACCAGGATACATTTTAAATGAAAATGAAATAAAAATTAAATGAAAATCAAAAATAAATAAATAAATAATGCATTTTGTACCATAGTACAATACTAGGTTTAGGACCTTTATCTTTTCACAAGGTTAAGCCTACAATTTCTGCAAGCAATTATTTTTCCATATTTAAATATTATTTATTTATTTATTTATTTATGTATTTATTTATTTATTTATTTATTTATTTACATAATCATTTGTTAGATTTCAGAATTAGATCTGATGGGTTTTTATGCTGGTTGTTTTAAATTTGTTTGAATTTTGCATAACTCTAAAATGCTGGCTGAATGCTGGTCTTGTCAAACTTCATGATGGCGATTATGAACCTCAGTTTCCTGCTGTATTCTTTGTTGTGGCTGAGACAGACAGGAAAGTTAGAATAGCGGTGATGTAGACAGACATAAAACAGGAAAACTGGGTGGATAATGAGAACGGTAAGAGGAAGGTGATGAGTGGTGTCGGAGTCGTCTGGCCCATGTCCTGTAGCATCTGGCTTCCAGCAGCAGAGGTGTTGGGGTGACTGCTTCCAGAGGGACTCAGTGACCCCACAAATAGTTTGGGGTCAAAGGTAAGCGATGTGAAATGTCACCCTTGAAGGTGTGGAGGTCACAGACTTTCCTGACAAAGCAAATAAGAAACAGATTCAGTTTAGGAAAGCTGTAGATTTTTGCTCTGTAGCCCAAAAACGACTGAGGTAAATCTCATTGTGCTTAACATCACTGATTTAAAAGGCAAACATGCATTTATTCTTAATAAGCACTTAAACATGGTCAGGCTCTGAGGGATCCAGTGCCACTTGGAAACACTGCCCACACTGTGAAACCACACCCCTGACAGGGTGCCAATCAATTGTAGGGCATCATAAGTAATTTACTCACTTACTCTTGACTAAGGGAGAATTGGAGTACCTTTTTTTTAAACTTCTCACAGACAGACCACTGACCCACATAATGAGCATTACACAATTTAATCAATCTTGTATTTATTTATTTAATGTTTTTTTTCCTCCAATTTCCCCCCCAATTTTCTACCCTAATCTAGTCGTATCTAATTACCCTGACCTCTACCGATACAACCCTCCACTGCTGACTGAGGAGCTTTGCAACTGAAACATGCCCCCTCCGACACGTGCGCAAGTACCGACTGCATCTTTTCACCTGCACGAGGTGAGTTCATGTGTGGATCAGCTTTGTGTATGGAGAGCCACACCCTGATCAGCATTATTCCTCCTCAACGATTCCTCATAAATCGTTGTTCATGTAGCCACCCAGCCCAGCAGGATGGCAGAGCTGAGATTTAAAATGATGTATTCAAAATCCCAGCTCTGGTGTGCTAGCATGTTTTACCGCTGCACCACCTGAACAGCTTATTTAATATTTTTAATAAAAGCATGCAAGCAATTACTAATTTCTGGTTAATATGATATGAATATGAAGTGTCATTGTTTTAAATTTGGAGCAGAATGCTTATTGGTTTTAAATAAGTGCATTAATGTCTGATGTAAGTAAAAAAAATCAATGATGATAACATGCTTTTAGTAAAAAGCATGAAATATTATTATTATTATTATTATTATTTCTTAATCTGTTTCATTCCTGAATATTATTCCTATGAAAGCTTCTGGAACTCAAAACTTTTATAGCTTAAAAGGTCCTAAAATGTATTAGTTTCATCTACTCTTCTTCAATACACCAAATAGTTATGTAACAATTTAATCCATTCAAGTTTTTATAAAACATCAGTTCCTTTAATTTAAATTCATCAACAAATTTCTGCTTAGAGGTGCTCAGGTTGTGCAGCGATAAATTACACTAGCTCACTACTATCCAGACTATGTATGTGTATGTATAAATATGGCTATGTCTGGGGGGTGGCCAAGGGCTCCGCTATGGATTGGAGTTCTGTCCATGTGTGTCACTGCATCGTGGCCACTGATACTGACTTAAGAACTTAAGAAACTTAATTTATTATTAATAATTCATTTAAAATTTTATTTACTTAATTTGTCTGGAACTGGGACCTTTTATTTACCCAACAGGTTTTGGAACTTTTAATTTTCTAAAATGAATTAAATAATTCAGAAACGGTTCTCTGACTTTTTTTCCTTATAAGCTTCTAAAACTTTGGTAAAAACACAAGAAAAAGCAAGAAGAAGAAAAAGAAAATGCAGTTGAAAGTCAGGCGGTCAGTGTTTTGCTTCTTCACTAAGATACATCTCTTTCTGTACTCAATATAACATACAGTGAGACACACAAGAGCAGCTTTTGTGAGGTTACCCAAACACAGACTCACTGTGGCGTTTTTCAGAGCTTGTCAGCATGCAGTGGGCAGAAATGTTGCCGAGCTCTTCTTCGATAAATGTCGGTGAGATGCTGGCTGGATAAAAAACCTCATGAGAGACAGCATTTCATCTTTCTGGAGTTAAAGTACAATTTGGTTCGCCTGCCTGCACACTGTGTATGTGTGTGTGTGTAAGGCAGAAGCGTTTAACACACCAGTGCCCTGGTGAGAAAGACAGCAGCATGAAAAGAAATCAATTAGGAGTAACAAGAAGCAACTAAAAAAGCTTGATGCTCACAGGCCAGTGGAGAAGAAAAGCAGGAGGAAGAGATGGACGTGGCTTTATACTTCATTCCCCAGACTGATGCTTTTCCCTGCCCGGACACTTAAAATCTGCTTTTTAATTTTATTATTTCTCTGTTTTCTACTCATCATGTTTTCAGCTTTTACTTAAATACTTGCCAGTTGTGCAATTTTAGTAAAAAAAAATACTAAAATATATAATGTTACTTCATCCTCAGCAAGTGGTTTCACTAAGCGTCAGTTATTGATGTGTTTTTTGGAGAAATCTTAGATAACTAGGCAAATGAAATCAATGCCCTTTCAAGACCTGTGGTTCACCAAGACTATCTGTTGCTCAACAGTGCTTACCTTCATAATTGGTTCATAAACACCTTATTTTTATTGTTTTATAAACAAAATTACTTTTATAAGTGATAATTTTTGGCTATATAGTGTATTCATCCTGCTATATAAAGCATAAATCAACCAGTTGTGGTCTCAGCAGGACTACACACCCAAGGAACAATGGCTTTCATCAGTGCTAACATGCGGCACCTGTTTTCTGGTCTATATAAGAGAGGCCCGGACACCAGTGCAACACTGAGTCATTTGACTTAAGCCAGTAAAGGTCAACAGTCAGCGTGTGCATTATTCCCTTTTAAGAAAAATCTCTTCAATCAGCTCTTTCAGGCCCACAAAAAAAAAAATCTATTTTAGCTTGAGCTTCATTTTGAGCTGAGTTACCCTGATTCATCCCTTTTTCCTAGGCAGTGCTGAGAGAGAAGCATTGCCACTGTGACTGTGTCACAAATAAAATGAACTGTGGGCACAAATACAGCTTACAAAAGAAAACAAAATGAACATGACTGGCATTTAAAGTTGCTCTGGAACAACTAGATATTCATTGTTACAAGCAGTTGTTCTTGTTAAAGTAGTCCTAATCAGTTTTGGTTTTTACTCTGAGATGATTCCTACAACTGAGAAAGGTTCAGTTAAAAAAAACTCTATTATTTAGAAGCTTTCGGCTTCAGTCACAATTATCTGAGCTAAATTTAATAATTGTATTATATGCAGTTAAACCACTAATTTATGCTCCATTGAATGACCTATCACAAAAGAATTTTTAATGCTACGAGGCTGGCTATTAACTGTAATTTGGGACTAAGACCCGTCTGTCAGTGTCAGTGTGTCGGTGGATCAAGTAGCTGGTGCACTGAACACAGTTGCACCACTATTCTGTGCTCTTTCTCTCCTTAGTTGCAGTTAGTTTTGTCATTTGAATCTGTGAACGAAGTCGATTCCTTGACTCCTTTGCAATTTGATTCTTAGCTAATATATATATATTTATTTATTTATTCATTTTGAACTATTGATCAGCTAAAAAGTCCAGGCTATAGGCTTTAACATACATTTATACATACAGTGTATCACAAAAGTGAGTACACCCCTCACATTTCTGCAGATATTTAAGTATATCTTTTCATGGGACAACACTGACAAAATGACACTTTCACACAATGAAAAGTAGTCTGTGTGCAGCTTATATAACAGTGTAAATGTATTCTTCCCTCAAAATAACTCAATATACAGCCATTAATGTCTAAACCACCGGCAACAAAAGTGAGTACACCCCTAAGAGACTACACCCCTAAATGTCCAAATTGAGCACTGCTTGTCATTTTCCCTCCAAAATGTCATGTGATTTGTTAGTGTTACTAGGTCTCAGGTGTGCATAGGGAGCAGGTGTGTTCAATTTAGTAGTACAGCTCTCACACTCTCTCATACTGGTCACTGAAAGTTCCAATATGGCACCTCATGGCAAAGAACTCTCTGAGGATCTTAAAAGACGAATTGTTGCGCTACATGAAGATGGCCAAGGCTACAAGAAGATTGCCAACACCCTGAAACTGAGCTGCAGCACAGTGGCCAAGATCATCCAGCGTTTTAAAAGAGCAGGGTCCACTCAAAACAGACCTCGCGTTGGTCGTCCAAAGAAGCTGAGTGCACGTGCTCAGTGTCACATCCAACTGCTGTCTTTGAAAGATAGGCGCAGGAGTGCTGTCAGCATTGCTGCAGAGATTGAAAAGGTGGGGGTCAGCCTGTCAGTGCTCAGACCATACGCCGCACACTACATCAAATTGGTCTGCATGGCTGTCACCCCAGAAGGAAGCCTCTTCTGAAGTCTCTACACAAGAAAGCCCGCAAACAGTTTGCTGAAGACATGTCAACAAAGGACATGGATTACTGGAACCATGTCCTATGGTCTGATGAGACCAAGATTAATTTGTTTGGTTTAGATGGTCTCAAGCATGTGTGGCGGCAATCAGGTGAGGAGTACAAAGATAAGTGTGTCATGCCTACAGTCAAGCATGGTGGTGGGAATGCCATGGTCTGGGGCTGCATGAGTGCAGCAGGGGTTGGGGAGTTACATTTCATTGAGGGACACATGAACTCCAATATGTACTGTGAAATACTGAAGCAGAGCATGATCCCCTCCCTCCGGAAACTGGGTCGCAGGGCAGTGTTAATGAGCATGATAATGACCCCAAACACACCTCTAAGACGACCACTGCTTTATTGAAGAGGCTGAGGGTAAAGGTGATGGACTGACCAAGCATGTCTCCAGACCTAAACCCAATAGAACATCTTTGGGGCATTCTCAAGCGGAAGGTGGAGGAGCGCAAAGTCTCGAATATCCGCCAGCTCCGTGATGTCGTCATGGAGGAGTGGAAAAGCATTCCAGTGGCAACCTGTGAAGCTCTGGTAAACTCCATGCCCAGGAGAGTTAAGGCAGTTCTGGGAAATAATGG